>NC_052050.1:94164341-94519341 GCF_903992535.2 Arvicola amphibius
TAAGCCCTGTGCTCCAGTGGAACGGTGTATGGGGAAAGCCAACTGCAGCAGGGCAATGGGTAAGTGGGAGGTGGTGCTTGCACTAAGCTTAGAAATGACCGATGGACTCCAACCGGGAACCCAGCTAAGGGAGAGAAGAGTTGAGGCAGAAGGGTGCGTTAATGTTAGAGAACTTTGAAACATCCTTACCGTGGTGGCCAGAGCCAATGAAGAGGGAGCAGAAGGAGGGCTTAATCAGTGGGAAAAGATCCCAGCAGAGAAGAAGGGTTCTGGAATCAATGCTCTGACAACCCATTTAGCTTTGGCAATGAGAAGTGTGTTCAGAAAAGTACTTATGTCTTGGTTCAACATCTGTCCTGTGCTGTTCTGTATTCTCTGTGAACGAATCCAGCAGGGAAAAAAGTGGTTGCTTTTATTGCCAAGTAGCTTAATTGCCTGACAGAATAACAGCAAGTGAGCTCATCTTGGAGCTTTTGAACACAGAGATGCATCAAAGCAGGGACAGGGAGTGAAATCAAATAGACCGATGGCCTTTTCATTGACTGTCTCTCTCATCAGTCCCCCTTCTTATGTCAGTCCATGAATGGTGGCTGATACCTGGGAAATGAGTTATAGAGTAAAAATGGAGAGGGATGCAAAAATGGGGTGTTTGCTGTCCTACAGTGTTCAGTGCGTGTCTTGTTTTCCTTCATTGCCAGCTATAGCAGAAGTGCATCATTGCCACACTGATAATGCTCCTCAGTGCTAATGGAAGGACTGCTGTCCCCTGACACTTTAAGACAGAGCTGCAAAGGGCAGAGATGGCTCCACAATCACTTTGTTGCTGTACCAACTGCTGATGCACACACTTGGAAACGGCCTTCCTCATCCTTGAGCCTAGCAAGGCTTTGGTCAGACCTGAATAGTTCAACCAGATTCGACTAAGTCTGGTTTGTCTTCTAAGGACAAGAGTTGGCATCTCCAGAAGCCTAACGTAGCATGTGTGCATATGTGGGGGTGTGTACATGTGCATGCATGCTTGTGTTCATGAGCAAGGTTTGATCCCTGATCTCACCCCTGAATTTCCTGAATCTCAGTCTTTAGGGTGACCCAAGGATCTGAATTTTGCTAGGCATCTAGGATGACCATTTTGTACCCTATAGTGTGCAGCTATAGGACTTTGCATGGGTCATAATGAAATATCACAGGTAAGGAGACACCTGGGGTCTTCGTTCTTTCTGAGAAAGTGGGTGACAATGAATGCAAAGTCAATATTTCTCCTTTCCTCCTTCATGGGACACTGAGTGTCCAGAAGATACACCATTGCCTCATGCCTTGAGACCCATACGAGTGTGTAGGTGCACAGAGTGTGCTCTTCTCAATGCTGACAATGTTACACAAGTCCCTTTCTGGGAATTTTCTATGATCTCTACCTATACCCCACCCAGGACCTCTATGGTCACTGGAATCTGTGCTACTTATGTTCCCCATCCCTGCCAATTCTCTATGGCCATTAGATTCCACTGTATTCTTGTCACCAAGACCCCCAGTGTAGTGATGAGCAAGCAGGCCTGCTTATCATCCTGCCTGGCTCCCGCATGGTTAGCTTTACACCCGAAATAACAACACACAAACTGTATTCATTTAAACACTGCCTGGCCCATTAGTTTTAGCCTCTTATTGTCTTATTCTCACATCTAGATTAAACCATTTCTGATAATCTGTGTAGCACCATGAAGTGGTGTCTTACTGGGAAAGATTCAGCATGTCTGACCTGGCGGCTGGCTTCATGGTGACTGTCCCACTGAGGAGAGGCATGGTGATTGCCCGAGGCATCTACCTCACTTCCTTCTTCCTGTTCTGTCTACTCCACCCACCTAAGGGCTGGCCTATTAAATGGGCCAAGGCAGTTTCTTTATTAACGAATGAAATCAACACAAACAGAAGACTCTCCCAGATCACCCCAGGAGTGCCCTATTGTTGCTGAACTCCAGTCTACTAATGTCCAGGGTCTTAGCTAGAGTTTCTATTGCTGTGATAAAACACCATGACAAACCCAACTTGGGGAGGAAAAGGTTGATTTGGATTACACTTACACATCATAGTTATCACTGAAGGAAGTCAGAACAGAAACTCAAACAGGGTAGGAAAAACCAGATCTTATGGTGGTATTTTCTCAATTGAGGTTCCCTCTTCTCAGATGACTATAGTTGTGTCAATTTGACATAAAACCAGCTAGGAAAGACTAGAAGGTATGTGGAATAAATGTGGAGATAACAGCTACCCTTGACGTAAACACAAAACAAGTTTTCTGGAAAATATTAATAGGAATTGAGGTGGAACTGACCAATTTCTTGCCTCCTGGGCTTGAGAACAGTAGGGGATGTGGTCCACATTGGCTCCCAGAGCATTTCAGTAGGGTAACACTATTGACATGCAGCAGGAGCTTGTTCCATCACATGCTTGTGCTGGAGTCTGCCCCTTCCCTAGCTTATTTCCCTGTTCTCTACCTGGGTCATTGTTTCCTGAATCCTTTCTCAAATTCAAAATCCCTGTGCTCAAACACCATTCTGAATATCCATTTCTGGTGCCCCCTAAAGAGTATCCATAGATTCATGAAGGAGTACTTAGAGCTGAGCCTTTGGTGATAGTGTGGGAAGTTCTGCTAGAGAAAGCTGGACGTGTAGCAATTCAGTCCTTGGAGTGGGGTTCACTTTCCACTAAGTGCCCACACTGGAGGCTCCAGGAGTACCAATGCCCAGATTCCACAGCCCTGAGCCTTGGCCATTTCCTCAGATTGCCTACAGTGGGTTCTTAAGAACATTCCCGGTGATTTCTTTTGTTTAGAAGTGTATGCCTCTTAATTGAAGAAGGAGGGCTAAATAGAAAATAATGTATGTACAATTGGTGAGCATAGTAAAGCTCAGCTTGACCATGATTTATAGATATTTAACTGTGCAGACCATCTATAAGCCACCAGTAACCACTGCAGATGCATATTCTTCTTTGCGAGGTTGCATATTTCATCCTAAATGGCTTCAATGTCTTTACTTATCCATTTGTAATAAAATGAGTAAGACTGAAAATGAAGTGTGTTTGAAAGAAATCAATCCCCTGTATTCTGTGTTGCTAAGACACAGAGCATTTTTCCCTCTGAGGTGTTAGTACATTCAGGGAAAACCTTCTCTTCACTGATTATAAATTCATTAACTATTAACACCTCATTGACGCGAAACTTTTTTTGCTTGAGAAGTTTTGATTTTAACCTTCATGCCTGACCATAGATGGAACTACACAGAACAGTATTTGGGATATTTTAAAAATGATTTTTTTGTGGGTGTTGGCATTATTTATACATTTATGGGGTTAGACAGTTGGCTCAGCAGCTAAAAGCACATACTGCAGAGAAATCAAGTTAAATTTTCAACACCCACATTGTGTGGCTCACAACTGCCTGTAACTCTAACTATAAGGGATCCAACATCCTCTTCTAGATTTTGGAGGCACCTACACTCATATGAATATACACATAAATAAAAAACTAGGGGCTAGAAGGATAGCTCAGTTGTCTGTTCTTCCAAATCACCTGGATTCAATTCCCAGCATCTACATGGTGGTTTACAACCATCTTTAACTCCATTTCCTGGGTTCCACTGGCCTCTTGTAGCCTCTATAGGCACTAGAAACACATGAAGTAAATAGACATGCAGACAGGCAAACACCCATATACATAAATAATAATAATTTACAAATCATTAAATATTTACACATTTGTTTTCTGTCTTACTGGCCTCTGAACCCCTGTATGTATAGAGAGATTTTGGAAATACAGTGTAAAATCCTCATATGGTCTTTATATCAGATGTGGAGGATTTAAACCTTATGTCTGGAGCTTAAGTTTGTAATCTTTAGCATTTACCTTTTTCTCCTTGGGCTGCAGTCTTTATCTGTGAGATTGTAACTCCATAGGGCTTCCCTGAGATTAGGTGTAACACACAGACAGAATATGGGTTAAGTTCCCATGTTATCACAAGAAGGCATGCCATAACTTTCCTAAGTACATAGAAAACAAATGAAGTTGGCATTGAACTAAGCCAGTATTCAATGAGAGAGAGAGAGAGAGAGAGAGAGAGAGAGAGAGAGAGAGAGAGAGAGAGAGAGATAAAGAGTGAGACCCATTATTGTTGGGGTTTCTGTCCCGCCTGGTTTTCACAATTGTTAAGTCCCCAAAAAAATCACACAGAGGTCTACATTAGTTATAAACTGATTGGCCTAGTAGCTCAGACTTCATATTAACTTTTACAACTTGTATTATCCCATTATTCTTATTTGTTTTAACCACGTGGCTTGGTACCTTTTTGATAAGGCAGTTACATCTTGCTTGCTCTGTGGTTGGATCATGACTGCAGAAAAGGACTTCCTTATTCCCAGAATTCTCCTGTTCTCCTTGACCCACCTCTACTTCCTGTCTGGTTGTTCTGCCTATACGTCCTGCCTGGCTACTGACCAATCAGCATTTATTTAAAATATAATTGACAGAATACAGTCCCACAGCACATACCCCTCTTTTTTTAAAAAAAACAAGAAATCTGAATCTAATATCCTTTGTTTGGCTTTTCTCCTGACCATTAGCCATAACAACTTTTAATCAACATTCTAAACAAAGAAAATATCCATAGTCCATTTTTGGGAATGTGGGCATAGTTTTCTAGGCTACTTCCTGCTGGTTGGGGGCACTGATAATCTTATGGGGACCTAAAAAAAATTTATAATTATCATCAAATCATGACTGGAGTATTCTGTGAGGCTTGATCATCTCAGGCAGCAGTCTTGAATCTGTTCTGGATGTAAAAATCAGACATCTGGGCCATCTGTTCCTACCAGAGATTTCTCAGGTAGTAATCCTTGATCAAGCCTGATTTTTCTTAACTGAGAATTAACCCACAGCCTCTCATTTCCTGTGGAAACAAAAGCAAATCCTCTTCTCCAAAGTAACATATCTTTTGACTTCAATTTTGAAGTCAAAATACCTATCTTGGATAAATTCAGCAGCATTTATAAACAAATATCAATAGCATACAGTATCTAGACTCTCTGTATATTTTTCATCTTTATGTGGCTTTATTTTAACCTCTATTTCTTTTATTTTTAATTTTTGGCTTTTTGAAACAGGTTCTCTGTGTATCTTTGGTTGTCCTGGAACTCACTCTGTAGACCAGGCTGTCCTTAAACTCACAGAGATCTGCCTGCCTCTGCCTCCCAAGTGCTGTGATTAAAGGTATGTGCCACCACACCTTGAACTCACAGAGGTCTGTCTGTGTCTTTCTCCCAAGTGTTAGGATGAAAGGTGTGCGCCACCACACCCAACTGCTCTATTTTTTCTTTTATCTTTTAAGGACTTTAACCTTTTTCTTTTTTCTCCCAAGCCTGCATATAATTTTAACACAATGTAAACCTGTTTAGAGGCTTTTTCTTCTAAAACTATCTTTCCAGTATCTTTCTTTTTCTGACCACATGAGTCTTTAATTTGCTAAGCAACATGGAGAGGATTAAATCTGTGGTTTTGATGACTGGATTCACCCCATTCCTTAGCTTTCTGGGATTTCAGCCTCATGGCAGAGGTACTAGCTGTAGCCATGTTTATTGCCACAACTGTATGGCGTTTCAAGGTCTCTTCCAGCAAACAAACTGCAGCAGTGTGCTCACAAACCACACTCAAATGCTCTGTAGTCAGACCCCCTGCCTGGAAGAGTCAGAGTTTGCCCTGGCAGGATGTCCCAGAAAGTCGACATTTTAAGATGGCATGGCTTTTTTCCTGCTACAGCTGAAAACCAAAAAGCATGCAGTCAGCTTTTCATCAACACCATTTAAATGTTTCGTGGCAGGACCTCTTAAAAGAGCTGCAAGGTTTTACAGCTAAAACTGAGTCAGGAAGCCTCTTAAATGAGAGCACTTGCCTCTAGCAAGCAGAGCCCATCTGAGAAAATGCTATTAAGAAGCTGTGTTTAACTCTATTCTTTTTTACCTAGAATAATTTCCCAAGCTCTCTCAGGCTTTTAAGTAGATTTGGTCAGCCCCACGTTGGTATGTCATTTGTTGTCCAAGGTTTTCTGTCCTGCCTGGTTCCCGCAACTGTTAAGACCCAAAGAAATCACACAAGAAGAATAGCCAGGACAACCAGACAGGAAGTAGAGGTGGGTCAAGAAGAACAGGAGAATTCTGGGAAGAAGAAAGTGCATTCTGCAGTCCTGGCACAGCCACAGAAAAGCAAGATGTGACTGTCCTGCTGAATAAGGTACCAAGCCATATGGCTAACACAGATAAGAATAATGGGCTAATATAAGTTATAAGAGTTAATAAAAAGCCTGAGCTAATGAGTCAATTAGTTTGTAACTAATGTAGACCTCTGTGTGATTTCTTTGAGACTTAATGACTGTGGGAACTGGGGAGGACAGAAAACCTCAGACAACAATCCATGGCTTGCACTTCTTCTTTCCTTCCAACGGCAAAGAATGGTCAGCTATTAGTGTTCAAGTCATGGTGAAGATGTCTTTATAGCTAGAGATCTCCTTATGTTGACTGAGCACTCAGCACAAAAAGAAACTCAAAAGGAGCAAATATTTATTGATGCTCAGATGTGAGAAGAAAAGAATTGCCAATGCCATGGTGCATTGCTGAAAAATTATATAATACATTTGTTTTGATTCTATCCCTTTCTTATTTCACTTTCCTACTCTCCAACATTGGATCACTCTTTCCTGATTCCTCTCTAAAATTCTCCTCCTGTGCTTAAATGCTTTTCTGAAGACCTACTTGTAGGGAACCCTAAATCACATCTGTAGATTCATAGTGAGTATCAAGAACTATGGTGACAGTGTGGAACCCTCTGTTAGAGAAGGCTGGAGATGCTAGAATTTAGTTCAAGAAGTGGGGTTTAGTTTTTGCTAAGTCCCATATATATATATATGTTTGTATGTATGTGTATGTACATGGAGGTACAAATGATATTATTTGAAAGGGGAAGAGATTAGCAAGAGGGAGAAGTTGGGACAGGAGAGAGTAATGTGAGGTGAACACATTTAAATAATTTGAGTCCTTGATAGATATAATAAATATGTCACTCTGAAACTCATCACTTTGGGCAACTATTATGCTAGTAAAACATTTAAAAAAACTTTACAGATGATCCTGATGGAAAACTACATTGTATGAGTTACTCTGGACTTCTATTAAATGGTTTACATGAGTGGCTCCTCCTGAGTGATACCACTTGAATTCCATGATGATGTTGTGCGACAGTGGTCAGGTCTGACCGGGGCTGGAATTCTGAACCAGCTACTTGTCAGTTAGGTGAATTGTATTTTTCTGGATCTTGGTTTCCTAGTCTAAAGATGAGGATGGTAACATGACCTGTTATGGTGTTGTGGCACAAACTCAGCAGGAATGTGAATAGAAGTGTGGGTGTGATGTCCAGCGTGTGGAGGCAGCATAACAGTCCATTGCTCTTATCTGTTTGTATGCTTGTTTAGTGTGGAGGGGAAGAAATAAACCTTATATGTCTTTTTCATTGACTTTCCATATTAGATTTTGTGATGGAGCCTCTCATTGGCTTTAAGTGTCAATTAGTCTAGGCAGGCTGGCCAGTGAGGTCCTGGGATCCTGTCTCTACCTATCCATGGCTGGATTATAAGTACCTGCTGCCACACTCAGCTTTTTCCATAGGGGCTGAGTATCTGACCTCGTGTTTATGGGGTAAGCCTTTTACTAACTGGGCCATTTCCATATTCCCCCACTTTTACAGCTCTTAAGATGTCACCACTATCAGAGGGTTGCTCCATCCACTGTGGCTACATCATGACCATGCTTTGGACCAGTGTTATGGTTTCTAGCCTGGTGAGCATATAGCAACCCTGGGAAACATTTTCCTGCCTGAGGTAGGGGATGAAAGAGAGAGTCCTACTGATTTGATGAGTTGGAACCATGACATTGAACATTTTGCATTTCACAGTGATCTGCTCCATCTTAAAGTGTTATTCTGATCAAAACACCAGCATTGCTGAATTGAGAACCCCTGCTCTAGAAAACATGGAACCCTCAGTAAATATGCACACTGGGGGGATATGCCCATCACATAGGACAGAGAGAGCTGGAGCAGAGCAATGGGATGTTGATCTACTTAGGGACTCCACAGCAGTATGGATGCTTCTTTGTTCTTACCTGTGCTGTTGCTCTCAGCATCAGCCCTGCCCTTGGGTGGTCCTCGGTGTGTGACAGGTGTAGACACTGCATCTGTACCCAAACCACCTCAAAGTAAGGTAAAACAATCATTTATTTCCCGTGGCTTTCATATAGGACACAACAATAGTTCTTAAAAATATTATTATAATATTATGATACAGGGTTCATGGATCCTAGCAGATCATTGTTCCTGCCTGCAGGGGATTGTTATCTTGCTTGCCATGGCTGTCAAGTGCAGTTCACCATGTTAACAGCAGCCGTTACTATATGAATTACATCTCCATCACTGTCACTGCCCACATGTCACACACAGACAAGGAGAGCTTCGGGAAACCGAAAGCCTTGCCTAAAGGATGGAGACAAGGCTCAGTGTTTAAGAGCATTGACTTCTCTTCTGGAGGACCCAGATTTTATTCCACCACCCACAGTTATGGTGGCTCACAACTATCTGTAACTCCAGTTTGGGGATCTGATGTCCTCTTCCAATATGAGGACATCAGTCACACATGTGATTCACAGATGTACATGTAGCACAACACTAACACACATAAAATACAATAATAAATAATAATAAACATGGCTAGTTCACATTTGTAGAAAGTGGCTGATAGAGCTATGAATGCAGATGGTTTTAGTTGTCCTGGCTATCTTTAACTGTCAACTTGACATAGCCTAGAGTCATCTGAGTGGAAAGTTTCAACTGAAGGATTTCTCAGATCATACTGTGGGCAGGTCTGCAGGGGGTTATCTTGCTTGTTAATTGGTGTGGAAGGACCCAGTCCTCTGTGGGAGGCATCATTCCCTAGGCAGGCTGCCCTGGGAGGTATAAGAAATGAGTAACGCACGGGCATGGCAGTGGACAAGGAGAAAATCCTCTTTCATCATTGTTCTCTGCACTGCCGTAGTTGTGAGTGAGACCCGGGTAAAGGCAAAGCTGTGTGGAATAGCAAGCATGGCTGCTTTTGAGCTCTTGCCTGGAGCTCTTGCCATGGCTTTCCTTCGTCATGGACTATGACCTGGAAGTGCAAACCAAATAAACCTACTCCTCCCTTAAGCAGTGCTTGGTCAACATGTTTTATCGCAGCAGTGGAAAGGGAAGTAGAACACTTGGGCATGTCATCCACTGTGTGTTTCTTAAAGACACATGACCTAGCATTTACTGAAGCTATGCCAAGGGCTGGGAAGATGGCTCACTCAGTAAAGTGCTTGCCCCAGGAACTGGAGTACCTGAGTCTGTACTCCAAACACCCACATGAAAAAGCCAAGCATCACATTTCTTCTTTCCAGTCTTGATTTCCTCATCTAGAAAGAAGGAAAACCATGGTAGCTACATCTGTATCCAGATGGTGAGCCTTACATGAGATGCTAAACCCCAAGGGGCAGTCAGGAACACAGGTACTTGTTTCTGTTCTCATCACAGTGACTTTGTGAGCCTCACTGCATTGTTTTCTCATATGCATGTGTATGTATATATGTGTACATGTTCCCTTGTGTGGGGGCACATGTATGTATGTGGGTTCCTGAAGTTGGTACTAGGAATCTTCAATTACTCTCCACCTCATTCAGTGACACATGGTCTCCTGCACAAACTCAGTTCTCTCCCAAGGGTGAATTTAGCTCCTCCAGCCATCATTTTCTGGGGGATTCCCTTTCTCTGCCTTGAAAGTCTGGAATAGCAGGTGGGCCACCATGGCCACCTAACATGTATGTGAGCTCTGCTGATCTTAGCTGCTGTCCTCACACTTCTGTACCAAGCACTTTGCTGCTGAGACACCGTCCCATTATTAGGGTGGGCAGAGGCAGGGCAGGAAAAGGGGGGAAGATGAAGGAGATGAGAGAGAAGCTCCAGTACTCTCTATTTCAGAGACAGTTCCTTCCAATTTAAATTACACTTATTCAGTGGTGTGTGTGTGTGTGTGTGTGTGTGTGTGTGTGTGTGTGTGTAGTACAGCTTGGCAGCAGTTGGTTTTCTTCTTTTACCTTGTAGGTCCTGAAGATGAAACTCAGTTCATTAACCTTGGCAGCAAGAGACTTTACCTGCTCAGCCACCTTGCTGGAGCTCAAACCTATTCAAACAGCATGGAAACTTGTGTATTCTGAAACGCACACACACAGAGAGAGAGAGAGAAAGAGAAAGAGAGAGAGAGAGAGAGAGAGAGAGAGAGAGAGAGAGAGAGAGAGAGAGAGAGAGAGAGAGAGAGAGAGAGGAGAGAGGAGAGAGGATTTCTGTGGCTTTGTGGTCAGTCAGTCTAGCCAAACTGGTGAGACCCAGGTTCATTGGTGAGCCTGGTAAATACATAGCATACTGCAGAGCAGAAGGAATCATCAACAAAATATTTATTGAACTTAACATGCATCTGGCCCTTCACTCTGGGTGATAAGTCCTTGGCATTGTGGGTCCTTCTGTTTCCTGGGGGGGGGAAGCAGCTTTATTTCAATAGGTTGGTCAAGTTAATGCAGGTGCTGGAGGAGCTTGAAAGGAGATGAAAGGCTTTGCTTGGTGGGGATTCTGAGGGCCAGGCACACTGTGGTGTCCTGACAGATGTTTAGAAGATAAAAAGAGGCAGGAGGAGTCTGCAGGATATTCTGGGCTGGAGGACCAGCCTGTGCAATGAGTCACAGGCCAGCCAGAGAAAAGTATACCTGTGACACCAAGCCAGAGAGAGAAGCAGGACGCCCAGAACAAAGGGGACTCTTGTAGAGGACTATAGACCTTATCAGGAAGATGAGGAGGAGGCATTACCCACTCAAGTTGAAGTGTGAGATGATCAAACTTGCATCCTAGATTAACCTTTGTGAGGCTGAAATTCCTCCCCTCCCTCTCTCTCCTTCACTTCCCTCTCCTTCCTCTCTCCAACCTCTCTTTCCTTTTTCTCTCCTCACCCATTCCCTCTCCCCATTCTTCTCTTCCCTTTCCCCTTCTTTTCCATCTCCTCCCTGCTCTCCTACTTTCTCTCCCTTTTCTACTCATACCCCCTTCTTCCTTCTACTTCCTTTCCTGCTATTGCTGTTACTTTGTTCTCACCTTTGTGAAAGACTCCATTTTAAACTCATGCTTCTATTGTACCAAATGGACAGTACTTTCCGTGGCCAGTAGGAGGAGCCAGATTCTCCCTCTTCTTTATAACCATAGCAGGGGGACTGTTCCCCTAGGTTGTCCTAGGAGCTGTCCAGTCAGCACCTCCCACGACCATTCAGTCTCAACACAGATGTGACTAGAACAATCTGTCTGGAACTGGGCAGGTCACTGTGGGAAATGCAGCAGCCTATGCTTTCCAGACGGCTGGAATGATGCTGTACCATTGGGATGGTGACAATAATATTATTTTAAATTGCAGTGGCTGTCTTCCCTTCCTTTCCCTTCCTCCCTTCCTCCATCTTTCCTATCTTCCCTCCCTCCCTTCTTTCCTTTCTTCCTTCTTTTCCTTCCTCTCTCCCTCGCTCCTTTCTTCCTTCTTCCCCTCACTCTTTCCTCCCTTCTCCCCCTCTCTCCCTCCTTTCCTCATCCCTCTCTTTCTCCATCCCCCACCCTTCCCTTTTCCCTCCTGTCCTTTAGACAGATTCACCATATAAACCTGAATGGGCTAGAACTCACTGTGCGAGCAGGCTGGCCTACGCCTCTGCCTCTGTCCCAAGTGAGCCACCATGCCTTGGCTCTTTTTAAGCTTCCTTCAGCCTGGTAGCAACACAGGCATCAGGTGGTCTCCTCCAGCGTTCATGACTGATATATCAAAACCTGTTTCTACTCCCAAATAAATAAACAAATCAAAACAGATTCAAACCCACCTTGATTTGGGGATTTGTAGTTTTTTTATTTCATTTATGATTGTAAAATTATGTGTTAGAAATAATGAATTGGCTCAGCCATCAGCCATTTAATAAGCCAACCGTCAGTGTCTCTTGAGTGCTCAGGTCCATGTCTTCCCCTCAGAACCCCAGTGCGGGAGAACAGAGAAGCGCTTCAGCAGAACTCCCCATTAGCTACCATTTATTTCTTCTCCCATTATTGGTAATTTGCCTCTATGTTGAGAATGCCTCTTTTACAAGGCCTGGCATCTCCTGCTCGGCTGGACAATTACATTGAAATTCTGCGGCTCTCCTGAAGCAAGCAGTTTTGGGGGGGAATGATTATGATGTTGCTAACCTAGATTTATGGCCTCTTTGTGCTTTCTGGGAAGGATAAGAGACAATGAGAAAAGAAAACACAGTTGTTTACATACAAATGTATTACATTTGGGGAGAGTTTTGAGAAACCCCCTGGTCACACACAAGCCAAACTGTGAATGACTGGTGCGGGTGACAGAGGCAGCTCTGTGAAGTTTGCAAGGGTACTCTCTCAAATAACTGTGACTTCTAATTGCATGGTTTTCATAAATTAATGGTTGTGAGCAGGAGAACAGTGTTTCCTACCTAGATGTAGACTACATAATAATGATGAATGATGATGATGATGATGATGATGATGATGATATAAAGTAGTGAATGAGTCTGCCACTGGTGGGACCCTGGGGACATTCACTTTGGCGATATCCCAGAGGAACACAAGGCAGGAGATGGGCCTTGCTTCATACTGCTAACCAGACACCAGTGGCCTCAGGTCAAGGGCTAGCACTGAGCGATGAGGTTTGAAGTCTGGCCTCCCTGAGGTGCATCTGCTCATCAGCAGCAGGGTGGAGCAGTGGCTTCCTTGGGAATGAGGTAGACCCGCCCTGGGGATCCAGGATCCTGGCAGATGACTTGGGGTCTCCAGCAAATGTTAGAGCTGGCTCCTTGGAAGACTTTATTGTATAACATAATCATTTGGAGAGAGAAGAGGAGGAGGGGAGAAAGGAGGAAGGAAAGAAGGAAGGGAAGGAGGGAGAAAAGACAGATGGAAAAAGGAAGCAAGGAAGAAAGACAAGAGGGAAGAGAGAGAAGGGAGGAGGGAAGAAGAGGAGGGAGGGAAAATGGAAAAGGAAAGGAAAGAGATCAAGAGAGGGGAATGAAGGAGAGAGGGATAAAAGGGGAAGGGGAAGGAAGAAAAGAAAGGAGGGAGGGAGAGATGGGGGAGGAGGGAAACAGGGAGGGAGGGAAGGGAGAAAGGAGGGAGACAGGGTGGGAGGGAGAGAAGGGGTAAAGGAGGGAGACAGGGAGAGAGGAAGAGATGGGGGAAGGAGGGAGGAAGGGAGGGAAGGAGGGAGGGTTGGAGGGAGGGGAGGAGGGAGAGTGGGAGGGAGGGAGAGTAGGGGAAAGGAAGGAGACAGGGAGGGAGGGATAGAAGGGGAAATGAGGGAGACAGGGAGGGAGAGAAGGGGAAAGGAGGGAGACAGGGTGGGAGGGAGAGAAGGGGTAAAGGAGGGAGACAGGGTGGGAGGGAGGGAGAGATGGGGGAAAGGAGGGAGGGAGGGAGAGAAGGGGAAAGGAGGAAGACAGGGAGGGAGAGAAGGATAAAGGAGGGAGACAGGGAGGGAGAGAGAGAAGGGGAAAAGGGGAGAGGAGGGAGACAGGGAGGGAGGAAGAGAAGGGGAGAAAGGAGAGAATGAGAAAAAAGGGGAGCAGGAGGAAAGGGCAGAAGGAAGGAGAACAAGACAAAGAAAAGGGAAAGTGATAATAGACTTTCAAGCTTGGGAACCAATGGAGAACTCAGCAGCTTCCCTGCTTTACTCCCTTGATCCCTTAACTTTCCAACGTGTGAAACAGGCAGATTCGGGGTATCAGTTTCATCTGGCTGTTAAGATGACACAGGGCAAAGGTCATAAGCAACACATTGTAGTGTGAGTTGAATAGGAAGGCCTAGGCAGAACCAAGGGTCTGCCTGTCAAGGAGCTGCTGGGAAGACAGACTCAGTCCCTAACCACAGAAGCACTCTGCCCACTAAGAAGTGGCCACTCAGGGTGTAGGTTAGGTCAGGCCAAGTCTGGCTTTCAGAGCTGGAGATCATCTAGATGGGTCTAACTTTTTATTTCTGCCAGGTAGATAGATTCGAGCACTTGCCAGAAACTTCTTAGAACAGAAGTGGACCAGGGTAAGGGAGGGTCCATCCCCTTAACCTTACTTAAGATTCCTTTTCCTACATTGACTGGGAGGGACGCAGGAGGGAGGGCGGGAACAAGTGGGGACCGGAGAGGTGCTTGGGTTGGGATGCTGAATGAGCAAATCCAGTTTGGGAAGAGGCAAGCAGGGGTATTGCCCTAAAGACCTCTCGAAGGCAAACTTTCACCCCTTGTGTGCTTTAGGAAGAAGAGCTTGGGGGCTCTGAATCCCTTGCCCAGAGTGGCTGCTGGAATCCAAGGCTGCACGCGTGACCGTGACCGCGGCGGCGCCGGGGAGGGAAGGGGGAGGGGGCGCTCCCTGGTGCTCGGGATTATTTTTGGCTCGCCAGCCCGGCTGCTCGCTGCCAATCGTGCGCGCGCGGGCGCGCGCGCGCGCGAACACACACACACACACACACACACACACACACACACACACACTCACGCACACACATGCACACATTATCTCGCGCTCTCCCTCGTTCTCCTTTGTTTATTTTCTAATCTGGATTTTGTTGGTTGTGCTCTTCTTCGCTTCCCTCTGGCCCCGCTTGCTAGAACTCCCGCGGGCCACCGGTGCATGCCTGCTGCTCCCCAAATCAGCGTCACCCGGTCCCCTCCTCCCGGCCTCCTGGAGCGCGGGGTTTGAAGGTCACCTCCTTTCTAGTTCCCCCAGCAAGCCCGGCCGCCGCCACCCTCCTCCATCTGGAGCCCAGAAGTGTCAGTCGCTGCGGCTGCTACCACAGATAGGGGTCCGTGCGGGGTAGAGGGGAGGGGAGCCCGAACTCAGAGCCGAGGGGGAATTCCTCCCTCTTAGCATCGCGCCAGACCCGGCTGCACCCGCGGAAGAGTGGGGGCGCTGTGCCAGCTTCAGGACCCACGCGTGCGCCTCGCGGACCCGAGAAGCCACCAGCGAGTCGCGCAGCTTGCATCTGGAGGGGACAGCCGCGCGCCCCGCCCCGGCGTCCGGAGCCGACAACTCTGAGCGTCCTCCCTGCTCTGGGCAGATCAGAGAGGACCGTGCGCATCTTTTGATCCCGAGAACCCCCGAGCTCCAGACCGGGTGGCCTCGGCCATCAGGGCCCCTTAGGGGTGATCCGGACCTTCGCCGCGCCCAGATCCAGGGCGCGGCTGACCTGCTCTGAAGTTGCGGCCAGCTTGTGTGAGAGAAACCAGCATCACAGTTCGTTGCCTCTGGCGAATGCTGAACGCAGCTGTGGGGTACACAGAGCACTGAGGAATCAGGGGGTCCTGAATCCAGGAGGAGGCGACAACTGTCGGGCTCCCGAGGAGTTCTAGGTAAGTCCAGGCAGAGTCGCCCGCTTCTGCGCTCCCTAATCAGGACCCAACCCTAAGGGTCCCAGGAAAGGAAAATCGAGGTTCCATCAAAGCTGGTCTCCCAGCGCGACTCTGGGTGTGTTGGATCGGGAACTTTTGCACGGCAAGAAGAGTGATCTCTTGGCCAGTTCTTGCAGGGGCCCCCGACCTTGAGCCCCCCCACCCGGCACATTGTCTCTTCTCCCTTCACGTCTTTCTTTGCCCAAGAGCGTTCCTCCCAAGCTCCCAGGATGCCCCCTCTGTCCTCCCAGCGCTTCCCAGGGGCAGTATCCTGCCTGCGTACTTTGGGTCAATCTTCTGGGTCGACTACCTGGGGCACTGGGCGCACCTTCTGGTTCTCTGCTGACTCCCAATCTCGCAGCTCTGTTGAAGTCAGAGGGAGGAGGCACCTTGGTGGCTGGGAGGCTCTTTGGAAGGGCAAAACCACCGGTGAGGAGCGGGGAAGAGCACATTGGGTTAGGGAGAACAGCTGTGTTTATTGCCAGGTCAATATCCGGCCGCCTTGGACCCCAGAAGAAGAGGTCAGCATGGAAACCTTGGAGCTGGGAACTCTGGCCGTGCTCCCTGGTTCCTTGGGTGCCTCGTGGTGGGGGGGGGAGAACTAAGATCTCAGCGCTGCCTTGGAGAGTAGGCAGGGGGTCCTCCCAGTCTTGGCCAGTCGCTCAGTACTATGGAGATGAACGCAAAGGCAGAGCTGACTGAGCTCACCCAGTGGGCCACCTGGCCACGAAGCTCCTGGAGCCTCCCAGGCCCCAGCTTCAGAAACCAGGTGTCTCACAGCACCCAGAAGATGTCTGCCTGATGGCTGAGGGAGGGGAAGACCCCAGTGCGCAGTCCTCCCTAGAGCCACTGGTCATCTCCTCTGTCAGAGACCACACCAGGAGGCTCCTGACTTCCCTGCCAGCTCCAGCCCAGGGCGTGCCTGCCTGCCCCAGAGTGATGGGGGGGATTGGGTCTGGCTTCCAGCCAGTTTAGAAGTCTTCATCAGGCAATATGGGAAACAGCCTCCCAACTAAGGGTTTTCTCATTTGAGCTTGGAAATGGGAGAGGTGTCATGGATTGCTCTTTATAATTATATTAGTTTTTACTTTGAAATCGCTCACAAGGAACAGACCTGGTCTTGCCCTGACCAGTTCAGAGAGCACCACCCTCTGCAGGTCCTCCTCCACCCCGTCCTAGCTGGTCTACCCTCCCCAGGCTCTTTGTCTTTATTATCAAAAGAGGGGGGGAAAGGGAGAAAAATAAGATGAAAGAGGCCAATCCTCTTCAATTTTTAAGTGACCACAGAAGCCTGCCTGGAGCCACAAGCAGATTTATTTTGGTCCAAGATTTTTGTTTTGGTTTTTAATTTTTATTCAGAAGTAAGAGCCTGGGCACCCCTCAAGGGCAGAGGTGCGGGAAGCACTATACAGACGCACACTGAGACTGCAAGCCCAGCTCTGTGTTAATCTCTAGAATAGCTGATCCACGAGGGTTCCGTGGATTGTCACTAAGTTAGTTTATGTGATGTCTGCTGGGTTGAGATGGAAAGGGAGCCAACAATGTCTGGGGTCTAGAGAGTGGGATGTGGTGGCCCAGAAGAGCCCAGCACTCCTGGCTCTGTTTCGCAGACAACTGTGTGACCTTGGGCAAGTTCTTTAACCTCTGGCTGTGTTGATTCGCCTATACAACGGGAGCTTCAGTGGTGGCTCTGTCCTTAGGTGGGAATTGAATAACAAGAAATGCCTAGAGTGGGACCTAGTGTGGTAAGTGCCTGAATTATAGACATTTCCCTTTCTTTTTATTTATTTTTTTCAACTAGACTGCTTTCCCTTCCAAGCCTCGTCATGTTCAGTGAGTTCTAGAAGTCCACCAGCTTCTTGTATGCACATCTTCCTTCTAAACATACATATGCAACCAACTCTGGCAAATTACAAGAAGTGGTTGCTGGGAGGGTTGCCCGAGCTCTCCAGGCCTACCCCTGCCCTGACCTCTTCTTTCTCTATTCTGATTGGGGCCAGTTCTCTCCTGTCGGCGTGGTTGGTGTTTGGTTTTGACCTGTGGCTTCCACAGGCACCTGGACTTAAAGTCAGGTTCTGCGGCACGTACACCTTCGTCTCATCAGATAGAAGGCCGTCGTCGTCTCTGCCTCCTGGGATGAAAGCCCTGTGTTTTCGTAAACCCTCTTTAATTGGAAACTCACTTCTCTGGTACAGGGAATATTTTGAAAACCCAGGAATTAAAGAATGTTAGAGGTGGCTTTCAGCAGCACGTATCTTGTGACTCATGCCCTGCCAGGCTGGAATAAGGGATTGTGTAGCATTACCTAATTGCAACAACACAATTATGGCCATCCCCCATCCTCAAAAAGGAGGAATGTAGGAGAAGGTACCCTAAGCAACCAAAGTGTTCAGATTGAAGTGTTTTACTTTACTGTAGTATGAACACATAATAGCGTTTACAGTTTTTTCTCCCCACCCCTTGTTTTGGGAATGGAACCCAGGCATTCAGCATACATGTTATGCAACTGCTGGATCCCTGAGCCATGACCCTAGTCACTCAGTGAAGGCTTCTAGGCAGAGGCTCTAATATGGAGCCACACCTCTAGCCTCTTGCTAGAGGATTCTAGAAAGTCCCGACACTGAGACACACCCACAGTCCCTCATTGGTGGATTCCAAACAGGCGCTTTAATACTTCCAGTCACTCAGTGGTGGTCTCTAAGCCAGGCCAATGCTCTACCACAGGGCTGCAGACCTGTGTCTGGAGCTTCTCCTTCATAGGGTTTGCAGAGCACTGCACACACTGTCAACTGCAAGATGCCCGTTCCCAGTATATTTCACCTCAAGACAAACATGGCTAACAAGAGGCATTAGGAACACACACCCTGGGAGCAGGGAGCAGGAAGATGCCTGTTGAGGTCTGGGGACAGTGATTCATCAACCAACAATTTGAGTGATGTCTTGGTAAAGCATGATCTCCTTTGCTCATCCTGTCTTTACCAGTCACTCTGTGCCTCCAGAGTTTTCTACCCTAGACCAAGCTTTGAGAACACTGCGCCCCTGACACTCATCTGTCCTATCCAG
Organism: Arvicola amphibius; assembly: GCF_903992535.2. Classification (NCBI taxonomy): domain Eukaryota; kingdom Metazoa; phylum Chordata; class Mammalia; order Rodentia; family Cricetidae; genus Arvicola; species Arvicola amphibius. Next base: position 94,182,971 of record NC_052050.1, read on the forward strand.
CTTGGTGATAGTCCCACATAGTGTGTGTGGGCATGTGCACACTTGCATGTGTTTGTGTCTCTGTGTGTGCATATGTGTCTGTGTGTGTGTGCATGCGTGTGTGTGCGCACGTGTGCACATGTGTGAGCATATATCATTGTGTGTCGTGTGTGTCTCTGTGTGTGCATGTGTGCACATGCGTGAGCATGTGTCTGTGTGTGCATGTGTGTGCGTGTATGTCTGTGTGTGTCTGTGTGTGCATGTGTGTCATGTGTGTCTCTTTGTGTGTGTGCGTGTGTGTGTAATTTTTCCTCTAAGGTCTGATCACATGCTGTCTCCACTTTCTCAGTGATGTCTCCTTTTCAGTTTTTTAAACAGGCTTGTCCCCTGTAGCTCTAGCTACTCAAGCTATTAGGTTTTTTTTCCTAATTTGATGAACTTAATCACACAAATTTCTATGAATTTGGTCATATTGAAAGTACTGAGTTCAGCATGGTGGAGGACAGCTACAGTCGGCACTGCAAATGCTGAGAAGGGCTGGAATTTTGAGTCAGCCTGGGCTGCATAGTGAATGTGGAAGGTCTTTTCATTTTTGATTGCTCTCTTCCATTTCTTTATTTAGGGTTTTCTTTTTCTTTTTAATTGAAAATATATTTGTCTTCATACAGCATATTCTGACTAGTTTCTGTCCCCTGACTCCTTCCAGATCTTCCCATTTCCTCACACATCCAAATCTTCTCTCTCTCTCTCTCTCTCTCTCTCTCTCTCTCTCTCTCTCTCTCTCTCTCTCTCTCTCATTAGAATACAGGAGGTATCTTAAAAATAATAAGAGAAAATAAAGGCAAACAAATCCATCATGTTTTTATTAAAATCCTTTCTGATCTTTAGTTTTGTACCTCAAAACATGGGTCTGGACTTATGTCCAAAACATTGGACTTATGTCTGGCATTTCTCCTTTTCAAAACTCCACCATTTTGCTTACACCCTTTAAGCTCCTGGGTTCAGGAATGAGCACATTCCAAGAGTGAGACTGTATTTGACAGAGAACACACTCTGGGGACACAGCAATTTCCCACTGGCATGAGAATGAAAATCTGAAAATTTTGCTACAAAGGTCACTGGATAACTTGTCCTGCCTGTGCCTGACATGGGGATCACGCAACAAGCATGTTCCTGAATTAATACAGACTCAGTGACTCGCTGAGACTCCAGGAATTTGCCACAGAGATGTTTACCCTCCAGTGTGGAGATGTTTAAAGGAGCCACAATGTTTTCTCCGGTGTCTACCTTCATTATTTAAAATACTGCCCCAAGGCACATACACATGAAAATTTAATTAAAGAATTAATCAGTGATGGATCCTCAGAGCAAGGGGACCCAGTATGGTAAGATGACGTCAGTGGTGAGCACAGACTAGGCTGAAAGGCCTGGGGTGTTGCACTGATAATGACATATGAGGTCACAGGAAAGACAACTACTTCGTATTTCACATCTGTTGTTGCTCCAGCTGGCTTGTCACCGGTCACTTCACACAAGATGCTGGGGGCTGTGGTCTTTCCAACAGCTAGGAATAGGATTGCAAGCCAGACAATACATAGAAGATGGAGATATCCACTTTTGTCAGGATAATGACAGAGGTTACAGAAGTTACAGCGTAGCAGTGTGATAGGGGCTTGGAGAACAGGTGCCAAGGCCCAGGGGTCTGATGAAGGAACGCAGGGTCTGATGGACAAACATGGGTTCTGAAGGAAGGCGGGGTCTAATGAAGGAAGGCGGGGTCGGATGGACAAACATGAGTTCTGATGAAGGAACGCGGTGTCTGATGGAGGAACGCAGGATCTGATGGAAGAACGCGGGGTCTGATGGAGAAGCGGGGTCTGATGGAGGAACGCGGTGTCTGATGAAGGAACGTGGAGTCTGATGAAGGAATGCGGGGTTTGATTGACAAACATGGGTTCTGAAGGAACGCAGGGTCAGATGGACAAACATGGGTTCTTATGAAGGAATGCGGGGTCTGGTGAAGGAACTCGGGGTCTGATGCAGGAACACGAGGTTTAATGGAGGAACGCGGGGTCTGATGGAGGAACGCCGGGTCTGATGGAGGAACGCGGGGTCTAATGGAGGAACGCAGGGTCTGGTGAAGGAACTTGACTCACTGTATCAGTTACTTTTATGCTGCTGTGATAAAACACCATGACCAGGGAAGTTAAGGGAGAAAGTGTTTATGTGGGCGTATAGTCCCAGAGGAGAGAAAGCCGGCCTGGCAGGGAAATGCGGTAGCAGGCTTCACTCACGGTGGCCAGAGCAGGAAGCTGAGATCTCAGTTCCTGAACAGCAAAGAGCAGACAGAGCATGCTAGAAGTAGGGTGAGGCTTTGAGCTCTTGAAACTCATCCCTCCCACTTGTGACATACTTCCTCCGGGAAGACCACATGTCCTAATGTCCAAGGCAGTGGGGAACATTCTCATTTAAATCACTACACTTATCTAGGCCCTACTAAGGAGTCTACATAACATTGTAGTGGAGTCTTCCAGAAATTTTCATGAAGAGGAAAACCATTACATATGAATGGATTGGGCAACCTGGGAAACTGCCACATAATTTGTAGATCCTGTCTGTCTTGATTTATGCTCAGGCCTTATCTTATCCTATGTATTAACATTTGGAGAGACAAGCCTGCAACATTCAAGAACCTAGAATGCATTATTTCCCCTCTTTTAGCGGTTTTATAGTCTTTCATCAAAGAAGAGAGAATAGGGGTTAATATTCCAGTGTAGCTTAGCAGTGGAGAACTTGCCTAGCATATGTGAGATACTTGGTTATGACCCCAAATGAAAAAGATAGACAAAGCTATCTATCTAATCTATCTATCTATCTATCCATCTGTCAATCATTTATCTATTATCTGTCTATTGTTCTACGACCACTATCAACCTAACTATATATCTACTCCTCTGTATATCAACTGTTTAGCCAACCTGTCTGTATGTCTCCATTTGTAGGAGAAAAGAAGTCCATTTCCTGGTATTGTTTGCCATTTGGGAGAGAAACCCCTGGGCTTGGAAGTTTGCATCCTACTGCTTAGCTGTTCTTCCTTGAAGTCCTCTCTTTCTTTTTTTTTTTTTTTTTTTTTCTTTTTTTGGTTTTTCGAGACAGGGTTTCCCTGTAGTTTCTAGAGCCTGTCCTGGAGCTAGCTCTTGTAGACCAGGCTGGCCTCGAACTCAGAGGTCCGCCTGCCTCTGCCTCCCGAGTGCTGGGATTAAAGGCGTGCGCCACCACCACCCGGCCTTGAAGTCCTCTCTTAAACCAGGCAATGCCAGTCCACCAAACATACAAGCCCTTTCTTGACATCTCCGCGTAAGTTCGCTGAGAATAGTCGTCCATGGTTCCTCATCCACTGCTTTTGTAGGCTCTTGCAGAGTACAGCACCTGTCTGATTCACTGTTTGGTCTGGGCAGGATGGTGCGTGTTCACTGAAACATGTAGTGGTTTCTCTGCAGAGAGCCCTGAGTGCAGATAACCCAGTTCACTGCCCCTAGAAGGTAGAATATACTTTGCTGTGGGGCTTTGACCTGCGAGCAATCTACCTCACCCTCGCGTGACTCCCAACCTATCCACAGCCTTGGGCTCCATGTCTGTCGCTACCTATGCAGTGAGGGGAACAAAAGGTCCCTGCACCAGATGCTTCCCACACAGTACAGGCTGTACGGAGCACACTACCTACACCATTGTGTTGCATTTTAGCGGGTTTCTGACACACAGAGTCTCCTCCACTGCCCAACAATTTTCCTTCCCACTCCTTTTGAAGGCTCTGGCCCCACTCTTCCTGGCTCCCTGCAGGGATTCTTTTTCATTGCAGCCATCCTATGAGCTCTTGAGTGGTGGTCCCTTCTATACTTCCTCTTATCTGTTGGTAAACTCCAGGGGACTCAGCACACACTTGGCCAGACTTTTCTGTGTCCCTGGCATCTTGCAAATTGCCTGGTGCTTCTAGTCCACTTTGAAGTTTAATTCATTCTTCACTTCTCTCCTTACTTCCCTTTCTACCTTCTTCTCCCCTCCCGTGTGTGTGTGTGTGTGTGTGTGTGTGTGTGTGTGTGTGTGTTTGTGCACATGCGTGTGAATGCTAAAGAATACTCTTCCATTCCTCAGGTGTCATCCACCTCATTTTGTTGCATTGTTTGCTTTTTGAGTCAAGGCCTGTCACTGGAACTTGCAGGTTCTGTTAGACTGGCCAATAAACCCTAGCAATCCTCCTACCTCTGTCTTTCCAGGATTGGGATCAAAGGCATGCTACCATGCATGGCTAATTTTTGCATGGCATTTAAGCCTCAAAATCAAGTCCTAATGCCCTGGAAGCAAGCATTTTACCAATGAACCACCTCCACAGCCCCGAGGTTATTCTTTGAATCCCCAAGATTCATTTCCGAATTCCTCTTTTGGAGATTTACAGTGAATTGCAAGTGGGCTTTAAGCAATTTGTTCACAATTACCTGCTGGAGCAACTGGGCTACACGTTCATGAGTTTGAGGCTTATGGTGATATCCATTCACAGATTCTTTTGCTGTCTTTTAAGCCTGAAGTAAGGTAGGAGCTATGTCGTGCAGTGGTTGCGTTGGCTAGTTTTATGTCAACTTAACACAAGCTAGAGTTATCTGAGAGGAGAAAAACCTCAATTGAAATAAAAATGCTTCCATAAAATCATCCTGTAGGGCATTTTCTTAATTAGTGACTGATGCAGGGAGGGCCCAGCCCCAGCCCACTGTGGGAAATGCTATCCCTAGGCTGGTGGTCCTGGGTTTTCTATAAGAACGTAGACTGAGTAAGCCATAGAGAGCAAGCCAGCAAGCAGTGCCCCTCTATGGCCTCTGCATCCAGTTTCCTGCCTTGTTTGAGTTCCTGACTTTCTTCATGAGGCACAGTGATATAGAATGTGCAAGCTGAATTAACCCTTTCCTCCCCAAATTGTTTTGGCAATGATATTTCAACACAGCAATAGAAACTCTAACCAAGATGGTTGGTACCAGAAGTGGGGTATTGCTGTGACAGACCGGGCCATGTATTTGGGAGGATTATAGAAAGACTCTGCAACTTTGAGCTAGAAAAGCCATTGAGTGTTGAGAACTCAGTGAGTTGTCCTGTAGGAGCTTGGAAGAACGTTGAAAGCAGTGCAGAAGATGGAGGCCTGGCTTGTGAAGTTCCAGAGTGAAGTTTAGTCTCTATCAGGACCATTGATGTTTTGAATTAAGAGTCTGTCATTCTGTTCAGCTGGGGATAAGGAGTCAGCCGTGATCAACAAGAGGCCAGCACCACTGAAGTGAAACTCTTGTGCTACCGGGACAATTGATACAGTTCAGCTGGAGCTAAGAAATTAGCAGTGGTTAAGAAGAAACCAGCATCTCTGAAGTGAAGCCTTCTGGGAAGTGTTTCTTCAGGGTCACCACACAGAAGCTGTATTCTGAATTGGCCAAGGATGTACCTTATGCTGACAGCCAAACTTGGTAATGTAACAGTCACCCAAGCCTCACTGGTTTTGAAGGCGGGAAAGGGTCATAGTGAGCAGCTCAACCTTGAAGCTGTATGCCAGGGCTGGAGACCATGAAGAGAGCCCAGGAGGAGCAATAGCCCATGAAGAGAGCTATTGCTGCAAGTGCAGCCCAGTTGCAGCAAGGGACCCCAGCAGGTTTGCAGATGTCAGCCTCATGGGATGACCACCAAAAAGAGAAGCAACTGTGGAGTGGAGTCTAGAAGACACGCTGTGTGTGCTTCAGAGGGCAGAGCTGGAGAACTGACCCAAGAATGTCATGAGTGAGCCCAGAAGAGGAGCCCAGGAGATTATGAGTGGACCCCAGGTTATAGACATTGAGTTATATAAAACCAGCGTTGGAGCTTGGTTTTGCTTTGTTCAGATTGTGACTGGGACGTTGCTCTTCCCTCTTGAAGTAAGGACGTATTTAATTTTGATTTTACAGGAGCCCACAGTTGAGAGCCTGAATTTTTAAAGAGATTTCAGGTTTTAAAAGAGATTTTGAATTTCCAAAAAGACTGAATATTAAAGTTTTTGAATTTGTAAAGACCAAAGACTTTTTTTTAAGTTTGCGAAATGTTTTATGTTTTATATTGTGATATTGATATTAACGTGTTCTCCGGGGATGAACAAGGAAGGGAGGGTTGTGGCTTAACGATGATGTGTCTGTGTGTCAAGTTGACAAGGAGTCAATTAAGTTGGCTAGTTTTATGTCAAACTGACACAAGCTAAGATCATCTGAAAGGAGGAAACTTCAATTAAGAAAATGCCTGCGTTAGATCGGGCTGTCGGCAAGCCTGTAGGGCATTTTCTTAATTAATGATTGATGGGGAAGGGAGGGCTCAACCCACTGTGGGTGGTACCATCCCTGGGCTGCTGGTCCTTGGTCCTATAATAAAGCATAGGTTGCAAGCCGGTAAGCAGCTCCCGTCCATGGCCTCTGCATCAGCTCCTGCCTCCAGTTTCCTGCCATGTTTGAGTCCCTGGCCTGACCCAAGGAACCACTGTTCCTCTGATGATGAACAGTGCTGTGGAAGTGTAAGCCAAACCAACCCTCTCCTTTCCTAGTTGTTTTGGTCATTGTATTTCGTTGTAGCAATATAAACCCTAACTAAAAGGGGTCTTGCTGTTTGGTTCTGCTTGCTCTTGAAAGCTAGGCTGAGAGCATCGTCGTTACACGGTGGAAGCTCGGCCATGATCCCATTCACTGCAGCATCCTGCACTGCGCCCATGCTGACTGTGATGTCCAGGGCAGGCTGTCTGTGGCAGTAGCTGGTCATCACATGCTTGAGGCTGGCACTGCTTGGCTGACCACAGACTGTGGCGAGTGCACACAGCTGCCTACTCCGGTCGTCTCACCACCCACAGCAGCTGCGTCTGTGTTTCTTCTGGCTGCTCAGTGAAACACAGGACACATATGTAGGGGCTTAGCAGCGCTCACCTCTCTCTTTCTGAGTCTGTCTTGCTCTAAGCTAATGTCTGTCTGTGCCTCTTTCCTGTGAATTCCAGAATAGGGGTTGTTGATTAAACAAAACAAAACAACTTAATCTCTTAATCTCAGCAGTGGCTGTGTCATCCTCAGAACCCTAGTAATCCTTTGTTGGGGCTCCTTTCACTCCAGAATATCAAGGGAGTTGTGTATGTGTGTGCTGTATATTTAGGTCTATGTGCACATGTGCTGTGTGTGCGCGTGCGCACGCGTGCATGCGAGAAGTGTGCATGCGCGTGTCTGTGCATTCACATAGAGGCCGTAGGAGAATGTTGGACATTCTGCCCTATTAGTCTCTGCCGCACTTCCTTGAGATAGGGTCTCTCACTGAACTAAAGCTCAGCTGTCAGCCAGCAAGTCCCAGTGATCCTCCTGCCTCTGTCTTCCACAGTGCTGGGATTGTAAGCACATGTGGTCATACCTAGCTTCTGACATGGTGTTAGGGATTCTAACTGCCCTCAGGCTTGTACTGCAAGCACGCTTACTCCTGAGCCATCTCCTAAGCCCCAAAGGAGCCTTTGACCAGTTCTTTATCACAAATCTTTTTTCTTTCTTTTTTTTTCCTTTTGAAACAGGATCTTGCTAGGTAGCATAAGCTACACTCAAACTCATGGCAATATTCTTAATGATTCAACCCTTCAAGTGTTGGAATGAGAGCTTCTATCCTTGAGGGAGGAGACTGGGCAGGGCAATGGTTCACAGCCCAGAACCATGGTGCTTCCCCTAGTTCCTTATGTCTGGTTTGGTCAGGATGGGCTTCTGAAGGTTGAAGTTCCTATGGGAATCTGACTGCTTCTCTCCACAGCATCTCAGGTCCAGACCTGATGCTTACATTCTTCTTGCTTGTGACAAGATGGATTGAGGGTGAAGGGGAAGAGCCCAGCATTGCTGCAGATGCCCAAGGAAGGAGCCGACAGCCTGGATCTCACCAAGGAGCTCTGCCTGCTGAGGATGCTGACAGCAGCCATATGCATGGCTCTGATTGATCAGCAGAGAGAAATGCTCGTTTATTAGACTCGTTATGAAAACGTGACAGCAGGGTGTGCAAGGAGCTGACTCAGCAGTGCCAGCCCTGGCAGAACTGGGTGGAAGGCTGTTCTCCTCTGGGCCAGTCCCCTTCATGATTCCAGGGCTTTTGCCCGAGTTCTAGGGTATCTCAGAGGCTCCGAGGCATCCTTGGCTCACCACAACCATGGCTTTACACTTTGGGCCTGGCTCAGGCTGCTGTGGGTGCAAAGGCTGACCACCAATGGAAAGGGGCTCACAGCCCTTCCTGGAGGGATGGTAAACACAGTGCATAGGCCATGCAGATTTCACGGCATTCCTGGCATCTCTCATAGAGAACACGTGCCAGTGAGGTGTGCCTGGCAGAGCACAGCTGTAATCCCAGAGCTAAGGCAGCTGAGGCAGGCAGGAGGGCAGTAGAGGACTGAGCCTGAGGCCAGACAGGCCTGGGCTGCATAGTGGGTTCCATGCTAGCCTGAGTCACATGGTGAGACTCTCAGGAAACAAAACCCCAAACCATGACGCTCTGCTGGAGGGTTTGGGCTTCTACAGAAGTTCAGGGACACAGGGCAGATTGGAGTGGAGACCAAAGCCTTGCTTTCAAAGGTGTTGGCACATTGACCTGGGATAATGGAGTTATTTTGGACTTGGAAAAGCTTCAAGAGAGCAGAAAGAGTGACTAGGAACAGAGATGGGGGAGGATAAAGGCTTTGGAGCCAAGAAGACCCAACAGAGAGTACAGTTTCTGCCACTCTGCGGCTCTGTGACCTTGTGAAAGTTATGGTAACTCTCTGAGCCTTCCTTTCACTTTCTTTCATAGATGGATGAGTTTGCCTACCACTCCAAAAGCAGATGCCCTCAGAGTATTCCCAGACAGTGAGGGAGGCCAGGCAGCTGTTAGATTGGCTCCTTGTCCATGTATTTCTTTTGTGGCACTCCGGGGGCAGTTAGCATATCTGTGGTCATTTGAAGTAGTGACCACCCTTCATTTCCCATCTGAAGCATGTATATCTGCATGAACTTGTATTCACTTCTTGGAGCATAATGAGGAACTATGTGCTTTGCATGGTAACGTTGTTAGTCATGATGAGGGATATTGAAGAAAGGCTTGTCACCCTAAAGGTTTCAAAGGTAGATATCACATATACCCACGATCAGAGCCCAGGCCATTCAGAGTCACGTGTGGGAACTGCTAGAACCAAATGTCACACACAGAGGAAACTAAACAGAATGTTATTGGAGAGAAATCGGGACTCAAGGGAGTTGGGTTCCTAGGGATGCGTGCTCCCTGCTCGTATGTGCTGCGACGATACTTCTGAGGCCATTGTTGCCTGACCCCTGCTCTCAAGAGCAGGAAAATGTTGATTTTTCGTAAAATTCTTGATAGTGTTTGTATCAGATGCTCTGAATGTAAAAGCTGACCATGTTCCCTTTTCACACAGCCTGCCAGGAAGCTCCTGCTAACCTACGGTCCCGTCTCTACATTGCATAGGGTCCAGTGGTACAGGTTTTATGTGTTCATCTCAATGCCAGCTCCATTTGGCCTCCTTTCTCTTATTTTAGTTTAGTTCTCACACTTTATTGAAATTCATGTTACTGTAAAAATCTCTGTAAGGTGGGGAGATGGTTCAGTCAAGGACCCAAGTTCAAATACACAGCATCCACAAAAACAAAACCTGGCACAATGGTGCATATATATATAACCCCAACAATGGGGAGGCAGAGGCAGGAGGATACCTAGGGCGCATCAACCAGCAGGTCTAGCCTAATTACCAAACTCTTGGTTTGGTGACAGACCCTATCTCAAAAGTAAGTGGAGGCATGTTAAGGGGGGCAGCCGCCATCAGTCTCTGACCTCCACATGCACACAGCTGCACACACACAGGAATACATACAAACTACATGCGTATCATACCAAAAATCCTTGGTAAGTTTCTAAACTAAAAATGTTCAATACTGAATGAGCAAACACCACCAAGGTCTGAGGATGGGTGGAGTCAGGAGGCATGATTTAGCGCCGCCAAGCACACCAGGAAGCCAAGCACAGGGTGCAGGCCAGTGTTTGACATTCTAGAGTTCAACAAGAGGGCAGGAATATAAAGTTGAGTCTCCAGAGAGAAGGGAAGCTTCCTCGTTCATCTTATTTTTCCCCTAGAGCATTAGTTAGACTATGTGGGTATTTGGGGGGTGCACAATTTTTTTTTTGCCTTTTTCCCAGGGTTCGGTGAATATTTTGAAGCCATGCTCTGGGCAGGTTATGATGGATTCAAGATGGAGCATGCTTTTCATAAAAGAGTAGTCAATCACCAGAGGAAGGAAGTCGGGGCAGGGACTCGAGGGAGACCTGCCTGGACACATTGAGACTCAGGCTAAGAAAAGGAGGAAGGCCAAGCTGTGCCCAGAGAAGAGGGGAAGAAGAGCAGCAGGCTAACCCAGGCATTGCTAGCAGATGAGGGAAGGAGTTGGGGCCAGGATGCATGGGAACCTATGCCTCTAGGTGTTCACATGCAACTCCAAACTACTGTATAAAAGACTGGAGGTACTTTTTGGAAGATGATATGTGCACACACATGTGGGACTATGTATGTACCAACATATATAGATACCCCACACATAAAGGTTACATGCATACACATTCATAAGATGCATAGTACACAAGTGTACATTCATGCTTGTGTCTATGGCTGCATGTGTATGTTCAGATACACATGAACACTATATATATATATATATATTTGTGCACATGTTCACACACATATACACACACTTATGTTTTATTTGAGGAAAAGGAACAAGGGACAGTGTCATGCTGGCTGACTGAAGGCCATGGCGTCCTCTGGATCAGAGACTGATGTGGCTTAAGTCTTCCCCTGTGGTATGTTTTGAGTGCAGGTCTTGGTAGCCCCCTGCATCCATACTGAATCATTTCTCTTGTACCCCTCTGGTTTTTTGGTGACACCTTCCCTCCTGAGGCAAACGGGTCAGGCTTTAGAAGAGTATCTTCATCACTCTTCACTGCTTGGTGAGGAAGCCAGACCGTATTTGGTCTCACGTCCCATTGAAATTTACAGAACTCCAGGAGATGTTGTGGGATTGCCTTATTTTGACCTCTTTTTTTGAGGCCCGTGACCACCAGCATGCCTGCTTTGCCCTTGATAACAGGAAAGTTTAAGCTCTCACTCTTTGTCCACATCTTCAGTTGTCCAGCGGCCTGGGCTCCCAGATCCTCTCTTGCTGACCCTGATAACAAAAGCATGTAGTTTTCTTGTCCTCCTCAGAGATGGGGCTGTCATCCGTGTCCAGACATGAATTTCTGGTAAACAGAAGCCAGTGGTCAAGCCTGGCATCACAGTTTTGTCTCTCCAGCACTCAGGAGGCTAAGGCAGGAGGAACACAAATTCAAGGCCAGCCTGGGCTACTTCGTGAACTGTCTCAAAACAATAAGTAAAAATGGTTGGGCATGTAGCTCAGAGGAAGAGCTCTTGCCTAGCATATAGGAGGCCCTGGGTTTAATCTCCAGTACTACAAACAAGAAAGAAAGAGAGGAAGAAAGAAAGAAAGAAAGAAAGAAAGAAAGAAAGAAAGAAAGAAAGAAAGAAAGAAAGAAAGGAAGGAAGGAAAGAAGAAAAAAGGAAAGAAAGAAAGGTAGTATTGGCCCCAGAAGATGGTCCCCAGGATAGAATTTCCCCTTGTATTTAGCAAGACTTAACTCATTATCTGCATAGCAAGGTCCTATGAGGTTTGAGGGAAGGAGAGACTGACTACAGGGATTCAGAGGCCCTGTGCTTTCCTCCTTTGTCCATCAGGCACAAGCTGAGGACCACTAATTCAGCTGGCCACACACAGGCCTCAGTATGTCAGAAAATGTAGTGATGAGGCGTGCAGGCCGGCTTTTCATCCCGCCCAGATCTCACACGGCTAGCTTTACACCCGAAATAACAACACACAAATTGTACTCATTTAAACACTGCCTGGCCCATTAGCTCTAGCCTCTTACTGGCTAACTCTCACATCTTGCTTAACCCATTTCAAATAATCTGTGTAGCACCACAAGGTGGTGGCTTACCGGGAAAGATTAAGCATGTCTGACCTGGTGGCTGGCTTCATGGAGACTGTCTCACTGCCTTCTTCCTCCCAGCATTCTGTTCTCTCTTCCTTGCCTACCTATGTTCTAACCTATCAGGCCAAGCAGTTTTCTTTATTAATTAACCAATGAAAGCAACAGATAGATAGAAGACCCACCCACATCAAGAAAACAGCAGGACGAGGAGGCCAACCCTCCTCCAAAGAGAACTTTAGGGAGTGCCAGCAGGTGTCAGTATGGCTTTGCCATCTCAGCTTTTCCCCTCTTAACTTTTATGAAGCAATATCCATTATGTTCAGTAGCCAAAGGATGCTACTGTATCCCCCTTCAGCTGTAAATTAAGAGGCTATAAGATGGCATTTTCCAGATTGAAGGAAGGCCCGGAAGAGCACACTGCATCAGGCAAAGCCTTTGAATTATCTTAGGAGGTCACCGGATTTCATCTTGCTTTTTCTTGGCCTCACATTTGAAAGCTCAGGTTAAGTTTCTTTCTTTTCCTCCTGTGCTTTCTCTATATGTTCTTCCCTCCTTTCTGCTCTATTCTGCCTTAGCCTTTGTTTAGAAGTTAAATAATGGTCCTGGATCCAGCTCAGGCATTTGACAGCAGAGAGGCAAAGCAGAGGAGGAAGGTAGGTGGAGCTTCAAGGGGTGTCCTGAGCTCTGGACAGACCCTTTGCCATCTTTTTTTTCTGGGAGTAGAGTAAGATGCATGCCTCAGTTGGCCTCTGTCTGGGCATTGCTCGGCTTCAGTGGAAGGGCAGACTTCATCAAAGGTCAAGCATGATTGGCTTTAAGCAGGGGTGACTTGGCGGAGTGTGCCAATGTCAAGTGTGCAAATAGTCAGGGAGTGGTGTGCTGGAGGTGCTTGAGATAGTTGCTTTGTTTATCTAATAGTTGAGATTAAAAGGACAACAGCCCTTCCTTGTCCTTGCCTACACTCATCAGAGACAATACTGAGGCTTCTCAAGGATCGTCTCACAAATACAGTGTTCATGGAACCAGGCTTACAGAAAGTTGCCCCAGAGGACACAGGTGGTGCCTGCTTATGATCCCAGCATGGAAGAGGCTGAGGTAGGATGCTCTAGGTAGGACTGTGGTTCTCAACCTTCCTAATGCTGTGACCCTTTAACACAGTTCCTCATGTTGTGGTGATCCTCATCCATAAATGATTTCATTGCTACTTCATAACTCTCATTTTGATGCTGTTATGAATCATAATGTAAATATCTGTCTGATAGGTGATTCCAAGGGGGCCATGATGCACAGGTTGATAACCACTGGTCTAGAATTTGAGGTCAGCCTGGACTACTCAGTGAGACCATGTCTCAAAAAAATTGAAATTAGGCTAGGCAGTGGTAGCACAAGTCTTTCATCCCAGCATTCAGGAGTCAGGTGGACTTTTATGAGTTCGAGGCCAGCCTAGTCTACAAAGCAAGTACTAGCACAGCCAGAGAGAGCTGTTACACAGAGAAATCCTGTCTTGAAACACCAAACCAAACCAAGCAACCAACCAACCAAACCAAAAAAGAAAGAAAGAAAGATACACAGACTAACTCTGCAGAGTGCCCTTCTTTCTGCTTCTTTATGAGTTAACTCCATGGATTTACTTTAGGAACCTTCCTTATCAGTTCCATTTTGTTAACGGGCATATCATATTCCATTTTACATGTTTATGCTGTTATTTGATTGATTGCTCTTTGTCCCAAACATGCCATTGTCTCATCTTGCTGGGCTGTGAGCCATTCCTGGTCCTTCCCACTTCCCCAGAGATGTGAGTCCATCCACAGGGTTTTCCAGGAGTGACTCGCTGCATCCCAGGATGCAAGTCTTCATACAATCCTGATGAGTTTAACATGTGACTGAAGTCAGCCCTTCTCATGAGAGAGGGAAGCATATTTAGAGTTCCTAAGCTCTGATGGGTCATGACAGTCCCCATGAGTGGCTGCCAGAAGCCCATTCCCTGTTGGAACGTGCTTTGGACTCTGCTGTTTTTGTGGTGAATGTCCCACCTGTCCAAGGATTTGCTAAGGCTTAAATAGCTCCTTTGGCCATCACTTTCTGCAGCACTGCCTATACCCAAGGATAATATGTACATTCTTGGTTCACAGCTGTGGTGTGGGCTGACTTCCTGTTTTTGTTGATGGTCATAGACAGGCCAGGATGCATACTGGATATCTTAGTTACTTATTGCTATGACAAAAATTCCCAAGAAAGCAAGTCAAGGAAGGAAGGGTTCATTTGGCTCAAAGTTTGGGAGAATAGTTCATTGTGGTAGAAAGTCATGGCAGCGTGAGTGTGAGGCAGCTGGTCCTGCTGCAACCACAGCCAGGAGACAAGGGGGGATGAATGCCAATCCTCACCTCTCTTCCTTCTGTTTTACCAACGCTGGACCCCAGACTGGCATGGTGATGCCCATATCCAGGGTGAATCTTCCCTCCTCCTCAATTAATCTAACCTAGAAATGGCTCACGGACCTGCGCTGAGGCTTGTCCCCTTGGTGATTGTAAGTCTAGTCAAGTTGGCAGTCAATATTAACCATCTCATTGGGAGTCCCTGGGCCTGCTTTCTGCACAGTAATCCGGTTGTGAGGTGGTTTAGCAGCAGATCCGGAGACCTTTGACCTTAATGTGTTTGCATGGATTGGCATTTGGGGGCAGATCCATGTGTGCTGGGAAGGTCAGCTAATACACCTGTAGGATAACAAGTAGTGTCCTCAGCTTCTGTGCAGTAGGTGACAGTAGCCCTCCCTTCCTCTACTGAGACAACCACAGGTGCCTACAGATGTTTTCCTCTGAGGCGCCTGGGGAGCAGCTCTCCCGGTTGTAGACAGCTGTCTCACACAGCACTGTTCCCTGAGCACACACACACACACAAATAGCAAAGACAGCTATCTGAAGCAACTTAAGGTAGCTGATGTCAGGGCGCCCTCCATTCGTCTGTCCCAGATGAGAGACACTCACAGGATCCCTGCTCCAGGGTTTGACAGATGGCCTGGTCTTGCCAGACACCCCACCAGAGGCCCCTGTGTGCTCTGAGAGCCACATTCACTTACGCTCTGCTCCGTCCCAGGGGCACCCCACCCCCAACTGGACTTTGTCTTTGAAAGCTCAGTTGACAAACTGTCTGGTAAAAATAGACTTTTAAAAATCATGTCATGTTCTCCATGAGAACTCGGCTTAGGAAGGACGGAGGTTTGCTGCTTTGCATGTTGCTTTGGTGTTCAGATACACGGGGCATCCAAACAGCTTGCAAGCTGCACCTTCCCTTTCCATGGTAGAAGTTAACAACGAGTTCCTTCTTCCTGATGCTCTTCCAAATGCCCAGCATATCCACTATCAACTAGTTGGGACCGCTTTGGGAAATCAAATGCTTCGCCATCCTTATGACTTGGTGCATCTTACAAGGGAGGTTTCTATCTTTTTAGGAGGCAGCCTTTTTTTTTTTTGAACATGTATGAGATTATCTTTTGGTTAGCCTGAGAAATGTACCTGATAGATGGGAATAAGTACCTCTTCCTAAGGCATGGGGAATGAATGCTCTGTGGTATAACAGTGATTGAGGGATGCGTCTGCATTGGAGCATGGTTTAGCATCAGCTGCCTTCCTACAGGATCTTTTCTCATCACAGTGTCCCCTCCCCTATTGCTAGTGACTCTCTCCCCTCCTTTATTCTTAAGAATCTGAGGCCCAAAGGCCATGTTTTGTATAAAATTAAGCCAGACTTTCAGGTTTGCTGAAATAAAGAGATTAATTCAAAATTTAAAAAATCCTACTTTTGAAAAAGTGAAAATAGTAAATTAATTTTCTTTATTTCATAATAGTAATGGTGTTGATACAGTTGTATAATTTTGTAATTTGCTATTTCTTTTCTAAAATAAATGAAAGAATTTGAGATTAGCTTATAATACTATTATTTCCCCCTATCTTTTTCTTCCCCAGTCTCTTCCCATGTACACCCTGGCCTCTTTTTCTGTAATTGTTTACACATCTGGCATACATGATACACACATGTCCCAAAGGGAGCAAGGGGTCCAGAGGAAGTGACGGGTCCTGGAAAACAGCTGCAGGGCTCGAGTGACCGGAGGCCATCGTGATTATTTTTGGTTTCCCTCCAGAGTGTGATGGTTAGCCCCTTGTGCTGAAGACATCACAGGCTTGAATCATACCACATGCACAAAGCTAACTGGTGCTCATCTGGAAGCCCAATCCCTGCTGGCTAGTTTTCACAGTGCTGGAAGGTGCTGGGCACACTACCAGAGGAGAAAGTCAGTTTCGATCTCACCCAGGTGTGAACTTTGTGAGAGAATATAATGACTAGCCTGGAAAGACATCCACTGATACTACAGTAGCATGAAGGCCATAGGAGAAACAAACCACTTTCTGATTGGATTCAAGGCTCACTCCAAATTATGGTACCTCTACCTGGCACCATGATTAGGGTCGAGAACCTGTGGCTTGGTCGAGAACAAGTCATAGGCCCTGGGGAAAACCGCCCACTATTGCCCTGATAAATGAGTACAGTATTAAACTGGCTCTGAATGGTTATCACTACACCCATAGATTACTGCATCTCTGAACCCTCAATGGAGAAACTTCTGTTTTCATGGACTAACATAGACACCTATAACTGATCAAGGTATAGAGAATGAGACTGCAGAATGCTCACCCCTAAATGGAGCATCTATATCACTTCCTCTCACCGCAAGGCCAGGGATCATTGTTGAAGATGGGGTGGAAAGACTGTAAGAGCCAGAGGTAGCGGGTGACTACAGATGACTGTGTTTTCCAGACACAAGGAGGCAATTGAGCATAGGAAGATGTAGTGTGGAGCTGCGGGCCGCCTTCCTGCCGCCCCAGCTCCCGGCCACCGGCTAGCTTTACACACGAAATAATTACACAGAAACTGTATTCTTTTAAATACTGCCTGGCCCATTATTTTCAGCCTCTTTCTCACATCTTGACTAACCCATATCGAATAATCTTTGTAACACCACGAGCGGTGTCTTACCGGGAAAGATTCAGCATGTCTGACCTGGCGGCTGGCTTCATCGCATCTCTCTCACTGAGGAGAGGCATGGCAGTCTGTCCCAGAGAGGAGAGGCGGGGCAATTGTCTGAGCCATCTACCTCACTTCCTTCTTCCTGTTCTGTCTACTCCACCCACCTAAGGGCTTACCAATCAAATGGGCCAGGCAGTTTCTTTATTAGCCAATGAGAGTCCTCTATCAGGAAGATGCAGAGTCTGTGAAAGCAGCAGAAGACTTCCATTAGCTTGGGTCAGACCGAATCACAGCATGGAGGGGGCTGCTAGTCATTGTGAGAGGGAAATCCGTTTTCTTAAGTATCTGGCCCCTGGTATGTCAACTATACTCTAGTAGAGGCTGCACATCTAAGAATAAATGGGCATTATGCAAATTGGACCTGATATGTTTAAAACCTAAATGAGGTCACAGATTAGAGTGGGTAGGGAAGGGGATGGTTCTGGGAAGAGTTGGGGAAGGTGATGAATATAATAAAAATTGTGTAAAATTATCAAAGAACGCATTACAAGAGAAAGAGAGAGGGATAGAGGGAAAGAAGGGATGGAGAAATATGGGGAGGGTAGAAGAGAAGAGGAGACGGAGAGGGGAGGAGAAGAGATATGGTTTTGTCTTTCTAGGTCACGGTTACCTCATTTAATAGAAATACTTTCTAGATTCATCTATTTCCCTGAAAATTTCATAACTTCATTTCTCTTTACAGCTGCCTAAGATTCCACTGGGCACAATGCTACATTCTTATTGCCCAGTTTCCTTTTCATGGACGCCTAGGCTGGTGCCATTTGCTGGCTATTGTGAATAGAGCAGCAATAAACATGGAGGAACAAGTGTCTCTGTGCTAGGACATAGAGCCCTTTGGGTATCTACCTGGGAGTGGAATATCTGGGTTTTATGAAAATTCTATTTTTAATTTTTTTTTTGGGAGAACTCTCTACAGTGATTTCCACTGTAGATGGACTAGGTTTTATGTGCACCAAGGGGTCCTCTTTCCAACATTCTTGCCAGCATTTGTTGCCAGTTTCTGACAATTGCCACTTTCACTGGGGTAAGCTTGTAGAAACCTCAGTGAGCCAGACTCCTGGGAAGAGTCCAGTGCGCTTCAGGAGGCGGGGGAGCAAAATGGCTCGATGAGTAGATGCTTGCCACATGTCTGGTAACCCGAATTCTCACCGAAGCTCACTCATGCTGGGGAGAACCAGCTCCGGAAAGCTGTCCTCTGACTTCCACAGCCATGCCATGCCAACCACGTGCCCTCGCACACACAAATAATTAAAGAGATGTCATGAAATATTAAACAAATGCTTTGGAGGGAGTGGGATGCACGAAGAGTCCTTCAGCAGAGGACATGGCAGGAATTCTAACACTAGTTATCATGAGGCATGTGGGGGTAGCTGAAAGAGGGCGGAAGCTGGACCTCAGAGAACCGCAGGGGACCCAGCTCCAGCCACTGTGGGACATGAGCCCAAGCTGAAGACCTGAACACACAGCAGTGCTAAGAGGATGGAAGCGTCCACAACCCTGATCTATGAATGTCAAGATATCAATACATTGGTCTATCACCCTGGACGCCATAGAGGTATACAATCAAAAGGACAGTTTTCAGAAGTCCTGCGTCACTAGGTAACAGGCCTTGCTGTGCAAACCCGAGGACCTGAGTTGGAATCCCCAGCACCCACACTAAAACTGGGAGTAACTATTAACCAGGGCTGTGGTGGGCAGAGACAGTTCTCTAGAGTGTGCTGGCCACCAGCTTGTGGCTCAGTGAGAGACCCAGTCTAAGGCCATCAAACACCGAGTGGACAGAATAGGGCTGGCATCCTCCTCAGGCTTCTGCTTATTGGTGCCCGCACCTGTACTCACAAATGTAATGCGCCACTCCCCCGACACCGCCACGTACCAAAAGACAACCAGATTTAAAAATGTTATTGGGAAGCTTCTCATAACTATGCATAATAGCATGGTGTTTTGGTTTTCTTTGATTTGAAGAGGGCATAGGAGACTGTTCATTCAACTGTTGGCAACTTGACGGATGCACATGTAGACACCTCCCTTGAACTAGTCTTAATCTCTTACACTATTTCTGGTCCTTAGAAAGTAGGCAGCCAGAGGTATCTTCAAGGTAGAGAGCTTACTTCACATGTACAAGGTTTGATTTCAAGTATCCCCCAAAATCATCAAAATGAAAAATAAAAGAAATAAAAGAGACAGCAGTAATGTTGGGAGGAAAATCTATGGACCAGTGTGGCAGTTTCCTTTTTGGAAGCTTGTGGAAGCATTTTCTTTCTCTGCTTTGGGATGGTTTAGTTGTGCGGGACAGACACAAGGGAAATGGCAGGGAGACATGATAAACTGCAGGAGCTTCTTCAAATCACATCCAGAGAGATGAGTATCTGTGTCAGGATGAGAAGCTCGTGGCTCTTCTCCTTTCAGAATGGGATTCTCAGCTGAGCATGTGGCTCGGTAGAGTGATTGCCTAGCATGCACAGAACCTTGGCCCGGATCCCCAGCACTGCATAATCCAGGCATGGAGGGGGGGACCTGCCTGTAATCCCAGCCTTTGGGAGGTAGAGGCAAGAGTATCAGAAGTTCAAGATCAAGATCACCATCCTCAGCTACATAGAACATTGCAGACCAGTCTAGGATCTAGTAGATAATAAAAAAAAAAATACCTGGTGGCAAAGGCCTGTAATTCCAGCTGCTTAGGAGGCTAAGATAGGAAGTCACAAGTTCAAGGTCTGTTTGCCTACAGAGGGAATTCAAGGCCAACATAGGTATCTCAGTGATAAATATAAATATTATATATTTACATATTTTTATATAGAGAGATTCAGAGATAGATAAAGAGCAGAGAGAGAGAGAGAGAGAGAGAGAGAGAAAGAGAGAAGACTGTGACTGTTGCTCAGTTAGAGCACTCGAGTGGAATACAAGGCCCTAGGTTCAGTCCCCGGTGTCATGAGGTAGACAGGGAGACACAAAAGGAGAGGGAGGAGAAGGGGAGATTTGTGAAGTATTCACCTGCCCAAGGATAATGGCTTTCATATTATTTTCCAGTGATCCAGTTAGCACCAAAGGGCTGACCCTGTTTTAACTCCCCATGATGTCCACATGGCTGGGGATGATATTGACCCTGAAGGGTCTTGGTGACATGGCGCAGTGGTTTGAAATGTCCTTCCACAGAATCGGGCATTTTGAACATGGGCATTTGATGCTGGGGCTGTTTGGAGAGGTTTAGGAGATGAGGCCTTACCGGAAGTGTATCATTGGAGAGAGGTTTTGGGAGTTTCTTGCCCAGCCCTGTTTCCAGGTTGCTCTCTTTGTGCTTGTGGCTGAGGTGTAAGTTCTCAGCTTCCTGATCCTGACACTGTCTCCTGCTTGCTGCCACCTCTCCCACACAAACTCCCTGCAGTGATGGAAACCAAGACAAAATCAACTCCTCCCTAAGTCACTTTTGGTCATATATCTAATCAAAGCAATAGAAAAACAACTAACACACTGTCTTTGAAAGGGGGGCCGTGCAGGACTCTATCAATAAAGGTACGTGGCCTTCATTTGAAACAGAATCTCTCCATGTCTTACAGTTCACTAACTTAGAAATTTGCTAAAATTATAGTGCAATGCTAGAACAAAAGCAACAATAATATCATAGATTGCAGTTGTTTGCAGGTGAATATTTACATTTAATTATAGGCCTCAGCTTATTTTTCTTATGACCCATGTTGAGTTTCAGTGCCCTGACTCACAATGCCAGCGGTGGGATGGATTGTTTTTTTGTAAGTAATGAAAACGTCCACTGGTAGATGACATTTCAATCATGCGTGATGAACATGCAGAGACTTGCGGTTTTGATTTGGCTAATGGCCTGTGGAAAGGATGCTCTGGATCTGTGGGTACCAGCGTCATATGCTATGCTGGAAGAGGTTGGTGAGCAGAGGCCAAAGGGCTGGCTCACGTAGTCTCATTTCCATTCCCGTGACTCTAACAGCCAAATACGAATACATATATCTTTACCACGCATGTATATTTATTTATATTTCCATTCATATTTATATTTTATTCTCATCTCTCTGTGTAGGTGTGTACCATGGCATCCATGTAGAAGTCAGAAGATGTGATGTTTAGATGCCAGTCCTCAGAGCAGCACACAGGCTTTTGGGGGGGGGGCTTGGATCACAACAGACAGGTTTATTTCCCCATTAAAGAGGAAATCTTTAACCAGCACTGATTATGCACTGCACATAATTTCCAACCCTTGATTGGCAGTGGGTGTGCTCAGTTATTTTGAGGAAACCTACCCAACCATCAGTCCACTACTTCAAATCATTAATTCGTGTATGCGTGTATGTGTGACACATGTGGGAGTGTGTTCATGTATGCAGGGATCCATATGTGCATATGTGGTGTGTGTGTGTGTCCCCATCAAACCCGTGTCATTCATCAATAGAAGTCCACCTCACTTTTGCAGACAGTCTCTCTCTCTAGCACTGGGGCTTTCCTACTAGGCTGGGATGTCTGACCAGGAAGCTCCAGAGATCTGCTGTCTCTGTCTCGCTAGCATTCAGATCCTGATGCTTGAGTGGCAAATTTTGAATTCTTTTTTTTTTTAAATGTCCTTTTTCCTTTTCGGTTAGTGTATTAGTATGTATTACTGCATAGCAAATAGGTCCCAGTTTTGTGGTCCAGCATAAAAGGACACACTGTCCTTTCTGTACCCAGGAAAGTACAAGGGGCTGAGCTAGGTTGCAGCAGGATGCTGCTGGCTGATAGGTAGCTGGGACTGCAGGATGATGGCAGCAGGGACATCTTCTTTTCTGGTGTCTCTAGGCACGGGATCTTCCTTGCTTCTTTCCAGCTTCCATGGGTAGCTGGGAGGCATGGAAGGACTCCCTTCCCTGTCTCCCTCACCTATAGCTCCCATGTTTCCACCATCCTGCCTTAGGCACCTCCCTGGCTCGGAATGAGTCTTCTCTTTTCCTTCTAAGGACCTTGGAACTATTTTGAGCCCACTTGAATAATTTAAAATATCCCTCCTTCCATCTCTCTCTGAGAAAAGGTCTAACTCTGTTACATTGACCGGACTATCCTAGAACTCACTAGGTAGCCCAGAGGAGCCTCAAACTCCATGCCATTCTCTTGCCTCAGCGTCTCCAAAGCTGAGGCTTATACCACACCCACATAAATGTTCTCTTGATGCCAACAGATTAACAATTGAATTCAAGTGGAAACACACTTTGCCAATGTTACCCACAGTCCGTGGTATCCCCAGGTGCTGTGCTTTTGAGGCAGGCTTCTTTGAGAAGGTGTTTTTCAGAGTCCTCTGCTCCATTCCTAGTTCTTCCGTGGAAGCTGAAAGTGAACACTTTAAGATGGAATCGTGGGTCTGATGCTGGAGTAAGCTAAGATCAGTCACTTCTGGGTAGAGAGCAGAGGGTTTGGTCGTGGTCAAAGTGTTTATAGGCCTGGTGCCCTCCCTGGGCAGCAGAGAGTACACCTCACACCCAGGATGCTGTCAGTCTCCATTAAAGGACCTCCATCCATCTGGGACCCTATGATCTTGCTTCCTAGGAGCAGCTTGGGGCTGTGGAGGAAAACAGCTGTGCTGTGTCTGCTTCAGTCTGATTTTCCTGCCCCAAGTGGTTCCCTTGCCTTTCCTCTAAGAATCTTCTGTAAGTGAAATCTCTAATATACATTTGCTTCTCATGGGGACGTCTGATGACTAAGCGATCCATATTTAAAGTTAAAAAGGGTTGTCTTAAATTAAAGAACACTGAATCTTGCATGGCACCCCACTTCTTTTACCCAAGTCTACATACCTGGTTCTTGATTGGTCTTATACATCAGGTTGACTCCCACAGCAAGTAGGACCTTCTTTATGAACATCTTAATCAAGGATTCCTTGAGAAGATGGAATAGTCTTACTCTTACTCACTTTTCCTATGGTATAAAGGGGGAGGAGTCTAAGAGAGCCTCTTCTTGTATGGTGTTATCTGTTTCTACAAGACGCGATTAATGTAAACATCATCATATATAAGAGAGTTTCATTTAAACTATGTATGCATATTTATACAAACCTACCTGTATTATGGGTTTTTTTTAGTCAATAGTTAATAGTATGATTCCTTATGGCTTTTTCAAGCATCCTGACTGTTATTTTAGCCTCCTTTTTCCTTCTTCTCTATCTACTGTTTTCCCTTCCCTAACTCCAGCCCCTACATCTTCCCATTTCCCTGATCAGATCACTACTGACCTCCCTACTCCTCCTCCTACCCCAACCTACAGTATTTTTTATAACTTCCTACTTTCTGCAATTATTCCAGGAATATGTACTCACATCTGAAGATTTGGAGCTAGGCACCTCCCATGAAGGAACAAATGGCATTTGTCTTTATGGGTCTGGATTTCTTCACTCAGTATGATCTTTTCTGGTTCTATCCATTTACCTGCAAAGTACATGTTTCATTTTTTTATACGGATAAATAGTACTCCATGGTGTATATGTATGACATTTTCCTTATGTCTTCATTTGTTTCCAGTTCGTAGCTGTTGTGAATAGAGCAGCAACGAGCATGGGTGAGCGAGTGTCTGTGAGTACGACACTGACGCCATTGGGCACACGCCCAGGAGTGGTAGAGCTGGATTGCATGGTAGCTATATTTTTAGCCTTTGAGAATTCTCCACGCTGATTTCCCAAGTGGCTGGAGCAGTGTACAATCCCACTAACAGTGGACGAGGCTTCCCTTTTCCCACACTCATTCCAGCATTTGTTGTCGGTGGTTTCGTGGGTCTGCGCCGTTTGGAATGGGGCGAGATGAAATCTCAGTGTTGATTTGATTTGCAATTTCCTAATGGTTAGGGAAAATGAACATGTTTTGAGATGGTTTTTACTTGATTTTTTTTTCTTCTTCTGAGAAATTTCTGTTTAGGCTCCAGGCCCATTTTTTTGGAATATGTTGTTTGTTGACTGCAACTCTTTATATATTCTGGACATTAATCCTCTGTCAGATGTACAGCTAACAAAGATTCTTCCACACTCTCTGAGCTTCCTCTTTACTCAGTTGCTTCTGTGCAGAAGTTTTAGGAAAGTTATTTTTGTCAATTGTGGCCTAAGTTTTTGGGCAAATGGAATCCTGGCTGTAAGTCCTTCCCCACACCTGTGTCCTGCAGGGCGCTATCCATGTCCTATCTCACACCTGTGTCCTGCAGGGCGCTATCCATGTCCTTCCCCACACCTGTGTCCTGCAGGGCGCTATCCATGTCCTTCCCCACACCTGTGTCCTGCAGGGCGCTATCTATGTCCTTCCCCACACCTGTGTCCTGCAGGGCGCTATTTATGTCCTATCCCACACCTGTGTCCTGCAAGGTGCTAGCACTTTCAGTGTTTCGGGGCTCATGCTTACGTCTTTGATCCATTTGGAGCTAGTCTTTGTGCAAAGTGCTAGATATGGCTCTAATTTCATTCTTCTAGTGATGCTTTCCTTTCTCCAGTGTGTTTTTGGCATCTTTGTCACATATTAAATGACCGAAGTTATACATACTCATGTTTAAGTCTTTAATTTTGTTACATTGGCTTACATGCCTGTTTTTGTACCTGTGGCATACTGGATTTATTACTATGGAATTGTAACATATCTTAAAATCTAAAATGGTAATCCCAGTATCGTCCATTTTGCTCAGGTTTTCTTGAGTTATCTGGGGTCTTTGTTGTTCCATATAAATTTTAAGGTAGTGTCTACTTTATTTCTGCCAAGAATAAGATGTAGAGTCTTTGACTGGGACCACACTGAATCTCTGAATAGCTTGTAGTAAAATGGTCATTTTCACAATAGTGACTGCCAGGTCGTGTGCATGGGATGCCCTTCCACTTTCTAGCATCTTTATCTTTCTTCAGGGTTTTACAGTTTTCATTGTAGAGGGATTGGCTAGGTTTATTCTTAGATATTTTATTTTTCTTTATGTTATTAAGAATGAGAGTATGTCCATGATTTGTTTCTCTGTGTGCTTATTGTTGATG
Source organism: Arvicola amphibius (assembly GCF_903992535.2). NCBI lineage: Eukaryota > Metazoa > Chordata > Mammalia > Rodentia > Cricetidae > Arvicola > Arvicola amphibius. The sequence goes on from NC_052050.1 coordinate 94,208,100, forward strand.
AATAGAAAAGATACTGATTTGTGCAAGTTAATTCTGTATCCTGCCACACTGCTTAATTTGTTCATGGTTTCACGATGTTTTCTCATACAATTTTTAGGAGCACTAGTGTATGGTCTCATGTCACCTGCAAAGAGGAACAGTTTGAGTTCCTCTTTTCTTATTTGCAACCCTTTAATTTCATTCTTTTGCCCTCTTGCTCCAGATAACACTTTGAATACAACGTTGAAAGTGAGTAGGGATGATGGACAGCCCTGTGTCATTACGGATTTCAGTGGGATTGCTTCAAGTTTTTCTTTATTCATAATGATATGTGTGTTTCTCATATACAGTATTTATGATGTTGAGGTGTGTTCCTTCTTCTAGTTACATATTCTCTAGGACTTTTATCATGCAGGCATGTTGGATTTGATGAAGGCTTTTTTATAAATATACTGAGATGATCATGTGATTTTTGACTTTAAATTTATTAATGTGGCTTATTCCATGTGTTGACTTTCATATGTTGAACTATGCCTGCATTTCAGATAAAGCCAGTTTGGTCATGTTATGTATTTTTTTAAAGTGTATGCGTTTATTATGTTTGAAAGTATTTTATTGAACATTTGAGTCTATGTTCACCAAGGATATTGGTCTGTAGAATTCCTTCTTTAATTGATATTTTATTTTAACTAATTAATTTTATAGCCTGACCACAGTTTTCCCTCTCCCCTCTACTCCCAGTTCTACCCCCACTCCACTCTGCCTCCTCCCATTCCATTCCTCTGTATCTATTTAGAAAAGGGCAGATCTCCCGTGGATATCAACAAAACATGGCATATCAAGTTGCAATGAGACTAAGCACCTCCCCTTATATTAAGGCCGGAGAAGGTGACCCAGTATGAGGAATAGGGTCCCAAAAACCAGTAAAGGAGTCAGAGATGGCCCCTCCTCCCACTGTTAGGAGTCTCACAGGAAGATCAAGCTACACAACTATCACATACAAGCAGAGGGCCTGGGTCAGTTTCATGCAGGCTCCCTGGTTCTCAGTTCAGTGAGCCCTTGTGAGTCCATGTTAGTTGATTCTGTGGGATTTCTTGTGTTGTCCTTGACCCCCTTGGCTCCTACAATCCTCTCTCCCCCTCTTCTTCTTGATAACCCAAACTCAGCCTAGTGTTTGGCTGTGGGTCTTTGCATCTATTTCCACCAGTTTCTGGATGAAGCCTTTCTGAAGACGAATGGGCTAGAGGGATTGGACTGAGGGTGGCTTGAAGTGGAGAGTACTGAAAGAGATACCTGGAAAGGGGGTGAATTTCAGGGTCAGGTGGAAACCTAGTACAAGGGAAACTCCCAGGAATCTACAAGATGACCCCAGCTAAGACTCCTAGCAAAAAGCTTACGTAGCCTGAATGGGACACCTCCGGAAACCAGGTAAGGCTGCTAGTAGAGAGACTGGGATTCCAACCCAGCAACATAACCTTTGACTTATGGTTTGTCTGGCCTATGAGATGCACTGGGGTAAAGGAAACACAGACACATAGACTGTGGGAGTAGCCAATCAGTGACTGGTCCAGGCCATGAGAGTGAGCTCACCTCTGACACTGCCTGGAGTGCTAGCACCCAGAGGCTGGATGGCCCAGAGACCTAGGCTAGGACCAAACATACCTGGAGAAAAAAAAGTCAATGTAATAATGTCTGACAATATTCTGCTACACTCATGGATTCTTTTGTTGTTGCATCTTTTTCTGGTTTGGGCTTTACAGTGGTACTGGCTTCATAGAATGAGTTTGGGAATAGTCCCGTTTTTATTTTTTAAAAATAGTATAAGAATAAAAGATCATCTAAGAGCGACCCTAACGGCTGGCATAAAAAGCCCTCTTTTGAGTCAACGTTGTCAGTGAGACTCTGCAAACATAGGCTACTGCTCTTACCCTTGGTTGTCCCTAGAGGTGGAAAGTAAGTCCCTATTTTTGAGGACACCATACACTCAGATCTAGGACCCAGAGGCCGCTGAGCTGGAACTGTCCTGAAAGCTTTCTTCCTCAGGACCAGCTCTCATGGGCCTAGAATGTGCCATGTAAGTTTCTAAGGAAGGGAAGCATCCGACAACCCTAACAGCTATGAGGTCCTTGAGTCACAACAATGACTAGCAATGCACAGTAACTGTAAGAGTGCAGTTGTGGTCTGCATACCTTGGTGGTAACAATCAGGGCTCTGATCAGACTCAAGGCCTGCTCAACAGAAGGGAGATCATGCCTGGTACTGGAAACCTGGCCCAGCACCCAGGGCTATCAAGCCATGCATTTTTGAGGAGAACTTGCAATCGGCACTTCACTAAACCAGCATATCCCTAACTACATTGTAAATATTTGTACTCATACTCGTATACATATATGTGGTGTCCTCACCCCTCATCAAGGAAACTCCCCTTTGCAATAAATAGAGAACATACAGAAAGCACAGCTATTTAAAATGTAGAGTTGTAAAGCCCAGTCCCGATGGATATGTCTACAAAACAACTTCAGTCCCTAAGGCTTGGGGACATGGCAGAAGAGGAGGTGGAGAGATTGTGAGAGTCAGAGAATCAGGGAGTTTGCTGTGTGATTGTGTCAGAATGCTACTACAGAGTCTCACCGCCATGACTGCCTAGGCATGAGACTTAACAAGGACAACACCAACAGACATGACAACTGGTGGGGGAAAGCCCATGAGGCCTGCACTAAGAATTACAGACAACTAAGGATACTGAGAGTGAAAGGAGCAGTCTTCCCCAGGGAAGAGCGCGCCAGATGGTTATCCAATACCGAACGGTCAGCCTTGGAACTGTACCTTCAAGTAGCAATATACAGACTTAGCATGGTGCCTTTGCATATTTACAAAAATAAATAAAACAACAATAAATGTAAAGGAGGCCATGAATTTGGAAGACAGCAAGGAAAGGCATATAGAAGGGTTTGGAGAGAGGAAAGGAAAGGGGAAATCACATAATTATAATCACCAAAAATTATATAATTATATATATGTGTATATATATATATATATATATATATATATATATATATATATATATGTACACACACACACAATTCCACAGGTGAGCTAATGAGCCAATTACAGATAGTGGTTTCAAAACACTGGCACTACTCAAGTAAACAGCATCTGCCTTGAATTAAGGTGTGAAATTCCCAAAAGGTGTAAAGAGACGGGTGCCATCTTGAGGTGGTTCATTTCCTCGCTTTGATTTGATGGAAGCTTGCGAACATGGCTCCATGCCTTTTGCTGGGAGGGCTGCGAGGGCGAAGCCATGTGTGCCGAGTCCCTTCCTTGTGTGAGCCAGGCCTGAACTCTTGAGTTGCCTTGCTCTTCGGGGCAGAAGCTTGGTGTGAACAGGGAGGCAGCCGCCTGGCTATCCTTCCCTTCTGTTCTTGCTTTGGGTCTTGCTTTCACACCATAGCAGCTGCTTTCCCTGCATGTCCACAGGGTGGGTGACACGTTTGCTCAGCTCTGTGTGTCTGTGTTGTTTTATCACTTTGGAGGGACGGGTTCCGAAGCACAGGCCCACACTGTAATCCTCTGTGTTAGTCCTTGGCATCCTGACGTGTTTCCTTAACACTTTAGGGACCTCAACTTAGATTCTGCAAAACTGAATTTTGGGCTTCAAAACAATAGGGACAGCTAGTATAACGCAAGTTTGGATTTATTGAAAATAGAAATGAAAGGGACTGGAGAGCTGCTTGGTGTCGGTTCTCAGCACCCAGGTGGCTCATTTATTCTTGTAACTCCAGTTCAGGGGATCTGATGCCCTCTTCTGGCCTCTGGGAGCACTGCACCCCCTTGATGCACACACACACACACACACACACACACACACACACACAAAGCTAAAATAAATAGACAAATCTTAAAATAAACTAGAAAGCTACTCATGGAGAGATTAAAGCACGCCTAAAAGTTTGTGTGTGGCCTTCTCAAAGAAGAGCAGTGCCGTCTGGTCTGTTGTTGCTGTCCATAGGATTCTGGGAGCTTAGGGAGTTCATTACTCAGCCAGTTTCTAAGGGGCCTTCCCTCCCCAGTCTCTGTCCCCATTTCCATAATTGAAATTATGGGGTGACTCCAGAGGATCTATCTATGGAAATGCAATCATAACAAAACAAAACAGGAGCATTACTATTACACAAGGTGCTATTCCCACCACAGGAATAAAAAAGGCCTCAATCAAGGGTGACTACCTACTGCGTCCTGGTGTTGGAATTATTGACTTTTTGGAATGGACCAAAGCTTCACCCAGACTCTCGGTGGAGGTATGTGCCTTTCCTTTACCAAGTCCCCGCCATTTTCCACCTTTTCCTCTTGCCTCAAATATAACTTAGAGCCGGGCGGTGGTGGCGCACGCCTTTAATCCCAGCACTCGGGAGGCAGAGGCAGGCGGATCTCTGTGAGTTCGAGGCCAGCCTGGTCTACAAGAGCTAGGTCCAGGACAGGCTCTAAAAAAGCTGCAGAGAAACCCTGTCTCGAAAAACCAAAAAAAAAATATATATATATAACTTAGAAAAAAGTTTGAGTTTTGACATAAATAAATAAACAAACAAACAAACAAACAAATAAAAGCCCATGTGTCGTCAGAATCATACCCCAGAGACTGACAAACTGGTTTGGTGGCTTCTCAGATGTATCCAAGGTTCATAACCCATAATCAGGGTGGGGTTTCTCCATGTTCACGTGTAGGCAGACCCCCAGAGAATCCTGTTGAGAAGCTAAGTGGGGCTGCTGGAGTAGGGCCCTGGCTCTGTACTAGAGGTCACCCAGCCTCCAGCGTTGCTGCTGCGGCCCCTTTGTGCATATTTTGTGGCATGCCAGGCATCATTTGGTCAGGAGGACAGATCAATGACACCAAGAAGCCCTCTTTCTTTTCCCAGATATTGGAATAAAGAGAGTGGAAAGATTCTTAGGAAATGAGGCTCAACAAGAGGGGTCCCAAAAGTACTCTGTACCCCCAAAAGTCGGTGTGTTGGGGGCACGGGCTTCTCATGACCATGCTGTGGTTTTAGGACTTCTCCAGTAGCAGCTCACAGGGAGTGGGAGGAGGGAAGTCATAAAAGTTTCTCAGAAGAGATGACATTTTAGCTCAGACATGAAGGATGGCAGTGGGAATGTAAAGACCCCTGGGAATCCCATTCCTGGAAAGAGCAGATCAGGGGCCAATGTCCTGAGGCAGGAAAGAGGTTGATTGATTGAGGGAACATGAGGGGGTCAGTGCAGCCTTGGTGTGCAGAGGGAAGAGGAGAGCTGTCTGGAGAGGCAGGGCACAGATTATGTCTGAGACAGGGAACACCAATAAACCCAGAGGCTGATTCTGTGTAAGGCCGAGCCAGGCTGTGGTTCCTGCATTACAGCAATTGCCTTGGTTGCTGTGTGACTGATATTTTACAGAGGACCATGAGCTACTAGGGAAGCAGAAGCAGGGGATCAAGAGTTCAAAGCCTGGCTGGGCTAGAAAGTGAGGTAAAAGCCAACCTGAGCAATTTAGTGAGAGCCTGCTTCAAAACAGAAGGGGGAAAGAGGGCTGGGGATGCAGTTTAGTGTGGTAAAGGAAGCAAGCCAATTTCTGGTCTGTGAATCCCAGTAGAGGTTCTTGTGCACGCAGGACACCCCTAGCAGAACTTGTGTGTAGAACATGGTCAGCTGGAAGAGCTAGCTGCCATGGGAAGCAGTGTGGGATGCCCTTCGAGCTTTCCCATGTAGACCGAGGAGTACAGTTTTATCTCCGAGTCTAGATTTTAGGAGGAAGTCAGGTTTATGATCTGTACCTTGAGTGCTAGCCTTCTGATATTAAAAATATATGCAATTCCAGGAAGCTATTGTCCAGAGGTCTCACTGGCCAGCCAGTCTAGCCTAGCTGGTGAATGGGCTCCAGGCCAGTAAGAGATCCTGTCTCAAAAAGCAAAGTGGGTAGCCCCTGAGAAGCAATACTCAATGTTGAGCTATGATATCCACATGAACCTGAGCACACACAAATATATGTAATATGTAAATGTACACATACCGTATATATGCACACACATATTAGTACTATGGATTAAACCCAGGACTTCATATATGCTAGACAAGTGCTCTACCACTTGCTATAGCCCAGTCTGTTAAAAAAAACAACTTTTCATTTTAAGGCAGAGTTTCACCAAATTATCCAGGCTGGCCTTGAACTTGCCATCCTCCTGCCTTAGCCGCAGTTTGCAAGAGGAGAGAGTATATACAGACAATTTGGGAAAGGAAGGCTGTTCAGGACTCTGAAGGAAGACTGGCCCAAGATAAGGAAGCCCCCAACCCCAGCCCTATCCTGACCAGGATCTCCAATCCTAAGACTCAAAGTAACCTCTGCAGCGATTTCAGTAATAACACAAATGCAAACTTTAGCAAATATTTCCCAGACATAGGACATCTGGCCAGAGTCAGTATAATTTGAAATGATGTCAGCTTTATCTCAGAGTCTCTCTCAGAGGGACAAATTGTGAGGAAACAGAGATTCTGCCGGCTGATGATAGAGGGCGGGGAATGAGCGTGCCGCTTCATTGGCCAGATGTCTAAGTACACGGCAAGTGGTGGTAATGGCTGTGGGGAAGCGAGACACGTGTGGGGTTGGCACTTCTTCCTCAAAGCGGGCAAGGTTGCCAATGAAGGACACCTGCTGTTGAAAATGGAGTTAGAGAAGGATTCTCGGGGCCAAGGAGGAAGCCCAGCCAATGCTAATGCATCCTGAGAGAAAAAGGAAGGCTGGGTTTGTTTGTGTGGTGTCCGTGTGTGTGTGTGTGTGTGTGTGTGTGCAGATGTATGTGACCACGTGTATGTGAATGTGGAGGTAAGGGGTCACTTGCTATCCTCGTGTGTCATTCAGCAGAAATTGCACACCTTGCTTTCACAGTGGGACTTGAGCTCACCGATTAGATTAGCTGTGCATCCACCTGTCTCCAATACCGCAGTGCTGGGCTTACAAGTGCATACTACCACACTTCACTTTTTATGTGGATTCTGGAATAAAACTCAGGTCCTTGTCCTGAGCTATCTTCCCAGTCCTTCAAATGCTCTTTTATAATTTTAAAAAGTTATTTTATGGTTATGAGTGTTTTCCTGCATGTATGTCCTGTAGGCACCACCTGAGTGCCTGGTGCCCACAGAGACCAGAAAAGGGCATCGGTTCCCCTGGAACTGGAATTAGAGGCTGTTGTGAACCACTGTGGGAGTGTTGGGAAGAGAACTCCAGTTCTCAGGAAGAACAGCAAGTGCTCTTAACCACTGAGCCATCTCTCCACCCCTTCAAATATTATTTACAATTAAGTGAGCATGTGTTTGGGCGTGTTTTTGCCCAGTTCAATCCTATTCTAACCCCACACAGACCCTCAACATAGATGTCTCCCCCGCCCAGTGAGTACCTCAAAGGCAGCTCCCTTACATGGCGTGGGCAGGGGGGAGAGGACAGCTTTTAGATCCCTCTCCCTATGGTTGTTCCTGGCAGCTGATAAGAGATGAGATTCTTCTGAAAGGCTCACCCCTTTGAATTGTGTTCCTGAGGAAAGAGGCCAGATGCCACATGACCAGCGCTTTAGAAAACTCCAGCCTTTGGGGGGGATGAGCATGCGGAGCCTGGCTGCCTTCCATCTGCAGCAAGGGCAGGGCCAGCGGGAAGCAGAGAGAGGCAGAGGCAGCAAAGGAAGTGAGGGGTACAGGCTGCTTCCTCACAGAAGGGAGCGTTTAATCCCAAATGGAATGGTTTGGGGTGAGTGAAGACACCTTCCACAGAGCCTCTAGGGAGGAAGAGGCTGAGTTGGCTGGGAGGCCATCATGGGCACTGTGGCATCCTGAATAGAATAGTCACTGCATTCTGTTTTGTTTTAAAGGTTTTGCTTTTAGGTCTGTGGAATCACTTAACTCTGCCACAGTGCAGAAGCAGGGAGGTAGGGGGGTGCGTTTCTTGCTATGCCCACTTGATACATGAAAAAAGAAATATCCAGGGAGATGAAACAATTTCCCCAGGGTTTCATAGCCAGGAAAAGATTGGAATCTGGAATTGGAACTCAGCTACACTGAGAACCTATTTTGCTACATTATAGAGGAAATGCTCAAATGTTCAGTTAATAGAGAGTGAGGAAGAAGGAAGAGGAGTGGATACAGGGAGACAGAGGGGGAGGGTCAGCAAGAGAGGAGAGGAGGAGGGGAGGGCCTACAAGGGAGGAGAGGAGGGGAGGGTCAGCAAGGGAGGGAGAGAAGGAGGGAGGGTCAGCAAGAGAGGGAGAGAAGGAGGGAAGGGTCAGCAAGAGAGGGAGAGGAGGAGAGGAGGGTCGGCAAGGGAGAGGGAGGAGGTCAGTGTATGGCTTAAAGGGACAGGTGCTTGCAGTGTGAGAGTGAAGACCTGAGTTTAGTTCCAGAGCCCATGGTGGGTGGCGAAAGAGACAAGCAGATGGACAGATGGACAAATAGATAGGCTAACAGGGAATGGGAGGCCAAGCCCTCATTTGCTGTTTAGCAGTGCTGCATCAACACCCAGGGCCTCCCATATGCCAGGGGAGCCCTTTCCCACTGAGCTGCATCCCCAACTCTCTTACTTGTTATCTCAAGACAGTCTCACTATGTTGCTTAGGCAGAGCTTGAACTTACCTCCACAGCGCAGGCCTTGCACTTGCCATCCTCCTGCCTCAGCCTCCCAAGAAGCTAAGAGGACAGGCTTGTTCTTTCCGGCCTGGTTCTGCCAGATTTGCAGAGTTTTAATTTAATGTAAATGCACCTTTGTTAATGGATGCCCGAATTTTATGGTGACATTGCTGTATCTGATTTGATTGAATCTCTTTTTATGGCTCCAGTGAAGACCTATTATCTGTCACATCTGAGGAAGCTGGCTGAAGAGTTCACAGGGCTGAAGCCAATCCACTCTGAGCAGCTGAGCTCAGACACTAATCTCTGTTTCTCTGACTTACCCCCTTAAACCACTGCTGGATGCTCCTGAGTTGTACATGGCTGGGTCTTCATTTTCCCTCCCAAAGCCAGACACCATGGGCCTCTGGGTGTCTGCAGGCTCCTTGTGCTTTTGGAAGAAGTTTATGTACATAAAGTCAAAACAAACAAAGTGTGGTGGCTTGAATGGGAAATGTTCCCCCATGGGCTCAGGTACTTGAACACCCAGTCCCCAGGTAGAGGTGCTGTTTTGTTTAAAAAGGTTATGGAAACTTGGGGGTTAGAGCCTCCCTGGGTGGGGGCTCTGAAGATTTACAGCCGTGCCTTATTTCCTGCGTGTTCTCTGTTTCCTGTATGAGCACACATGTAATAACCCAGCTTCCCGCTCGGGTTATGTGCTGCCATGCCACCCCCACGAGGGTCCCTCTCTTTAGAAACTGAAGCCAAATATGTTCTTCCTTCCAGTCACAGTACTCATCACAGCCACAGGGAGGGAACTGATACAGACACTAATATTTTCTCCTAGAAAGTGCAAATTTCTTTTCAAGGGACCATGCCTTAGAGCTACCCAAGCCCCTCATGCATTTCTCCATTGCCCGTGCACTGCTAGCCTAAATCTGATGTCCAAAACTGCTACCTTGGCTGCACTGATGAAGGCTCTCAGCAATAAGGACACACATAGATTACTTTTGTTCGTTTGCTTTGATTTTGATGTGTGTTTGTGTGTGTGTATATGTGTGTGTGTGTGTGTGTGTGTGCAAAGGTTCACAGAGGCCAGAGTATCCTATCCCCTGGAGCTAGAGTTAAAGGTGAATGAGAGCTATTCCCAGTGATGGGAACTGAAATTGGGCTCTCTGAAAGAGCAGCGTGCACTCTTAACCAAGAAGCCGTTGCCATTCCTCCAGCCCTTCCAGCTTATTTATTCATTCATTCATTCATTTGTGGTTTTTTTTTTTTTTTTTGATTGATTGATTGTTTGTGAGACTGTATTTGGCACTGAACCGGCAACTTAGTGTTTTTGCCTAGACTGGCTGGCCAGCAAGCCTCCAGATCTGCCTGTCTCCACCCCAGCACTGGGGTACAGGCCTACACTGCTATTTCTGGATGCTGAGCATCTGAACTCAGGTCTTCTCACTTGCAGAAAGCACTTTGCCTGCCAAGCCATCTCCTCTGCCACAGACTGCAGGATTCCGGTGCATGCCTGCTTACCTACTGCACTCAAGAAAACTGTACCGCTCTGAGGGCCAGAAGGCAGATCATGGGCAAAGGTGCTCACCTCTAAACTGAGGATGGTACCGTCTGACTCCCAGTTATCCCCTGACCTCTACCTGGGAGCCTTGGCACACATTCCTGTGTGCGCATGACACCCTCTCCCCCCCAACACACAATTAAGTAAGCATGATTTTTTTTAAAGGTCGCATTAAATACCACAAGTAACTGTAACCTTGCTGGAGCACAATGAATTCCTACAGAAAATCCCCTTTGCCATAAAGTCTTAAAATGCAATATTATGTGACCTTTGGTGACCCCGACCGTTTGTGCGACCTTTGAGCAGCTGGGGAGGGGGCTGCTGTGACAGCTTCCGGTTATGAACACCTGGAAGAGGTAGAGACAAATCTCCATCACTGCTAGCCATGTTTTCTCTTGGACTTGGAATTCATCTCACTTTCCAGTCTGATCGGCCCATGATAATTTCTCAAGGTCATGCATGCAAGTTTCCTGGGCAGTGTGAGTAGCCACACTTTTGGACCTTGGTTTCTGCAAGGGTGGGGTGTTGGGCACAGTGCTGCCTGCTTGACTGGCACTTGGAGGATTACTTTGGCATCAGTCAGTTTTCTGCTGCCTCGACAAGATGTCTGAGAGAAACAATTTAAGAGTTGAAAGGTTTGTTCTGATTCACAGTTTCAGAGGCGGAGTCATTTGCTCATCGTTTCAGGCACAGAGAACATCGCCATGGGGGCTGAGGTGGGACAAAACTGCTCACCTTACGAAGCATGGGAAGGAGAGAAGAGGAAGGAGGAGGAGAAGGAAGGGAGGGAGGGACAGAGGAAGAGAAGGAGGTATAGAGGGAGAAAGGGTTAGAGGGACCAAGGACAAACTTGGCTCTTCAAGGACACAACCCCAGCGACTTGCTTCCTCTAAGTCTATGGTGGTTTGACTAGGAATGATCCCCATAAGCTCAACTATTTGAATGCTTGATCATTAGGGAGTGGTGCTACTTGAAAGAGATTAGGAGGTGTAGTCTTGTAGGGAGTAAGTGAGACCTTGTTAGAGGAAGCGTGTCACTGGGGATGGGCTTTGGGATTTAAAAGCTCAAGCCAGACCCAGTGTCTCTCCCTCTTCCTGCTGCCTGTGTATCCAGATGTAGCTACCTCTCCAGAACCATGTCTGCCTGTGTGCCACCATGCTTCCCACCATGATAATGGGCTAAACCTCTGAACCTGGAAGCCAGCCCCAATTACATCCCCAATTACATGCTTTTCTTTCTAAGAGTTGCTGTGGTCAAGGTGTCTCCTCACAGCCACACAACAGTGACTTAGACAAAGTGGCTGCAGGCAGCCAGGCAGGGCCTGAAGGACAGTAGGAGAGAGAAGAAGGTGACCGCTGGGAGAGCAAAGCTAAGGAAGAGCAGGCTGAGCCCTGGTGAGGCTGCAGCCACAGTGGCTGAGATTCCCTTGGGTATGGTTGAGCCAGCCAAAGTCTTGCCAAAGCCAATAAACTGCCCGAAGAACCAACAACCTGTATTAGATCCATATCCACACTCCACTGTCTCCCAGAGGAACTTGTGTTTAGCTGAGCATCTTTCTTAGTTTAATTTTCCCTTTTCTTTTCTATGGGACCTGCACAACAGAGGTGGCTTTTCCAGCATCCTGGTCTATGTTTTGCTCTGGAGTTCTGATGGTCACATCTTTCAGGTTTCTGTGGTTGAAAAAATTGACAGTTTGGGTATGGTGGAATGGGCTTGAGTCAAACTTTTGGTATGCTGTCTTTTGTTTTCTTACTTTGGTTCGTACTAACGAGCATCAGGAAGCATAATGTAAAATGCTCAGAGACAGAATAATTGTTGCAATTTCATAGACTAGATCCACATGTGTAGCATCACGGATGGAGGGTATGTATTCAGAGTTGAGCTCCGGAATCAGATTCTGCACAAGCATCTCCAGGCCTGGGAATGAGGGAGGGAGGGGACACCCACCTGGATGTATCTCTTCCTCCTATTCTCTTATCTCTCTTTTCTGAAAGGCTGAAGAGATGCCTGTTTTATCTCACCTTTTTTCTTCTCTCATCCATCTGTGGATGCAGATATCCCTTCTCTGATCTCTGCATCCTTTCCTTCCTCCCTGTCTTCCTCCTTTTTTTGTCCCTCCACTCTCGTGTTAAATGAGTGAGTAGACTCCAGCTTTCTTCTCTGATCCTCTTTCCCTCCCCTCTTTTCCTCCCCTCCTCTCTTTCTTCTTTCCGTTTCTGCCCCCTCTTCCCAACTTCTTTGCTCTTTTCCTTTCCTTTACCCCTTCTTTATGTTTCTCAGCCCTCCTCCTCTCACCTCTGCTTTCTCCCCCTCTTTCTCTTTCTTCTTTCTTTTTCCTTCATTTGTATTTGAGAAACGCTCTCCATTAGGATATCACAAGGAAAAGAGAGTGATATCCCCTTGTTCATGTGCTCTGCCCTCCTTTCCCCCAAGTCCTACTTTGTCCCTGCTCTCTTGGGGCAAGAAGCTGGCATGGCTACTAACGACAGCAGTGAAATTGTGCTCTAGAGCCTAGGATTTTGCATCCTGGTGGCAGTCGGTGCCATAAAAATGTAAATCAAAGTATGAAATCACACCTCCTGCGTTCCCATTGACTGTTCCTACAAACCACCAGAAATAAACATCAGAGTCCATGGCTGCCTGAACAACCATTCTGATGAAGAATTAAGACCTTGTTTGTAGAGCCTGCAAGTGAGTTGCATGCTGAAAACATAAAACCCAAGTGCAGACAAATAACCCAAGGACTGCGGTGGCAATTGATTAACCTCCCGTTTTATGATACCTTTGCTGCATGGTGAAAAGTAAATTTGTGTTTATAAAAGCCCTGGTGACAAGGGTCTTTTTGTCCCCTAAGAAAGAGATTTGTGTGTAACTGATTTTCACCCCCAGAGAACACAGGAGCAGGGGAGGAAGAAAAGGAAAAGGGAGCAATCAATCAGGAGAGGTTTTATGTTCCCTATAAGCAAAACCATACTTCACTTATGATGGATTGTGTTAGCGACTAAATTAGATTGCATGGGGGCTGAGTACTAATGTTGATATTTACAGTGCTTAAATATATTATCTGCCTCCTCTAAATGGAGCTTATTCATTGGTTGCCTGTTATGGGGGAAATACCAGAATAATGAGATGGCTTTTTTTCTTCTCTGTCTTCATAGTTTAATATCATGCAACTGTTTATTAATAAGATGCAAACCCCAAAGGATTTTTCTAATCCTATTCTAATATCAGACTAAATTTAATAAGATTCATTCTTCTCCCCACTGCATATGCCTCATCCATTCATTTATTCAACTAATATTTATCAAGGGCCCCTGATGTGACAGGACTGGGTTAGGCTTATGGGAATACAGTGTTGAAACAAGACAGACTCAGTGTGCCTGCAAATGGGGACAGGTCTAAAGGGACCAGAGAGAAGGCAAGGTGTCAGGTTTGAAATGTGACCGGGAGTTTAACAATGCTGACTGCTACTCTTGTTTGATGACTTCATGGCTTGGAGAGAGATCAGAGTTGGGAGGAGGATTTGGAAACGTTAGCCCTGTTAGAGCACAAGAATGATCTCTTGGGGGCTTAGGGAAAATGTCCTAGCATTTTCTCATTGTATAGAACTTATTGGCATCGCTGAGGTGTTCCAATGATGTACCTCACTCCTCCATGACTGGGAAGGTTTTCTGGGCCCCTCTGTGGCCGGCATCCGTGGGCTCCAGTTGCCTGAAGTAAGCAACTGCCAGCTTGTATTCCAGATGCAGGACACTGGGCCTTGCAGATGGAGAGGTCAGAGATGAGGGGGAACCTTCAGAGAGGAAGAGACTGCAGGCTTCCCTTTAGACAGAGGCTGAGCCGTGCTTTTCACACTTGAAAGGCAGCCTGGTTTCAAAGGCTGCAGGAAGGGAAGCGAGGCAGACGTCACAGAGGCTGTGCAGGGAGCATATTTGAAGTGCTGTGTTAGACGACTTGATGGCCTTGGAACGGATAAATACTAGTCAAGGCCCTTTTAATCACAGGTATTAGCATGAATGGTGTGTCTCGTCAGAAACAGGAGTGTGTGTTCTTTTTGTGTGTCTCTGAGCCCTTTCCCTCCCAGTTTCTTCTCTTTCCACCTCCCCCCTAATGTCTGGATGCATCATAGGTTCAGCCTGTGTCCACTTCTTATCAAACTGTCTCCTGGGCTGTGCTGTAGCTTGTGCTGGGTTAGGGATTTGTGGAGAATTTTCACATGCTTGTTAACTAGGCAACGTGTAGAAAATTCTGAGATAAACTTTATATAACTGTCTATCGTTTCTTATCCATCCATCCACCCTCTGTCCTTCCATTCTCCCACCCATCTCCTAATCCATCCCTCCATCTACCCATCCACACACCAATCCCTTATACATTTACTCATTCATCAGTATTACTACTTCATTGCCCTACCCATCCTTCAGCCAAACCATTCATTCTTCCACCTTTCCACCAATCCATATGTTTATTCATCTACTCGCTCATGTCTGTACCTAGACACTTACCTATCCATCCACTCATCTGCCATCCATCCATCCATCCATCCATCCATCCATCTAATCACCCGCCCACTTAACCGCACATCCATCATCCATCTCACCTCTCTGCCTACCCATCCGTCTTCCACTCACCTGGCATCTACCCACTTATCTTCATCCACTCATCTATTTTAACCCACCCACTCTCCTACTTACCCACCTTGTCTCTCACTCACCCATTCATTCATCCACCCCTTCACCACCAACACACCCACCCACCCAACCCCACCCTGTTACAGTAAAAGCAACAGCATCAATTTGCATTATCACTTCCCTCCAGCATTCTGTCAGTGAATCAGAGGCAAGTCTCTCAGACGCCAGCTGAGGAGCAGCAATAATGATTGTAAACGAAGGTGGGGCTCTGTGAGAGGAAGCAACAAGTGTTCTCCTGATTATTATACTGAACCCCCAATCCCATTCTCCTTTTAGAACTCACAGTTTGCATTACTGGTCCAGGTTTAGCAAAAGGAAGGGATCTGACAAGTGAATCATCTGAACCCAAAGTGAAGACTTTTATTTTCCCTTGAATTCAAGATGTCTGTTGGAGATCATGGTGGCTATGGAGGACAGTCCAAACCCAAGGTGAGTGGCACTCAATGATTCCTTAAACAGGAGTCACGAAAATGAGTTAAATCTTGAAGAATTGGAAGGGTTGCTTAGCTCATCTCATCCCGGCATCTACAGCTGGGTGGCTCTTCTGGAGCAGACCCAGCCAACTGCTATTTCATATTATTAAGTCTATACTGTTTTTGTTTTACCCTACCTGCCCCATTCACCTTCTATTACATTTTGTAAATGAAAACATCAGCTTTAAAAGAGAAATCTTGTAACGGCATTTTGCTCATGGGGAGGACAGCGTGTACTTAAGTGGATCTATGCTCGAGGTAGTCCAAAGTGAGCATCTTTCAGTTTCATGGGCCCTGATTCTTCCTTCTCCTTTTCCACTTTCCTTTACTTTCAGAAGCTGAATCAGGGCCACTGCCATCTGTTTATCTATTTCAGCCAAATTCGCCATTCAGATAATGCACATTTCACAACTTAAGCCCACTTAGAGATCACTTTTCACCACTTAAAGAGCATTTTGCCAGGGTTCCAGGAATAGAAGACGCATCCTGAGACCCACAATGACTTGATGAGGGAATAAAGGACTATCTGTTATGCAGTGAAACTAAAATTATGCCGTCTTTCTCCTGTGTTTACAGATGAAGGGCGTTCTGGCTTGAGAAGGGGAGAAGATTTTCCAAATCTTTCACTGAAGTGATTGGATGCCACATTTTCCCACTATGTTTGTTGTCTTGGAAACAGATATAGGACACTTTTAATATAAAAAATGGATAATTAACTCCATTAAGATCTAAAATTAGGATTAGAGTTCATATGTATATACATATAAGTATATTACATACACACATATATTACATATATATGAAGAACAGAAAAACATCTTGCTTACTGATTGGAAAGCAGACTTCTTGCTGTGAAGTACAAAGTTTGGCTGGTGGATAGCTTCCATGTCTTCATCAGTCTTCCAGGCTGAGGCTGTAAAGTAAGAAGCAAACCATCCGTGGGTACTGAGGATTCTGTAAGCCAGAGTCTCAAGCCTTGATATGTTACTAGGCAATGCAGCCTCAGCATCAGTATTAGGGAACTGTGGGGCTGCAAGTAACTTAAGGCAGAGCCATCATTAGGTATTAAAGCAAGGGTTAGCCGTGGCAATTGATGTAAGACCCTCAGAAGAGTGCCTAGAGGGTGGCAAATGCTCCATGTTGTCAGCTGCTTATCACATTATTACTGTATTTGTTATAGACCTGTTTTTTGGCTTTGGGTGTGAAGTGTTCCCTTCCCCTCATGTGTTGAAGGTTTGTTTGTCCCCCAGGGCTGTGGTTAGAGGTGGGATTTGGGAAAGTGATTGCACCATGAGGGCTCTGACATCATGAATAGATTAATCCATCATGGGTTCATAATCTGTGACATTAGGAAGTGGCAGGAAATGGGAGGTAGGGCCGGTAGGTGGGAATAGCCTTCTGCAGGCATGAACTTGAAGCTTATATTTTGTACCTGGTCTCTCGGTCTCATGCCCCGCCCCCAGCTGCTGCTTCCCTTTGTCATATTTTTCTTCCATAAGAGTTCTACTTTTGCAAAAGTTCTAGAAGTAATACACTTGGATTGGGAAGTTTAGTCGCAGAGTTACCTTTTCCTGATGGGACAAGGACAGGTCTCTTCACCCCAGATAGCGCATCAAAGGACACACTACTGAAATTCAGTTTCATGCATCATGAGCTGCAGGCTTTCTCACAGGACCATGGGAGGGAGGCGATTTACAACGTCATGGGCAACTCCAAAACAGCTACATCACTTGCGTAGTCTCACAGTGCCCCAAGGATGACGGCCTCGTGAAGCTGCATCACGGCATCCACTTTCAGCTAGCCTTTTTACTTCTTATATACTCTAGCATCACGCAAGATCACTTTCAGCTTGGGAGGGGGGAGGTCTTGGTCATGGCTGGAGTCCTAGGAGAGGCTCCTCTTTTAACTGAGAGCATTTCTAACTCCATCACCATTGCTACAGACGTGTGTATCTCAGTATTGTTCCTGTCCTTTTATGGCCATGGATACCAAGGTAATCTTTAAAATGACCCTGGGATGACCATGACATGTCCAAAGAAAAAGACCATCTACAGCATCTCTGAAACAATTTCTCTCCCTTTAGTTGGATTTGCTCAGGTGTTTTGTGACAGTGACAAACCTGACGAAATATCTTCCTGTAGGACCAAGTTCCCTGAAGCTATTCCCCAGACTTCTGTTTCTTCTGATGTCTCTCCTACACCTTCTTTAGGTTGTTCCCTAAGTGGGCAGGTTCAGACCCTTTGGCATTTGCTCTGTGCTCTGCAAGCAGGAGTCCTATATCTGTCTGTGTTGCCAGGCAACACGAATCAACATCAGTATTAGGGATGATCATGGGGGTGGAAATAACTTTAACCCACTGTTTATCTGAAGACAAAATATCCCTTCCAAAGATCCAGATCTGTCTTCCAAACTCAAGGGTGTAGACTTCAATCACAGAACCCACATTCATTGAGTTCTCAGTGAGAGGCTGAAAGCAGGAAATAAAAGGTGTGTGGAAGCTTCCGCTCTGTCTTTGCAAGGGGCCCTGACATTTGCTGTTTTCTGAGCAGGAGCACAGCAGGTTCGGTGGCCACTGAAACCAAGATATGTAACAGAAACAACCCAAGGGAAGAAGGGCTTTCTTGGGTTCACTGCTTCCCAAGGCTGAGTCCGTGTTCACTTAGCTCCATGCTTGGGAGAACATCATAGAGGCTGAAGTGCTTGAGGGAGACTCCTCACTTGACAGAGAGAAGTAAAAAAGGGAGAAATAGTGGATGTGGTGTAGGTGATAGAGAGAGAGACCCAAGTATCTCAGGCATGGGTCTGAGTTCTGAGGACAGATATGGAAGCTTCCAGGGGTTTGTGCCTCTTTACGCAGGGAATTGTACAGAGACTCATGGATTGTTAAAGGCAAAGAGGTCGTTTATTAAGAAGCAGGTGGGTAGGTGGGTGGGTGGTTTTAGAGGTGTGCCATGCCACAACTTCCTAGCCCTAGGAAGGTAAGAAGGGAGAAGAGGGGGAAGTGAGATCAGCAGCGACATTTAGCAACCTTTTATGAGTCCTTAACATGGTACTTGGCCCTTCAAAGTTAAGCACTCTTCTGAGCATGCTCTCCTGGTGGAGTGAAGCTTAGGACTGGCATTCTTTCCACTGCTACTCCCTTTGGTTGGTTAATTTCTGGAACCTCTTCCTCTCACTCCTATTCTTCAGCCGCACAGAGGCTGCAGCCCTCAGCAACCTGCTTCAGCTCCATCCCCACTCCTGCACGTCTCCACCTCCCAGTAATAGCACTGTATTATAAGTCCATCAACAAATTAACCCTTGAGCAGGCTATCTATGCCATACTGTCATCACGGTCTCTGGGAGCATCCTCACAGACACGCTAAGAGATGTGCTTCTCTAATCTTAGGGATCCTTATATCTAATAAAGGTGACAACTGAAATTAACCACTACCTTCTTCCTGGGTGGCATAGGGACAAGTCTGTTCCAGCCTGGTCCCCACACTGGTCACGAGCACAGTGCCCATTAATAGCTGCTGCAACAAGAGGCAGTTGGCATCACCTTTTTCTGGAGTCACCCATGGCCAGTCTGATGAGTGTGTCTAGAGGAGTAAGGTTATGGTGACTGACCCTCTTGGCAGCAGTCAGCAGAAAAGAAACTTCAAGGGCAATCATGCTCCTGATAATGCATTAATGGATAAATAAACCACCATGCAAGCCAGTGTACCGTGTGCCTAAATAATTAGACTACAGATTACAGTGAACTTGTTCATGGTGATATCAGGAGGTATGCTAGAAGCCGGCAGGTAGAAATGATAAGATTTCAAGTCTCAAAAAACTTAATTTTTGTTGCATATCTATAGGATGTATCTAGATTTAGCCATACTATACATGTTATATAATTCTATGATGCATGATATAAACATACACACACACACACACACACACACACACACACACACGTAAATGTGAACTGAAAAATATACATTTTCTTGGGGTCTGGAAAGATGACTAAACAGTTAAGATCATGTTATACTTTTGCAGAGGACCCAGATTTGATTCCTAGCATCCACACAGGGTTCTTAGACTGCCCGTAATTCCAGCTACAGGAGAGTTGATGTGTCTGGCTTCTGGAACATCTGCATATATGTGCATACACTCTCACACAGATATACACAGACTTAATAAACATCTAAAAATAATATTAAAAACAACTTAAAACACAGTTTCTCTGTATTTTCACATTTCACACAGCACAGAACATGGGATTTTCTACATTAACGTCACCAGGATGTCTCATAAGGCATTTCAGTTCTAAAACAAACCACCTGTAGTAAGAATTGGAGTCCGTGGATTGATGGGCACCTCCTGACACTTTTCCCTCTTCAACTTCCAGTCACAAACACTTCAGTCCCAGCCTCTGTGAAGCAGGATTCCTGCAGCTCCATCCTTGAGTTTGATGAATTTGCCAAGGGTCCACAGAGCTCAGAAGGGCATGGCCTATGTTTGTCTAGGTATTACAAAGGATTCAGGACTAAGGAGGTGGCTCAACCAATAAAGTGCTTGCCATGCAAGCTGGAAAAGCTGTGTTTGTATCAGCAGCATCCATGTAAAAGCCAGGCTTGGTTCACATGCTTGTGGGCAGGGGCAGATGGATCCCTAGAGTTCATTGGCCAACCTGTCCAGATAAAACGAGGTATGCCAGGCGTCAGCTGTGGCCTGATTCAGTGAGAGATCTTGTCTCAAAAAATAGGGTGGACAGTGATAGCAGAAGATACCTGGCATTGATCTTTAGCTTCCATACAAACCTGCATATGTCTAGCACACAGTGATATAAAATATAAAGGTGAAGTTGCTCAGACATGTACATATACACATTCATGAACACACAAACACACAATACTGTGAGGGTTACAGATGAGACCCAGATGCAAATAGGTGTGAGGCCACGTGGAAAAGACATGCAGTCTTCCCTTCCTTCCCTGCCAGCATGGTTAGGGGTCCAACTTTCTGGAAGACCTATGAACTCTTCCCTTCTCTGTGCTTTTAACAGATGCTTCATTACATATGCACAACTGATGACACCATTGGCCATTGATGCCTAACACAGCTTCCAGCCTTTCTTCCTTCCTCAGCAGTGTGTGTTAGGGGAGGACTCAGAATTCTAACCTAATCACATGGAATTGCCTTTTGACAAGAAGCCATTCTCTGAGGCTATCTAAGAACCCTGGATATCAGGGTATCGTTCAGTCACTAGCATATGAGAAGACACAGCATGTGAAGACACTCCAGGTTTGGACAATTTGTGTGGCAAGAAGCTGGGACAAAGACCAAATAGATATTTCATATCATAAGACACTATACTGCAGCCATATGGAATATATATATTTCTCTGTCTAGATCCAAAGACACTTATTTCTTTATCAATCTTGGGAAGATTTATTTTTAGGAACCGTCTCTTGTGATTCTGAGGTCTGGCAAGTCTGGAAGTGGATTATAGAAAGCCAGCTGGCAGGAAGCTGGTGGAATTTCTCTGATATCATGTGAGGACAGCGTTCCTTTATCTCTGGAAATCCGCCTTTGCTGTAAAGGCCTTCAACTGATGAGGCCAGGATCATCCCCTTTCCTGAAGATTGTTTGCTTATGGCCAGAGTTCTCAGGTGCTGAGCACATCCAGGAAATACACACTCTGTAATCGTGTAGATTAGTGTGTTGAGGTACCTGGATGCTCTTTCCAAGGCGGTTCACACTGAGCGCTGAGCATCGGGGCTTTTGAGCCTATCTCCAGGAACTTTGTCTGGTATGAACAGCAGGAGGGAAGGCAGAGGTGGCCATGGTCACCCACTGAGATGTACACTCCCAAAGACTGAGTTCCATCTGAGTCTCCCCAGCCACCCTGCCTTCCTTATGCTGAGGGCAGAAGGGAGCGGGGAGATCAATATGGGTTCATTAACACTTAATTTAGGCTTTCTAGGCTAGAGCATGCCAGAGAAAGAAATGGCAGACATATTGCTCATCCAAGGCATTAGCTATCATTAGCCTGCCCTCACCTGCTAGGCCTGTCATATTTCTCCTAGTACTCAGCACTGCCCACGCCATGTTGACTAATGGCCTCCACCCAGCTCCAGCCTTACCCTCCCTGTGCAGAGCTCTCACAATGGGTTTCCTATCACTCTAAGGCTCACTATTTATTTCATGTCCAAGTGCTTGTATTCATTTCTAAGCCATTAGATTGTGGAGAGTGCTCTGGTCACCAGGGCAACCAAGAGTCTGGAGTGTCCATCACATCTCTGGTTGAGAACATATTTCCTTCCCTCTTTGGAGGATTCAGCTGTGTCTTTGAGTCCTTCCATTTATGAGGTCTTTGCATCCTTCACTTGTCTAGCTTCCATGTAGCTCCCTCGCTAAGATTCATTCAGTGTTACTGTTTTTTTTTTTCTGTACACACAACACAGGCTTTTCCTACCACAGCTGACTACATGTTACACTTTGGCAACCTTCTGGCCTCTCACCAGCTAACGTTTTACCTCTTTTACATCCCAAACCACTCCTCTCCTCTAGTATGTTTCTTTCACTTTGGCTACTACCTCCCGTTCTGATATCTAAGGATTCACAGCATTGGCCAATGTCTCCAGCATGGGAGAACATGCATATGTCTGACTTTAACTCTTTAGATTGGACACGGCTGGAAATGACATGTTCTGCTAAGATGGCTCACAATGCTGTTGTTTGGTACTGCTGGAATGCAGTTGAAACTCTTATGCCATCTTAATACATTATTCTGGATTTGTAAATAGAGCTTGCGGTTTCCCATTGCAGGAGGCCATCACACCCTATTTTGGCTATGCCGTCTGGGCAATAGAAAGGGCAGGTCTCCTCTGGAAACAGATGCACGTTTGGATGGAAGTGACTCTAAGAGCATGGTGCCTGGCCTCTCCTTGGACCTGGGGTTGCTCAGATGACAAGGATACAGATGGAAGCTATCCAGACTCTTCTCTGATTCTGCTCCCTCTACTCTCCTCTCAGAGGTGGAGATGGGAGCTTCGCTTTATCTGCTGGGGAAGGCAATTGCTTCACACTGTATGGATCGGGCTTGACCCCAGGGCTTACCCACTCTGAGTGCTTCCTAAGATGGACCATTGGCCTATGCTCTTGGGGAGTAGGGGGAGGGAAGAGAGGAGGAGAGGGTAGTGCCTGAATGATCAACATTACATCTCTGGGATGTCAGTCTGTAATTTTTTCCAAGTGGTCTGAGATTTTGTAGGGAATGGGAAGAAAAAGCCATCCTCTACCCACTTTTGCCTGGCGTTATAAAATGGAACATATCACCCATGTTGCGTGCTGTGAAGTGCTTGCCGCCTCTTGAAAGGAGGCAGTAAAGTAGGGCTCCTTCTATCTATCACACTTGCCCAGACAGCACCAGTGCCCAGAGTGGACACAGACAAGTTAAGCCGCTTGCAATCTGCCTTTCCACTCTAGCCTCTGCTCTCTATAGCCAATCACTTGTTTATTCCCAGAGACAACTCCTGTCTGATGTAGCTTCATTGTGTTAGCAGCAAGAGTGTGCCGAGGCGGGGAAAGGAAAAGAAACACCTGAAAATTAAGAGGGCATCTGGAGAAGAATCCGAGCTTTCATTGAAAATAAATCAGCAGCAGTGCTTGGAGTCTGTGATGTGGGTTTTACAAGGCTTAATATTGGACACAATATCCAAGCTATTTTGATGGAATACATTGGGAGAGATTTCTGTTTCATGAGATGGAGTTTTTTTCTTTCTTTTTTTCTTTTTGCCTCAAGCTACAACCTCCACATCCCTGGAGATGCCCTTCTCCACAACTGGGATTGTATTTAAAGGGTGGAGAACTGAGGGCCATGTCTGTGATAAGGCACCAAGAATGGGTTTGATGCTTATATAGGAAGAAAAATGAAAAGAAAATTAAAATCTCATTCCGTAGACTGCTTTATGGATAAGGCACTGATAGTAAATGCTTGATTGTCCAAGCCTTCCAGAAACATTAAAATCAGGCCTTCTAGTCATTTGGCAGGAGCGTCAGTAAGATTGTTACGTTTAGGGGAAGTTGAGGAAACGAGTCTGTCCCTCAGTCTTGCTTGGGTTTCTTCACCCTTTCATCCCTGTAGCTCTCAGTAGCCTTTTGTTTTCAGATGCTGTTTCTTCTTCCATTAGAAATCCCGAGAAGGAGACACGGCTTCATGTGAATAGGAGGCAGTTTTCTCTGTTTTTACCTTTGTGTGAGTCAGGATTACCAGCCGGTGATGAAACACCTGGCAGAATGGAAGAGAGAAAGGATTGATGTTGCACTCAGAGGCCACTAGCCTGCTGTGAAGGGATGGCATGGCCTAACAGAGAGGGGAGAGAGGCCTGAGAGTAGAAATATGGCTTCCATCTCCAGAGCCCACGAGGTAGAAGGAGAACACCACCTCCTGCAAGCTGTCCTCTGACTTCCTCAAGCATTCCATGGTACATGTGCCCACACAAAGTAAGGAAATGAATGTAATAAAAATTAAATAAACTTTTGAGCACAGACAGCTCCATAGATCACTTTCTTTCTTCTATTTTGGGGCCCTCAGCCCATGGATCCTGCTGCTCACATTCAGGGCAGGCACACCTTCCCCATTTAGTTTGTCCTGGCTGGGATGGCCCTCCCAGACACACCTAGAGGTCTGCTCTTTGCTAATCATCCCCAGGGCATCTCAGTCCAATCAAGTTAAGGCTCAGGATACCTGCTTCCCCTCTAAGTCTGAACACTAAAGGAACTACAAGGGAGCGCCATCTCCGGGAGGCTCAGTAATGGCGCCTCCAGCTGATGTTATCCGCCCTCTGCCTGTGAAAGGACTGGATGTTTTCTCTGTGCGTGCCACAACTTCTGGCTCAAACTACACACCCAATAAACGTGTATGAAAGGATGGTAAGAGGTAGAGGAAAGAAGAAGACAGAGTGGAGAAATGGCTGAGGGTAGAAGGATGGGGAACTGTCCTTGTTCAAAGAGAGCGGCTCCCTTCACGTCACGGTGTGCTGGGACATCATCTCTCTTAAAGAAAGGGATGGGAATCGCTTGTCAATCTTTGTCACTAATGGACCTTCAGGCTCTTAATGTCTGTGGCATTTCAAGGCCACATAAACTCCCCTGAAACTTAGTTATTTTTGGAAGTTATAGAAAAGGTCTGTGCAGTAATGAGGCTATAGTTATAATTATACATTAAACAATTAAGAAGGCAAGTCATTTTTCATAGCTCGCTATCAATGGAAGAATTTTTCCTGTTTTTAATCCTACCATATGTTTTAGCAAAATTTCTTTTTTCCTTTTGTTTCTAAAAAATGCAAGGTTTGTGAGCTAGAATGATGGTTTAGTGGTTAAGAGCATGCATTGTACTTCCAAAGGATCCCAGTTTGGTTCATAGCATGCATATCTGCCTGTAACTTCAATCTTAGGAAGTCTGACACCCTCTTCTGGCCTCTGTAGGAACTAGTGTATACATGCACAGACCCACAAGCAGGTACACACACACACACACGCACACATGCACACACATGTGCACACACACACACACTTTGAAAAATAAATCTTAAAATAAACAATAAACTCAGAAACAAATCTGTGGTTGAAGGAGATACCCTCATTCCTGGGAAGAATTTGATTGAAGAATCTATTCCTGGTAATCCCTGGTTTCCAAACCTACCAGAGAAACAATCACTTTTAAAGAAGACATGGCATGAAGGTCAAAAATTGGGCTTGCTACCATCACTTGACACTGAGGACTTAAGAAAATCATCCCAGCAAATGCATGCATTATTTCCATGCAGTGGAGTGCCTGCCCTTTGGCAACACAGACGAATGCAGCTCATTGAATCAGGCCATTTATGTGAGGAGAAGCCTAAACCACAGCGTCAGGAGTTCTAGGACAACACCAAAATGCCCCCATTACAGTAGAGTCATGCCAGGAATGGCCTTTGTTTTTGATTAATTTAGTTTAAATTCATCCACATGGAATGGCACAAAGAAACCAAGGGAACCAGCTAGCTTTAGCGTAGCAGATTCATGGGAAAGTTTTGTCATAAATTGTATAGCACACAACTTTGACCTTTTATTTGACACCAGAGTTCAGGGAAATTCATTTTCCCACAACCAGTTCTTCTAAGAAGTTTGCACCTAAGTAATCAAATAACACAATAAAATAATGCCTGCACATGCAGTATCCCCACTCACTTCTTTGGGAAGCATCCTCGATAGTGGGCGTATAATTTAATATTTTTCATCTAATGCTTAGAGTAAAGCACGCCATCAAATTGAATTATTTGTCGGGTTTTCATCTTGTTCCTTTGATTTTGATTATCCAGCATTTTCTACATCCTACTCACTAAGTTTAAGAGGGTCACAGATTTTTGTGTGTGTGTGCTGAAATGAAATGTAACCTTGACATGGAAGGGACAGGAAAGACTTTTTATGAAAAAGATTTGATTTCTATAAAAATGAACAAGTGCTTTTTTGATATGTCAGCCAGAAAAGATGCTGTTACCAGATAGGAAACCCAGTCTATTTAAAAATCTATTAGCACATTTTTAAGTGTACAATACCATGTTGTTGAATCTAGGTGCTGTATCAGGTCGTTTTCTAGTTTCTATGATCAAATACCTAGCAAGAAATAATCTGAGGAGAAAGCATTTCTTCTGCTTGCAGTTCTGGGGGTTCAGTCCTTTATGTCGGGCAAGGCAGCAGGGGCATGAGGTGGCAGGTTGTATTTTGTCTGCTGCCAGGAAGCAGAAAGGGCACAAGGAATGGAATTAGGTTATTAAACCTCAAGTCTTGCCCCGAGTGACCCACTTCCTCTACTTAGGCTCCATCCCCTAAAGGTTCCACAGCATTCCCAAACAGTGCCATGCAATTAAACCAAATGATTAAATACACTGGGTTTCATGGGGTCTTTTCACATTTAAGCCACCTTAACGGGTACCATGCTGGACAGTGGGAGTCCTGAATTAATCTGTCGTCCATAGCTGAGGTGTCAACTACAGTTTCTGGTGGCATCTCTTTTTCCAGTTTTCAAAAATATGGATTTATTTGTGTATGTGCCACGGTGTGTGTGTGTGTGTGTGTGAGAGAGAGAGAGAGAGAGAGAGAGAGAGAGAGAGAGAGAGAGAGAGAGAGAGAAAGAGAGATGAGAGAGAGAGATGTGAGAATCCATCCTTTCTTCCCACCACGCAGACTCTGAGACTTGCACTCGGATGGTCAGCATCAGCAGCAAGCCTTTTCCTCCTGTGCCTTCTCACTGCTCTGACTGCTCTTCATGAAGGCTCCTTTACTTAGGAGGAGTTGTGGTCAAGTCTCATGCATTGCCCACTGGATAAGATGTTGAGCGAGATTCACTCTTGCCAGGAGTAGTGACATGCCTTGGGAGGGCTGGCCTCTGCTGGGAGCTGAGCTGCCATTGTCTTATCTCCTGCCCTGGGATCTGGGATACACTACTCAGCTTGCCCATGGCCCATGGCTGTGACAAAATGCCTGAGAACAACAGGTTTATTCCAGCCACACATTCAGGACTCTCAGCCTCTGGCTGGCTGATTCTGTTGCTTTGGCCTGAAGTTGGAGAGGGTGTCCTGTCAGAGAAGGTGTGGTTGGGTAGAGAAGCTGGGAGGTGGAGAAGTAGAGAGAGCAGAGTGAGGGCACACAGAGAGACAGACACACACATGCAAATGCACATGCACACACACACATGATGGGGAGGTATGTCCTTCAGGACTGAGGAGATGGCCTGGTTGGTAGAGTACTTGAATCAGGAACACGCAGAACCTGATTTCAGCACCCACGTAAGTAAGTCAGGTGCAGTGACGTTTGCAGCACCAGTGCTGGGGAAGGGGAGTCAGCTGGATCCCTGAGCCTCGCTGGCCATCCAGCCTAGCACACTGTGTGTGTATGTGTGTACATATATACATATACATACATATATATACATACACATATATATATATACATACATACCTACATGCACACACATATGCTTTGCTTGAGTAGCATAGCTAGAGGCTGTCCTCTGGTTTCCACACGCATGTGCACACATGTGTGTGCCCAGTCACACAGATGTACTCTATAAAGGCATACCTCAGAGACTTACCTTCTATACCCACGTCCCACTGCCTAATAGTGCATTCAGCCATGAACTGCCCCTTAGCTATGGTCTTCACCCTAGCTGGAGCTAACACCCTCCTGCTCCAATTACCTCTCAATAGTGCCACCTGCTGGAGATCATTTTTTTCGTATGGGAACTGGGGAAACACTTCTCAGGGAAACAACAGCCTAGGGCTGCCTTTAACTATTCTAAGGCAGATAAATAGGTAGACTCTGCTGAATGCCCGCAATTGGTCCTGTGGGTGTCACCTCCCATCTCCCCTGGGTAAATCAAGTCTAACACAACACATCACTGGGGAATGAAAAGACTCAGGAAATCAGCTCCATGAAATATACTCATTTTTATTTGTTAGGATTTTTTATTGTAAGGGACAGAAACTCAATCCAACAAGGTTAAATAGAATAGAAGTTAGTGTCAGGAATGGAGAGGGTGAGGGTGTCACATTATAGGAAACAGGCTTCAGGCACAGCTGAATTAAGTAGCTCTATTGTTGTGGTCAGGGTTGTCTCTTTCTCTCCCCGTCTCTCCTTCCCCTCACTTCCTTGTTCCCCTCCTTTTCAGAGCCTCGCATAGATGCAGGGACTTTATGTGCGCTATAAGCGCAATTGCTCACGGTAACTTAAAAATCCCACTCCCTCTGTAGCTCTAGGGATGCATCATAAAGGTCAGGAAATGTCGGCTTGCAATTGGGGAGTCAGTCACAGAGTCATCCTGTGGGGTGATTTGCTATCATGAATTGATTCTTGCTAGAACGTGATAGTCCTTTTAGAGAAAATGCAGCTGCTCTTGACAGTTGGTGAGGGTAGTTGGGGAGACTTTATTCAGGAGGAGAGCCTCTTAAAAGAGTGTGGGGACACGAAAACGGGCTTGGCCGATGAGGGGAGGCACTGGGCTCCACTCTGAATATACCAGGAACAGTGGGGTTTTGTAGCCAGGGAGCACAGTGGCGGGCAGTGTCAGTGGTTGGAAAATAAGAGAAACGTCATCCATGAGGGGTGATTCAGCTCACCTGATCTAGGAGGGTCCTCGCTGACACTCACGGCGAAAGCTGAGTGGTGGGTGTCGTGGTGTCTGATTAGGGGGTTTCTATCGCTGTGACTCACAGTCATCACTGAAGGAAGTCAGGAAAGGAACTGAAGTAGAAACCAGGAGGATACTGCTTACTGGCTTGCTGCTCATGGTTTGCTCCCCCAGCCTTCTTATATGACCCAGAACCAATTGCCCAGGAGAAGCCACACCCACATCAATCGTTAATCAAGAAAATGCCTCACAGAATTGCCAACAATCTGGTGGGAGCATTTTCTCAATTGAGGTTTTCTTTTTCCAAGTGGCTGTAGCTTGTATCAAGTTGATAAAAACAAACACCAAACAACAACAAAGCAATAAACAAAACTAAGCCCCCACAAAAACAAACAGCAACAAAACAACTAGCCAGCACACATGGGCGAGAGGATTCAGAAGAGTCTCACGGGAGGTGAAGCAGGAACAGAGTTTTCATCCGTGCTCCCCTAATGTGTGTCCTCCGGAATAGAGGGAGCTCTGCGGACAAGTTATGCACAAGCACTGGGGTGGGACAATGATGAGGACTGTTCAGGGTGAGATTTGGATAAGTCGTCCAAACAAAACATCCAGGTAGCACACACTGGGAGAAGCTAACTGATGCCGGGTTCATTTAGAACCAGTGTTTCCCTTGGGGCCTGAGAGAGTATCAGTGCTTACCCAGTATACACTGCTTTTGCAGATGACCCAAGTTCAGAGTTCAGTTCCCAGAACCAACACATAGGACTGCTCACAACCACTTCTAACTCTATCTCCAGAGGAACTGACACCCTCTCCTGACCTCCACAGGTACCTACACACACATGTACATACCTACAAACAGACAGAGGCACACCGTACACATAAATAAAAAATAAACAGTAGAAATTAAAATCAGTCCATCCTAATGTTCACACAGATATACACGCTTCAGTTGACTTTGAGAAGTAGAATGTCCAAATTTTCACCCAGTTTTCAGAGGTGTAACTACAGAGGCATGAATTCATCTTTTTAATGTATCTTTGGTATTGCCAGCATTGAGCAACATCCTAGACATTAGAGACCTACAGAGAGATGCTGAGATTGCCATTTTTATGTGTGGTATCTGGTGCTGGGGGAGTGCAGGGTCTTGTGCATGGTAGGCGAGCACTTTGCGGCTGAAATATATCTTTGATCCATTTTTGTGATCTATAATCATAGGATAAGATTTCTGTCCTTGTGGCTAGAGAGAAGTCTCATCAGTTAAGAGCAAGTGCTGCTCTTGCAAAGGACTTGACTTTGATTCGTCGTGCCCACGTTGGGAGATTGACAACTGCTTGTAACTCTAGTTCCAAGAGATCTGATGCTGTGTTCTGTCTTCTGCACACATTCACACCAACACATTTATACACATATATAAATAAATGTCTAAAAATTAGAAGTTATTCCTTGAGATTTATATACAATATATTTTGCTCATATTCAGCCTTGTTTCTCCAATTCTTTCCAAATCCACATGATTCCCTTCATACCAACTTTGCTTATTTATTTTTTTCCTCATCAAGGCTGCTTTGTGCTGCCAAACATTCTTGTGTATATAGCCTTCCATTGGAGCATAGCCTACCTATCGGGGGCTACACTATCAGAGAAAACTGACCTGACCCTTCCTCTCCCTGCAGCTAAGAACTGAAAGTAACTCCTCAACTAGAAGTGAAACTTTAGAAAATGATTTATAGCATTGATGTGGATCTCTCTCTCTCTCTCTCTCTCTCTCTCTCTCTCTCTCTCTCACACACACACACACACACACATTCTTATTTGTAACATAAACCACATATTTGTGATTTCAGTCCAATCTACTTAACATAAAGTTAAGTAATCCGCGTGTGTGTGATCCATTTTTGTGATGTGTGTGTGTGTGTGAGAGAGAGAGAGATTGAGATCTACCAGTTGTATATGTGTGCAGGCACAAATACATATGTATACATGTAAATGTGGAAGACAGAGGACAATCTTATATATTGTTCCCCTGGTAACATCTACCTTGACATGGGTATGGCTTCTCACTAACCAGGAACTTGGTAGTTGGCTTAGCTGGCTTCTCAATGGCCAGTCAGCCAGCCCTGGAGATGCTTCCTGACCTCAACAAAGTGGACCGATGAAGTCATCTGAAATATTCTCAGCAGAGGGTTTAAGAACAGAACCACCAGGCCCAAGCCAGGGAACAAGAGATGACCAATACTCCACGAGAGCACTCACAGGGCTCTGGTGAAATATGGGAAGCAGTGGACAGGGACTGTGGACAGGATGGATCACAAAGGTAGTATCCAGGAGGTCACCATCCTGGGAGAGTGATATCTGATGTCAAGCTTGCCCAAGATCATAGAGCCCAGTGAGGTTCATCTCAGTCACAGCCTTGTAAGCCTGGACTGCTAATTCTCTGCGGTGGCTTTTCATGGGCAACCCAGCAGGGACGACTGTGCTAAGATCCTTTCAGGCCTCGCCAGCCTTCAGGTCCTGAAGTTCAGCTTCTTGTAACACATTGTGCATCTGCCACAGCCTCTGTTCCCTGCTGGCCTTTTGGAGATGGCTGGAACCACTGTGGTGTTGCAGTTGACATGGTAACCAGGCCAGGTATGAGCTCACATACACAGTGCTTATTGCTCTAGGTGTTAACAAACAAATCACATCTTTAAAAGGTCAACATGCTTGGGACTAACTATGGGAGCATGGAAACGCAAGGGCTGGGGTGAGCTGGTGCATTATTCTTGGAATTAGAGAAGCCCTATTACCTTATTGCCAAGTGCTGGAAGGACAGAATGAGAAGCAAAATCTCTTGCAATGCCGCAGTTGGAAACCCTCTATGCTGCGTGCATCCCTCTGGGAAAGGAACACCAATGCCCCGTGTTTGCTTGCATGTTTCATCATTCATTTTCTCTCTTCCTCCCTCACTGAATGCATTTAGGATGAAGGATGCTTTGTACTGTTTCTCTGGCCTCCCATCTCCAAATCCACATGTGCTGGGAGTTAGTCACAGATTTGCTAGAATCAAGAGATGCAGCCTTTAGGGAATATGATGGCTAGTAACCAACTTGACAGGATTTCGAATCACCATATAAACATATCTCTGGATGTGGCCATGAGGGTGTTTCCAAGTCTAATTGAGGAACATGGCTAGTAGCATCCCATGGTCTGGGGTCTGAATACAAAATGAAAGTGAGCTGATCACCCAAATTCATCTCTCTGCTTCCTGATATAATGTGAGCAGCCTTATACCATGGCCACCATGCCCCCTTCCCTGCCATGACAGACTGTATCCTCAGACTCTGAGCCCTCCATACCCCCTTCCCTCTGTCCCTCCCTCCCGTTGTCCCTCCGTCCCTTTGTTCCTTAAGTTTCCTTGGCCAGGTATTTTGTCGCAGCAGTAGAAAGGCAACTCACACAGGAGGTGTTTGTGTTATGGTGAGTGCTCTCTCATTTGCAGAGTTAGTGTCCTCAAAAGATGTTCTGTCCCTTTCTGCTGTGTGACAGCATATAAAAGGCATCACTTAAGGAGAACAGGTCCTCACCACACAATGAATCAATAGACAGCTTCATGTCAGACATCCCAAAGTCTAGGACTTTGAGCAACCAGTTTCTACTATGTGTAACTTGTCTAGACCCTGATGTTTTTATATAGCAACCCGAACAAGTGAAGGGGTGTGTTTGAAATGACTTTAGGAGGAAAACACGGCACTTGTTGGGAGAGGCACTCCTAAACCTAGATATGCCTGAATTGTTATGAGAATTACTGTAAGATACTGATGCTGTCTACTGCTAAAAGGTTATTTTATGTTTCTGTATGTAGCCTGCTAATTCATGATGGGGGAAGCAAAGGTATATTGCAGTTGGTAACTATGGTAGTTATCTCTGTCAACTTGACACAGTCTAGACCTCTCTGGGAAGAAAGTCTCAGCAAGGTACTGTCTAGCTGTCTAGATCAGGTGGGCCTGCGGACATGTCCATGGGGTTGTCTGGATTGTATTATTTGGTGAGAAGAGAAGCATCCCGTCTGGGTTCAGAACTGTGGTCTGGTTTCGAGGCATAGGAAGCGTACATCCATCCTCTCTGTTGTAGACCATGGTGTGATATGAACAGCTGCTTTGTGTTCGTCCCAGCCTGACCTCCCTACAGTGACAGACTGTAACTTAAAACGGGAGCTAAAATAAAGCTTTCTTTTTCTCCTCTCCAGTTGCTTTTTTTCCGGAGTATTTTCTCCCAGCCACAGAAATGAAACTAGTACAGTAGCCCAGCTGGTTGGGTTCTCTGTTGTGTATATAGTCCAGTTCTTGATCACCAATAAAAGTCACACTACAGTCATCCCAACTGTAGAGGATGCCAGTGCAGCAATGTTACTGGGGATGCATGTGGTCTTTTTTGAATGAGTGCCATTCAGTGCGTGGGAGAGGGCAAGAAGAGGTGAGTCAGGCTGCAGGAGCAAAATCTGATGTCCTACCACGCCTCTGCTGCTTCTCTCTCCATCATCTCCCTGTGAAGAGCCAGCGATGCAATGATCCTGACCTTCTGTGGGTAGCCTACTGTGTGAGGATCCCCCACCATGGTTTCCCGCTTTATCTGAGTCATGGGATGCAGGTGTTTCTTCCTTGTTGGGCTCTTAGTCTTACCAACCCCATCTCCATTTCCAGTGTGTGCCCTTCACGACCCACCGGGACAACTCTGTCTTTTTATGCAATGAGTTGGTTCCATGCTGACCTTGTACCCAGCACCATCACCAGCCAAATAGGAGTGATCCATGAAGGACTTCAAGTCCAGGGAGAACCTCCAAAGGCTAAAGAAACACTGTGAATTCAGAAGGCAACTGAAGGCAGTATTCTGTTGTGAGGCAGGGGAGGGGATGATATGATTCTTTGAGATAACACAGTTATGGGTTGGGTCCAAAAATGGTTCTTCTACGAACAGGAATGTATGACTAATTTCTGTGAAAAACATCTACAAATACGTGTCCATCAAAAAAGAGAAAGTTAAAACTAAATTTATAAAATAACAATCAAGAAAGATGCAGACATTTTAGGCAAATAGTTGCGGGTCACACACAGACTTTCGGCAACTGGCCAAGTCTCTTCCAATGGGGCTGCTCTTTGTTTAGGCTTACTTTTCTCAGTCAATTACTCAAAAGTACAAGGGAAGATAATTCCAACCCCAGACTCCATCTGAAGGAAGCCATAGCCTCAAATCCAACCTCCATGAAAACTCCTGAAACCTGAGGCTTCCATGTTTCAGATGTGAAATTTTATTTATCGGGTATTCTCAGAGGCCAGTTGTAGTTAAAAGGTGGACTTGTGTGTGTGCATGTGCATGTGTGCACACGTGTGCACGCGCACCCACAAACGTGTCATTCCTCACTCATTCTATGCTTTGTTTTTTGAGACGAGATCTTTCAGTGGCCTAAAGATCCCCAAACAGGGCTGGCTGACCAGCAAGGCCTGGTGATCTGCCGACCGCTGCTTCCCCAACTCTGGGATTACAGATGTATTCTGCAATATCCAGCCTTTTACATGAGTGCCAGGGACCAAACTCGGAGCTTCATGCTTGTGTAGCAAAGCACTTTACCAAAGCGGCCACTCCTCTGTCCCAGGTGCCGATTTTCAGTGAATGTAGAGCACGGTGTCACCTTTGTCTTAGGTATTTAAAAATAGACCAGGAAATGCTCCTCTGTGTCTCGGATGCCCTGTAGTTGACTGAGGATGGCAGATACTCAGGTGGCTTTAAATCTGAGAAATAAAAAGTCAACCAAAGGGAGTTTGGACTGGATACTGGTACCTCCTTTTCAGTTCATTCAAGGGCACCCCTAAATTCAACAAGCTTCCCAAGGGCTGGCTATGGCTAAAACAAGCTCTCCTCTCCATCCAAGTGAAGATGCCACACAGACTAAGTGTTCAGGAGTTCAGGCCTCTGTCACTATTTTTATGTTTCTTTGTCGGAACTGGTAATCTGCCCACCATTCATGTAGGAGTATTTTTACTCAAGGGCTGTGGATCAAGGCTGTTGGTTGATATTTTTTTTTTCTATAACCCTTTTAGGTATTTTAGGTGCCTAGATGTTTGTGTTCTCTGCTGCCCCCTGTTGCTTTTGACTGAGAGCAGCTGGGTTCCCTCTGAAGGCAATTCTTAAAATAACAGTGACTGAATGTCTTTCAGTAAAGGAGGACACTGGATTCCTGCTGCTCGGAGGCTGGCTGGCCAGTGACACAGACTTTTAACAAAAGTGGAGCTAAACAGGGAGAAGGTGACCAGCAGACACAGGACATCCAGGGCTCGTGCACATTCAAAGGAGGAAGTGCACAGTTGTGAGCCTGTTTTCTGTTGCTGGGTTCCATTGTTTCAGGGTTCTAGTGTCTGGTTACCTTCAGTTACACAGATATCCTCTTAGTCCTAGTCCCCGTTGTCTCAGGTCTTGAACTAGAACCTGAAGCTTGCAGGGTGGAGGGAGAGTAGCTGCACAGGGAATTAGGGATGTCTGCGTTCTGGGGTGTCCTGGTTTCTTTTCTGTTACTGTGGGAACACTCTGTCAGAAGTTACTCAGGCCAAGAAGGGTTTGTCCTGGCACACACTTCAGGGTACCATTCAGCAGGTGGAGAAGTGACAGCACCAGGAGCTTGAAGCAACTGGGAAAACTGTTTCCATAACTGTATCCACAGCCAGGAAGTAGTGAGCAAATGAACTCATGCTGCTGCTCAGCTCCCATTCCCCCTTTACACAGCCCAGGATCCCTGCTAAGGAATGGCGCCACCCACTGAGAGCTAGTCTTTTTATCTTAATGATCTTAATAAGATAATCTCCGCAGGCAAGCCCGGAGGCCCATCTCCTGGTTTGATTCTAGTCTGTCAAATGGACAATTAACACTACCACATGGAGCCAGACCATTGCTTTCTCAACTCTTAGCGCTGGTATGACTTGAAAACATCACATCACTTCAGTACCCTCCCCCAGTATCTGTGAGATTTGAATGCTGGCGTGCTGGTAGGATCTGATGCCAGGAATGGGTGAGGACAATCAGGTGATGACACTGTGCACAGCATGTTGTCCCTTTTCCTTTTCAAGCTTCACACCACTCCTGAGTGTGGTGAGAGTTCATTGTGTTTTAATAAATAAAGCTTCCCTGAAGATCAGAGAGTCAAACAATCACACTGGTCAGCCATACAGAGCAGGCAGTGGAGGCACACACCTTTAATCCCAGTGGACACACTAGTTATCCGCAGAGGCTGGGCAGTGGTGGTGCACGCCTTTAGTCCCAGCACTAGAGACGAATATAAGACCTAAGACAGGAGGAGACGGCTCTCAGAGCAGTCTCATTCTGAGCTTCCTGGAGGCAGGATCGCCATTTTGATCTGAGGTAGAGGTAAGAACCAGTGGCTGGCTGCTTTGCTTTTCCTGATCTTCAGATTGAACCCCAATATCTGTCTCTGGGTTTTTATCATTCATGCTATACCTGAGAGCCACTCTCACAGAGAATCCCGTTTCACATCTAGAAAGTTGAGGGGCAGCATGACGACTGGACTGGTAAAAGCCCTTGCTACCAACTCTGACAGCCTGAGCTGGTTCCCTTGGTCTCACATGTGGAAGGAGAGACGGAAATCTTGCAAGATGTCCACTGACCTCCACACATACAACATACACTGTGTGTGTGTGTGTGTGTGTGTGTGTGTGTGCGTGCGTGTGTGTGAATATGTTTAAAGTATGAGAAAATTATATTCAAAAACAAGAAAAGTGAAAATGCAGGGCTAAGTGTTCCAATATAGGGTTAGCAAGCATTTGAAAGATGTTTCTGTTTGATTTGTTTGTTTTTCTATTTTTTGTTTGTTTTTGGAGGAGCAGACAATGAAAACCTCACTAAAAGAGACTTCACCATGTAGGGACATTGTCTTTTGTCATTTCTTCAAGGTAAATGGCCACAGGGTTGGTTATTCCTATTTGCCCGTGCAGGAACACTGCAGAGTCGCTCCCAGTCTTATCTTGCCCTGGGTCTGCAGATCTCTCCTCTCAAGGCAGAAGAGAACTTGCCGAGCTCCAGGTGTCATAGTCTCACGCAGTCACAATCAAAGGCCTTCTCCTTACATTCAGATCTGAGGACACAACTGTTCTAAAAGACTCTAAACAAGCACCCTTTCTTTATACATAGCCTGATCTAAGGTAGCTCTCTCTGAAGCGTGCCCAACGTTAGGGTGATGCTGTTCATCCAGCCACATTCTGAAGAGAGTCACATGCTAAGGAAAGAGGGAAGTCTATAGCACACAAGGCCGTGTGGATTATCGTCTACAGCACACAATGCCATGTGTATTGAGGTCTATAGCACACAAGGCCATGCGGATTGAGGTCTATAGCACACAAGGCCATGCAGACTGAGGTCTATAGCACACAAGGCCATGCGGATTGTGGTCTATAGCACACAAGGCCATGAGGATTGTGGCCAAGCTTCAGTAGTAATAGTGGAACTCATGGGATGCAATGGTCCTGCCACACTAAGAGCACCTTGCTCCTAGAAAATGTTCCAGTTAGAGTCTTTCTTGTGACTTGTGGTCAGGTCTTGCTTTTTTTTATTTCCCATGTTTTATCATATGTATGTGTGTTCCTGTGTGTGCAAATGTACATGTATATGTACGGTGTGTGGAGTTGTGCATGCCTATATTGTGTGTGCGAATGTACATGTATATGCACAGTATGTGGAGGTGTGCATGTCTATGTGTAAATGTACATGTATATGCATGGTGTATGGAGGTATGCATGTCTGTGTGTAAATGTACATGTATATGCAAGGTGTGTGGAGGTGTGTATGTCTGTGTGTGAACGTACATGTATATGCAAGGTGTGTGGAGGTGTGCATGTCTGTGTGTGAATGTACATGTATATGCACAGTGTGTGGAGGTGTGTATGTCTGTTTGTGAACGTACATGTATATACACAGTGTGTGGAGGTGTGCATGTCTGTGTGTGAATGTACATGTATATGCACAGTGTGTGGAGGTGTGTATGTCTGTTTGTGAACGTACATGTATATACACAGTGTGTGGAGGTGTGCATGTCTGTGTGTGAACGTACATGTATATGCAAGGTGTGTGGAGGTGTGCATGTCTGTGTAAGAATGTACATGTATATGCATGGTGTGTGGAGGTCAGGTGACAACCTCAGGTGCTGTTCCTTAGCTGATGGCTCTTTTTGTGGGTGAGGGAGGCAATACTTTTCCACTAAACCTGGAGCTCACTAAGCCGAATGGGCTGGCTGGCTAGTGAGCCCCAGGTCCCCCTACCTATGTCCTTGCAGCTCTGGGTCTATAAGTCCATACCACTATGCCTGGCTTTTAAACACTGATTTGAAGGACCAAATTCAGATCCCTGAGTTTGCTAGGCAAGTCCTTTATTGCTGGAGCCATCTTTGGCCTCTTCTTCTCTTTGATTTGCATCCCTGATGCCAAGGACTTTCTATTTGTTCCTCAGTGAATACTGACTTCCTTTGCAAAGAGATGGCTTCATAGGATTCCGTAAATTTATTTGGAAGAAGGATCAAGGAGAAACAAACAACGCTAGTTGAAGTATTTACAAAAAAAAAAAAAAAAAAAAAAAAAAAAAAAAAAAAAAAAACACTTCTTATTCGGTTATGATGTCAAACTTTAGAAAATGAGAGAAGGGTTGGAGTGCTGGCTCAGACACCCTGGCCTCGGCTCTGACCATGTCCTGACTTTGGACCACTCTGCCTTCTGAGTATAATGTTACCTCGCCTGGGAGTGTCACCACGGAGACTTTTTTGCAGAGTGTATTTGCACAGTGTACAGGACTTTCCAGTTCTCACTAATCCTCCCCAGGTGCTGTCATTTCTTAAATCTGAGTATTCTGAATGTCAAAGATCAAGGATCTTCTCAGTTAGCTTAATAACTCCTGAGAAATGAGTTAGTGGCACGGTGGCAGGGCTTTTATTGCTCTCTCCCATACTGTCCCTCTTCTTCTGTCTTGATATTGGGATTCTGAGGTCAGTAGTAAGGTCACACACTTGCAGGTATCAGATGGGTCCTCCTCTGCATGGAGCAGAAGGCCTCAGCATTTACACTCCTCAAGAGGAGCATCTTGAAACTCCACTGTTGCAAGAGTCCGAGATCTCGAATGACTAATTCATTTTGACCTTGACCTATTTATTTGACTGGAGTGGTTAATGGCTGGATAACTAGACTCTGAGATGATATCTCAGTTTCCATTCTGTTTCCTTATGAAAATGGTGTGTGGCAGAGCTAGATAGTAATCAGAACTCATTTGTAGAAGTGGTTTTCTTTTTCCCTGATCAATTGCCAAATTCTACCCCTGTCTTCAGCTCCACCTCGCTTCATTCATTCACTCACATGTTCATCTAATTTCAGCACAGTGCTGAGGTCTGGAAACATGGGTGCATGCTATATCTCTGGCATTGGTAGCTCTTCTCTCTGTATTTCATGCCTATAACCTTCAGATCTAGGACCTCTCCTTTTGCATTCCGATTTTGAAACAGAATATTTGGAAGTGGGATATTCTGTTTTTGTTTTTTGAGACAGGGTTTCTCTGTAGCTTTGGAGCCCGTCCTGGAACTAGTTCTTATAGACCAGGCTGGCTTCAAACTCACAAAGATCTGCCTGCTTCTGCCTCCCAAGTTCTGGGATTTTTAAAAAGGTGTGTGCCACCGCCCAGAGAAAGTGGGATATTCTGTCACTTGAATAGCATTGGTCTCTATGCTGTTGCTCTGTTATTGTTCACACTGCCCATGAATCCTCTACTGAAGAGTTTTTATGTAAAACCTCTGTCTTTATTGGATTTGATTGAATGCTCAGGCTGATAATGCAAAGGACTCTCTGGTACTTCTCACAATGATAGCGTCCTTGTTCATTGAAGACCAAGTACTCTTTGGGATTTCTGCTAAAGCATAAAACAAGAATGAGTGTCTAATCCTTGGTTCCTGTAAAACACAGAGCTCACAGTCCTGCTGTTGACCTGCTGAAGTCCATGTTAATTGGAGTGAAATGGGGCATGGGAGAAGTGGCTGTTTTCATTATGTACGAAATCATTGGCAGGGCAGTCATTTATTATTGTTTGCCAGTAAAAGACGATGCCATCTTTTCTAGTCAGGTCTTGTAATGGACCTACATTTATTTATTTTTGTTTGTCATGACAGGGTTTGTCTGTGTAGCCCTGGTTGTCCTGGAACTAGCTCTGTATTTCTAGATCTTGAAGTCCCCGAGATTCGCCTGCCTTTGCCTCCAGAGCGCTGAGATCAAAGGTGCGGGTCAACATGCCCAGCTCTGACTCTGTTTCATTACTTTCAGCTCAAACAGATGTTTGTTTGCCAAGCTAAACCACGTTATGTTTAATCAGAGTGTGCCCTCTCACGTGTGTGTGGGGTATGTTAAGAGAATAATCTTTTATGCATCTTTGTTTGAGGCAGAGTCTCTCATTGGCCTGGAGCTCACCTAGTAGACTAGACTGACTGGCCAGTGGAGCTCCAGGGGTCGTTCAGTGTGGAGGATTACAAGCATGGCCTCCCATGTCCAGTGTTTTCTTTTCATGGGTTCTGAGGATGAAACTCAGGCCTTCATGCTAATGGGACAGGAACTTTACTAGCTGGGCAATCTCCCCAACCCAAGGTGTTACCTTCTCTATAGTATAGTGGGGTTCCATGAGACCCAAAAGCAGCAGCGCGTCATGCCTCCTTCTGCCTTCCAGTCCTCTCATGTTAGGAGCTTTATGCTGTTACAGAAAGATTGGCTAGAAAATCCAGAAATGCAGAGTTGAGTCCTGAGAAACAAAATTATTACAGAAATCAAATAAGTTAGCCTCCCAACCCCTGGGAGGTTTGCTTCAAATGAGGATGCAGAAAGGAGAAGGAATGGCATCAGAAATGAGAGAGGCCTACCCCAGGAAGAACACAGGCAAACTGGATGGGAATCTGATATCTGCCAGCAAATTTGGATTATGAGAGGAAAAGACAGATGTATGAGGAGAGATTCGCCCCACCTATGAGGACTTTGGAACTACCACATAATAAGAAACATGTTTTTTAAGGAAATTTTCATTTGAGGAGGAGGCAAGAATTAAAACAGGACCCAGCCAACGTGTGTCTGTGATCCCCTCCTGCCACCACTCTTATTTAACACGACATTTCATCTAGAGGTGGCCTATATGCTGTGTATGTGTGCGCGAAGATGAAGCCACAATGAAAGCTCACACTTCAGAGGTAACTTTAGCATCTGTGCATCTCCTAGACAGCATAAGATGGCTGTGGTGAATGACATGTTTATGATCCTAGCATCCACCAGCTGAGGCAGGCGGACTGTCTTGAGTTTGGATCCAGCTTGGGCTATATAGTGAGCATCAGAGAGGCTAGCCTGGGCCAGAGAGTTATACCCTGTTCCAACCCCACCTCTTTAAGTTCCCCCAAAAGGTGGAATATATATATATATATATATATATATATATATATATATATATATATGTCTTCATACTGTAAATATTTCTAAACCGTCGTATTTTGGACAACATCTTGGATAATATCACAGAGCTTAATCCCTCTTGGTTGGGCATTTCAGTGGTTACCTGCATAAATATCTCTGTGTTAAGCTTGTACCCATAGGTCTTCACAACTTCTGGACGTACTGTAAAAGAATTTCTTAGAGTAGACTTAAGAAGTATATAATCTCAGGAATTCCAGCTCATTATCTATAAAAAAAAAATGATTGTAGCATCTCTTCCTCTGACTCACTCGACCAGAAAATTTACCTCCTAGTTATTTTGTTTTTCCTCTTTTCAGCCTGGCCACATCAGATGGTTCGTGCCTGTTTTCCTTGGGAACACTGCAGCGACTTCTAGAACAATATGGAACATGCTGTCAATAAGGGCTTTGCACAGATGCCTTTCTGTCGCACACATGTTGATTACCGAGAGCAGCGTGATTAATCTTCCTCTCTGATGTGCTTTAGTAATCTTCATTTGTCTATTAGCAGAAATTCTCTAGATGAGTTTTTCTAGTGATGCACAAACACATTAATCATCCGCTTCTCTGTTTAGTGTCCATCCATCCTTCCCTTTATCCATCTATCCATGCATCCATGCATCTCTTCAGCTATCTGTCCGTCTGTCCTTCTTTTCCCTCTTTCATTGTCCATCATGGTGTATTCACATCCATATCCACATATTCCTTCATCCTCCTGTATCCGTTCTTCTATCCCTCCATCCCTTCATCCACCTTCCATCATTCACGTCTTCCTTCATCCATTTATGTATCTCTCCACCCCCTTTATCCATTCCTGTCATTATCTACCACAATCTATGATGGACTTTGAACAACTTGAAAATGTTATGCAGAGTGACCCAGTGTGATTGTATTTTAATTACAGAGATTTCTGGGAGGATCTTGAGTCTCCTCAGCTAGTAATTTTTTTTGACACTCACCTGAGGGCTGAGTCAGGTGTCTGTTATTGGGGGTGAGGCTCACTGATAAAGACATAGGGACAGATTAGTCAATTGGTAGGGCAGGTAAAAACATTGTCAGCTTCAAATTCAAATCGGGCAGTTTACATAAATGAACGGAGACAGTCGCTGAAGGCTCAGAGCACCATGCACTTGGCATAAAGCACCTAGCCGAATCCCGGAGACTTGCAAAGACATAACCGTGTATCAGTTTCCCATAGTAATTATAACAAATATGCACAATCACAGTGGCTTACAATAATGTGATTTGTTCCCTTAGGGGTGTGGACATCAGTGTCTTAGGGTTGTCCCCTTAGTTTAAAAGGATAAGACAGACAAGACACTATTCCTCGGGGAGGTTTGGGTGGAGCACTTCATGACCTTTCTAGATTCTAGACACCGCAGCTCTTCTAGGCTCCTGATCTCCTCCTCCAAACTGAAAGGCTGAAAGGGTCTCACCTCATACCCCCTTATTCCTCTTTGTCTCTCCCATATT
This sequence comes from Arvicola amphibius, assembly GCF_903992535.2. Taxonomy (NCBI): domain Eukaryota; kingdom Metazoa; phylum Chordata; class Mammalia; order Rodentia; family Cricetidae; genus Arvicola; species Arvicola amphibius. Next base: position 94,250,539 of record NC_052050.1, read on the forward strand.
TTCAGAGAGCAGTCGTTATATTTGTCTCCCCTTGGTAATCCAGCAAATATTCTTATCATTGAGCCAGTGGAGTAGCAACCCAAATTTCCTACTAATATTGGCAGGTTGTGGGTATGCAACAGGAGGTTCTGTGGTATGACTTCTTTTGGAAAGACATGAACAAATAGCTATTTACACCAGACAAGGTACTGAAAATACACAGAAGGAACAATTCTACCCAAGTCTAGCTGGGTGAAGAGTGAAACTTTTGAGGGTTATTACAGAAATATGGGTGAGGAGTTACTTTCAAGAACGTGAACAACTCAGAGCAACTGTATCAATGAGAAGGCCATCCCAACATGGTGGATGAAAGATTTGTCCCGGAATTCCCTACTTGACTTGTGTGTAGTTGGGCAGATTGACAGTCTCTCTCCCCTGCAATTCTTTTTTTTCTAAGATTTATTTATTTATTTATTTATTTTTTATTTATTTATTTAGTTATTTAGTTATTTATTTATGTATACTGTATCCTGCCTGCAAGCCAGAAGAGGGCACCAGATCTCATTACAGATGGTTGTGAGCCACCATGTGGTTGCTGGGAATTGAACTCTGGACCTCTGGAAGAGCAGTCAGGGCTCTTAACTGCTGAGCCATCTCTCCAGCCCCTCCCCTGCAATTCTTTTATTGCTTGTAAAACCTTGGGGGAAGGGCTTCATGCCTTGTAAATTTCAGGACCTTTCTGAGACCAGAGAGTTTAGTTTACTTCCTGAGCCTCGTAGGTTTCTTTTATTCCCTGAGCCTCATACCAGGAAGGAATGTCTAAGTTTTGACAAGGACACAACAGCATCTATGAGGCCATTCTTCCAAAGACCACGAGTGACTATCTCTTCTCTCTCACCACACCATTACCCGCTACAGAGACTTAAAACTGAGCTCTGAACCATTAAATGTCTGTCTCAAAAGTCAGCAGGTGCTAAAAGGTAAATCTCAGCCTGATGTGGATGATCAAGGGAGGCAGAAAGTCTCCAGTTCTGATGATCTCATAAATCAATGAGGCTCACTCCAAGCTCTAAAGCCAGAGCTTACCATATTGACCTTTCCTCTTCAGATGCAGAGTACAGCCCCCCAGGCAGGGTGTTCTGTTCTTTTGACAACCTAACATCTCTAATTAGCTCCAGGGCCTCACAGTGCAGTAAACAAACCACAGAAGGCCTCCTCTTTGTTCTCTGCTTTCTTACCCTTGGGTCTCCAAGCTCTGCTAAGGGAGGGCTGAGGTGGAGGGAGGGCTCACAGTTGCCGGTCCCATTATCCTTGTCTTCTCTGAGGATGAAAGCCATACTCCTCCCTGGCTCCCTCCCATCCCTTCTGTAGCCCCTGTTTACCTGTTCTGACCCACATCACTGGGCCTCCTCAGGTGTGCAGTGCATGCCTCTTCCCCCTGGCCCCGTGAAGGTTGGTTCCTTACCCCAGAAAGCTTCTAGAAGTCTCCCCACTGTGAGGTTTCATTAAACTAGAACAATGGTTCTCAACCTGTGGGTCGGGATCCTTTGGGGGGGGTTATGTCTCTTTCACAGGGGTCACATATCAGATACCCTGCATATCAGATATTTACATTATGATTCACAAAAGTAGCGAATAATTATAGTTGTGAAGTTGCAATAAGAATAATGTCATGGTTGGGGTCACCACTTGAGGAACTGTACTAAAGGACTACAGCATTAAGAAGGTTGAGAGCCATTGGTCTAGGGTTTGAAGTTTTCGCTTCTCCAATTCCCCCTTCCCTGCCTAAATAAAATCAACCTGCTGTAATCTCTCATTATACTTTTCCCCTTCCTTTATAGATGTCACCAACATTGTAATTAATATCTTTGTAAGAATTTTATCTCTTTTACAGAGGTAGGGTTCTTTGTCTATTAATTGACATTTGACACATCTTATTAATTACATGTTATTATTAATTACATGCTAATATGTATTGAGTAGATGCTTCTCTAGTATATTTGCTTCCTTACACAGCCACCTACCAGTCTGTTTATCCACAAGTACACCTATCTGTCCATCCTTGTATCTACATATTCACACATCTATCCACTCATCTGCCCATCTATACAACCACTCATCCATCCATTTCCACCTATTCATGTATCTACTTACCTTTCCACCCACTCACCCACATACACACCCACCCATCTCCTACACCAGCACCCGTCATCCATCCATTTTCCACCTGAAAAGTTTTTACGTCCCAATAAACCTCTCTGCTGATGCAATCAGACCAAATCAAACCGATATAGAAAAAGCCCAGGTTTAATGGATGCCAGAGCCCCCTGATGGCTTTCCAGGCCCTCAGAGAGGAGATGGGGAAGGAAGACCTGGAAAACCATTTGATGTCTTCATTGAAGGTTCTGGGAGGAACAGGTGCTAGGAGCTGCAGTTATCCTTGTGATTTAGGATTTTAATGCAAACTGATTAAAATGAGCAACATGCTACTTTACCATAAGTAGAAGAAACTGTTTAAAAATCCAACATATATTCTTGTCTAGACAAAGAGTGTGTCAAGAAACACAAAGGAGTATTTCCAAGTTATGGGATGCAGGGATTGAATGAAGGGTAGAGATCAAATGTGATCTTGTGTAGAATTTTTAGTAAAGAAAAGGTTTTCATGTGTTGGATAATTTCTCAGTACTCAAGGCTGAGCAAGGATATGATATGACTTTTCCCAGCTGGATGAACAAGCCTCTATCCACTTCAGATAGGACTGATCACTGATCACAAAATGTTTATACCTAAGACTAGCTTGCTGAAAAAATGAACTTACTGGGTTTCTTACAGCATGAGTGATTTGCAGGGAGTTTCACTGGCATGTCCTCCCAACCCCTGACACTCAGCTGCTTACATAACCTGGGGAGGAACCTCCCTTAGGAGTCTGGTAACTACCCTTCAGTCTTAGGAGGATCCTTCCCTCTCTAAGCTGAAAGTTTAAATTCAGAGAGAATAGCTATATAACACAGGTGGATGGCTAGTTTGAGATCAGGTGAGGCAGTGTTTTAAAGTCTCACAAAACAAAACAAACAAACAAAGAACAAATCAACTAAAAATAAGAACATCCAAAAGAAGAAAGAAGAGTCTCAGTCTACAGGGTAACAGAGATACAGATGTGTTCCAGAACAGTGATATGGAGCTTCCTGCAGGGTAACAGGGAGATACAGGTGTGTGCTAGAAGAGCCATGTGGAGCTTTCTGTGGGGTAACAGAGAGATACAGGTGTGTGCTAGAACAGCCATGTGGAGCTTCCATTTGAAGATGGAGTGAATTGTTTTGCTTTCTTTTGATCCAGTCTATTTGGTGTTCTGTAGGCTTCTTGTACCTTCATAGGAACATCCTTCTTTAGGTTGGGGAAGTTTTCTTCTATAATTTTGTTGAATATGTTTTCTGGGCCTTTGAGTTGTAATTCTTCTCCTTCTTCTACCCCACTTATTCTTAGGTTTGGTCTTTTCATGGTGTCCCAGATTTCCTGAATGTTTTGTGTTAAGAATTTGTTAGATTTGTTTAGTTCTTTAATCTGTGAATTTATTTCCTCTATAGTATCTTCAGAGTCCAAGATTCTTTCTTCCATCTCTTGTATTCGGTTGGAAATACTTGTCTCAGAAGTTTCTGTTCGTTTACTCAGAGTTTCCATTTCCAGTCTTCCCTCAGATTGTGTTTTCTTCAATACCTCCATTTCATTTATCAGGTCTTGTACTGTTTCCCTTACCTGTTTGATTGCTTTTTCTTGTTTTTCTTGGGTATCTTTGAGAGATTTATTTATTTCGTCTACCTTTTTGTTTGTCATCTCCATTTCTTTATGGCAGTTTTTTACCTCCTGTTTAAGGCCCTCTATTATTTTCATAAAGTACTGTTTAAGGTCGGTTTCTTCTATATCTTCTGGGGTAGGGTGTTCAATTCTTGTTGTTTCGGGATGTCTGGATTGTGGTGATGTCATGTTGCCTTTCATGTTGTTGGAGGAGCTCCTGCATTGGCGCCTGCCCATCTCTTCCTTCAAGAGGAGCCGGGAGGCGCTTGGTGTCCTAGACCAATCTTTGCTGTGACTGAAACTGGTTGGATCTCCCCAGTGCCAGAGGAGGACCTATTCCTTGCGTCACAATCTGAAGAAGCCCGCACTCCCTTGCAGGAATCCTCAGACCTGCCTGGAGGCCAGAGTCTGACCCCTTTGGGTGGATGGCCTTAGAACAGGAGCAGGACACCAGTTCAGATGGAATGTCAGGGCACAGGGTCAGGGATTCCCCTGGAGTGAATTGTTTTAAGAGACAAAAGACAGTGTCGCATCCGAGGCAGGCAGGCAGAGCAGACTCTGAAATGGCGGTCAGAGTTTTGACTCCAAGCCCCACCATGCGCACAGCACAGACCACCTGCACCTTATCCCTTCCCCATCTCTGTTCCCTCATCTGAATTTTGGAAGCAAAGATCACGTGGTCCTCACTGTGCTACTATGGTGAGACATCTACGAATCAGGTGTGTAGATCCTTTGCTGCCTAGTCATGGTCCAGTTACATATCACATAACATTATCCCCTCCGTTATCTGAGTTGTTACAGAGATCGGGATTAATGAAGCTTAAATAAACTTGAGCAGATGAAGGATTGCTTTCCATGTTTAACACTGAAAGTAACTTTTGATAGCGGATATGCAAATGAGCAACAATTAAAGATGGTGGAGTCCAAGGGAAGGCCATTTAAAGCATCCTTTGGTACCCAGGGCTGGGATGCCATGAAATTCAGTCATCTTACTCTTGTCACTGATGGCGTCTGCACATGGAGTACAAACTGACTGACCCTGAGTGGGCCAACTCTGCTTAAGTTGCCCCAGCATCTTCTCAGTCTCCCCTCTCACTGTGTGGGTTCCCACACTAGAGAGAGGCCTGGCTGTATGGAAGGCAAGGACAAGCGCTTCATAGTACCATTCGTTCAGGAAGGCAGACCTACTAACAGGCTTCCATGTGAAGAACAGTATGCTGCCTTTGCACCTGGCTCTCATTACCTCTCGTGAGTCCTTTCTGGAAGGAATAGAGGGAAAGAAATCAAGGCTCAGTGGCAGAGACCATCTAGAGGAGAGTGAGCAGGAGGGTCTGGCTAGTGATCCTGGCTCTGGACTATTACTGAGATGCTGGTGTTTTAGAGGTAACATGAAGGTATGTCCACAATTGGGGTAGGAAAGTGTTGCATGACCTTCTAGTATGGCTTCCACCAGGCACTAGATGAAGTTTAGTCTTCAGGTTTCACCTTTGGCCCTTGAGTCTCAGGTCCTAGTCGATGACTGCAGAGTAAAGCAAGTGCCTGACCTGCCCCAGAACTGACTCTTCAAGGGCTTAGGATGACGGGAGTACAGTGGGATCCTCACCAGATGCCGCCTCTGACTTGGACTCCATGTTGTCATGGGAACAGAACATGGTTTGCTCATAGTGAACGACCTTGTCATTTCTTTTCTCCATGCTCTTAGTTAGTGCGCAGAAGGTATTTTTAAGCTGATGGCAGCTAGTCCCAGGAGAGAGGCATTGTTCTGCTTAATCATTCCCTGGGGAAGAAGAAAATTTCTGCCCAAAAGAAGAGGAAAGAGGAGGAAGAAGGAAAGACAAATAGAATGAGATTTTTAAAAACTGAATTAAGTTATTCAAAAATATTTCCAAATACATTTTTTTAATTATGTAAGGCCACATTTCATCAGCCACGCTATGCTCAAATTGACCCCAGGGTTTTGTGGGGCCATGGTCACGTCCACTCAGAATCGTCCACTCAGAATCGCTCCCAATGTCATCATCTTTGCTCTAGAACGTCACCTTTGCCTGAGGGACATTTTAGCAACACTTTTGGAGTTCCAGAAGAAACATGGCTTTGACAATCCTCTGCATCTACTTTGTCCCTAGAGGAAATTAAGGATCTTGGGGAAAGAAGCTTCTTGAATCCACCAGCCATTTTCTCTCCACTGTACTAGCATCAGCAATGTTCTGTTTACTCAATAGAGCCATTTACCCTGGGCTGTTCAAGGGCTATCACTGTCTCCTCTTCAGGATAAGAGCTGGGGAAAGGGCTTTGTAGCAATCTATCCCACACTGTGTCAGATTTACTAACGTTATTGTTCAGTGTGTTAGTGCAGCCTCACCTGGGAATGAGTAGAATAAAGGCCCGTGCTCAGGCCCACTGAAACATCTGTGCATTTGAATAAGGTGCTTTGGAAAGTTGAGATGGGTATTAAAGTTTTGGAATTTCTGTGGAAATTCCAGTCCTACTGCTGTCCCTAGAACAGCACATTATCTCTTGTTCTGTGTGGTGATGTGTTGATTTGTTTGTGTAACATAAACATAGAGGACAGAGAACACCCTCACAATGAGGTGCCATGCTCCTTCTTTTTGAGGCTAAGCCTCTCACTGGCCTGGAACTCACCAAGTAGGCTAAGCTGCCTGGCTGGTGAGCCCCAGAGATCTTCCTGTCTCAGCCTCTCCAGTGGTGGGGTTATGAGCACCCCATAATCATGCCTGGCTTTTTCACGTGCATTATAGAGACTAAATCCCTGTTCTCGTGCTTGAAAGACAAGCTCTTCACTAATTGACTTGCTTCCCCAGCCTTGCATGCACTCGCTATGTAGATACACAGATCTTTGGGCCTTACTCAGAGTCTCTAGGGTGGCACCCAGGGTCCTGGTACTCAGGATGGTCCCTCTAAGTGCTCAAGTGTGAGAGCCCATGCCTTAAAATTGTTTTCGTTTATCTCTCTCCATAGATGAAACAATATGAGCCAACAGGTAGAAAAAGGATGTGTAAGTGACCAAGACAGGGATTTAAACTTAAGAAAAGTGAATGCCTAGCTGAGACATCACCACCTTTTTGATACCTAGCACGTGCCTCAATGTCTTCCTCTGTGCCTCTGCTGCACCATCACACCCCCAAATATCTAATTTTTTTAAAAAATATTTAACTTTGTATGCATATGTGTGTTTGTGTGTGTGTGTGTGTGTGTGTGTGTGTGTGTGTAGGGGACGGGTGACTGGGTGTATGCATGTGGCTATGTATTTCTCTCTTGAGGAAAGAGAGAGAGGGAAGTGGATGGGGAACCTAAAGGTCAGAGAACAGCCCTGGGTGTCAGCCATTGCCTTCCACACACATTACACGAGGAAGGGCCCTTTGTTGATCACTGCTATGTGCTCCGGGCTAGCTGGTCTGCAGGCTTCTGGGTAGGCACCTCCCATCTCACCCTAGGAACAACTCGATTACAGACATGCACTGAGGTGGTCACCTTTCTGTGCTTTCTGGAGATCTGAACTCAGGTTTTCAGGATTATGTAGCAAGTTCCTTTACCCATTGAGCCATCTTCTGGGCCCTAGATATTTCGTTTGTTTCTATCACCCTATCTACCATTAGAATGCGGACTTGCCGGAAAATGGCGCTATACCCAGTATGTCCATTTTATTGTTGCCTCGTGTTCTCCTTAGAACCATTAGCAGGTAGCAGTCAGCTCTGGAAAGGCAGGTAATTGGGTTCCACCCTCAGAAGGGTCTAATGGGCAGAACTGAGAACGAGCCGAGAGTACATTTCTCACCAGCTCTCCCACTCAAAGCTCTCCCTGTGGGTCTGTAGCCTTCTCTTGGAGTATCAAGGTTTTACTCCACCCTTCAAAGGCCAAAGAAGTGGTGGTGAGAGCGGGTGGCAGGGGTAGAGGCCTGGTGCCGTAACTTTGTGCTTCTTGCTGCCCTTCATCTCCAGGAGTTCCACACACTTTGCAAACTTCGCCTCATTAATCTTCCCCTCTCCAGGAGGGCTTGTGAAGCAGACACTGCTACCTTTATTTCACAGATGGAGAGGCAGCAGTGCCGAGGGGATGTGACAGGCCCAAGGTCACCCAGTGAGTCCCTGGGATGAACCCAGAATAGAAACTCGGCCGCCTGTACTCCTCTGGTTCCTGTGAACCTTGCAGCCTGCACACTGGCTAAATCTCTTCATGGCCTCTCTAAACATACCCACAAGCACTGCCTCCAAAATTAGTTTTGTGTCTGTGACCCCACACCCCGGAGATCCAGGTCCAAGGTTAGCACTAAGCATCTTTGGAGTTCCTTGTAGCACATGTTTTGTAATGATTCCAAGTCAAGAGCAATCACTTATAAAAACATTAATCCTGCAAAGGAGCTGCCTGGCTGCCATGGCTTGGCTGCTACCAAAGGCGGAGCAAATCTTCACACTCCCTTTCTCTTTGTACTCTGAATCTGATGTGTTCGTGTCTCTATGGTCGTTGCTTACACTTGTTGCAGATAGCAGTTTCAATTGAGTATGGGGTTCCCTGGTTAGTAGAAGCACCCATTTCACAAGCTCTTGAGGTGATTTGGTTCAAACCCATATTGGGGAATTGTTAAGTAGAAAGAGGTAAACTGCCTTCTCTGGATACTTTGTGAGTAACCCGGGCTTGGGCTGCTCCCCAGGCCCTGTAGTTCTGATGGTTTAATTCAACAGACCATGGGCTAGGTAGGCGGATTCCCAGTTCCTCATTAGGCAAGGAACATTCCTCCATCTGGCTGAGAGTCTGTTGAGTTATTGGACTGTGATGGGCAGTTTGTTTTAGAATTTACATAAAAGGAAATGCGGTTGAACTTGATTTGTTTCTTTTCATTAACTAGCCTGCCTCCCATCCCGGGGGGAATGGAAAAATCCATTTGGTTCTGACAAAGTGGAAACTGGCCAAGGTAAGTGTTAGGATTGCTCACCATCACTTGAGTTGAACTGTATGTATTGGTCCACCATGCTTTGGGATATAGGTGATTTCATGATGGCACCATACACAGCCTCCCAAACACCAGTGCTGTGGGAATTGATATTTAATGAGGTTCTGTAGTTTGTATTGACATGAAAGGGTTAGTTATGACTGTTTCCATGGTTATCAATTGAGACTTGAGTCAACTTGAGCCAGTTTTTTCACATGAAATACTTTAAAGAAATAGCTTTATAAAGGAATAAAGCAAAAGGTTGCTTCTCAGGTAGTGGGGGAAGAGGAAATGGAAAGACACATCTAACGAGAGTAGGGTGCCAGGACTGGATGGAGGTGCTTGCACAATACTGTGAGTGTGCTGAGTGCCACTTTTGAGTAGTGAGGTTTATGTCATAGAGTTAACCTACTCATGTGGTTATTAAAATTTACAAAAACATCTGTGGAGTAGGATGTTGAGTCCTTGAGGCTTATGCTAAGGAGTGGTATAGCTGGGACATATGGTAGATTGATTTTTAGGTTTTTGAGAATTCTCCGTACTGATTTCCAGAATGGCTGCACCAATTTGCATCCACACCAATGGAGGATGAGGGATGGCTTTTGGCACAGCCAGCATCTGTTGGCAGTTGTTTTTTTTTTTTTTTTTTTTTTTTTTTTTTATCTCAGCCCTTCTGACTGGGGTGAGATGGAATCTCAAAGTTGCTTTAATTTGGATTTCTCTAACTGCTAAGTGTGATGAACAATTTTTGAGGTATTTCTTAGCCAGTTTGTATCTTCTATTGAGAACTCTCCATTTAGATCCCTGGCTTATTTTTCAATTAGGTCATCCCACAACTCTGTTTTTTGTTAGTTATTTGAATATCCTGGATATTAATCCTCTGTAAGATGTATAGCTACAAAAGGTTCTTTTTAATTTCATGGGTTTCTTCTTCACATGATTGATTGTTTCCATAGCTACACAGAAGCTTTTTAGTTTTATAAGGTACCAGTTGTTAGTTGTTGACCTTAATTTCTGGGCAGATAGAGTCTTGTTCATATAGTCCTTTCTATAGCTATATTTCCTAGGATACTGCCTGTGTTTTCTTCTAGCAAGAAATCTTTCAGGTTTCAAATTGGTGTCTCTGATACACTTGATATAATTTTTGTGCAAGGTGATAGATGCTGGTATAATTTTATTCTTCTATGTGTGGACATCTAGGGATTCCCATTGTTAGTTGATGAAGAAGTTGTCTTTTCTCCAGTGTACATTTCACTTCTGTCAAATATCAGATGGCTGTAGTTATGAGTGCCAGTGTCACCTGTCAGATGGCTGTAGTTATGAGTGCCAGTGTCACATGTCAGATGGCTGTAGTTATGAGTACGAATGTTGGGTCTTTTATTTTGTTCCATTGTTCTACATGACTGGTTTTGTGTCAGTATTCTTCTGTTTATATTACTGTGGCTCCATAGTTTATCTTGAAGTCTGGAATTAGCAGTCTCTAAAGTATTCTTTCTGCTCAGGTCTGCTTTGGCTATTTGGAATCTTTTCTGGTTGTCTAATACAGAGTGGTTGGCCCTGAAACCATATACAAACCCACAACAAAAACAGATTCCATAGGGTTTGTTTATATATTGGTGTGCACGGAGTTGCACGTGCATACACACATACACACACTTGTATGTAAGAATGATAATAAAAGAAAAATGGGTTATCAATTTGAACATGGGGAGAGGACATGAGAGTGTTTGAAGCAATGGAAGCTAGAAGAGGCTAGAAGGAGAAAAGAGGGAGGTAGTAGACTCAGTTCAGTTTCAACTAAATGTATTTAAAAGAATGTTGTATAAGTTAAATAAGTAAAAATAAAAGGAAAACTTCACCCAAAACTTCACCCACCTAGAATTAAACATGCAATGAATTTTTAAAAAAAAAAATTCCTCAGCCTAGTGAAAGCAAACTATCAGTGTTCATTGTTCCTTTTTTAATAATGTCCTCCTCCTGTATTATAAAGGAATATTTGCATAGCATTCTTCAATTTTCTAGTGGTAGAGTTCTTTTATCTTTTCATCTGTAAACCTCACAGAAAACAATCAAATGAGAAAGCGAACATTGGTTTTGTTTTGCCAGCAATGCTCACGAGCCCCATGGTTGAGGTTTGAGTGTAATACGTCCCCCACAGGCTTGTGTGCTTGAACCCTTCATATGTGGAAGCTTTAGGAGACAGACCTTCACTAGGGAAGGTGAGTCCCTGGGTGTGCCTCATTTCCTGTCTGCTCTCTGCTTCCTCCACCATGGACTATGAACCAAAGCAAACCTCTCCTCCCTCAGCTGCTTCACTTAGGTGTCTAGTCACAGCCATGACAAAGGTAATTACCACGATTGTGCATGCTAAGTATGCCTTATGTCACCAGGTGACACCCCTGAGTCCTTGTTTCTTTGAGCAAGTGATGCACCTTGGAGTCACTGAGGATCTAGGAGTGAAGGTGATGTTGAGGAGGGGTTTATGCAATGTGGGACTTAGCCATTTTAAGGAGTTGGTATGCTTATTCTTTAAGATACATAGAAGATACAGGCATCAGGGATGAGATAAGACGGACAGCTTTAGATCAATCTCAGTGGAAAGCAGATCTCACTGTTTTGTCTTTCTAACACACACTGCAGTGCTTTGGGAGATCTCCGCCCTTCCATCCCCCGCTCACACCTCATGGTATGTGCACATGAATTTATGGTGCATTCAAAGTTCAAAACAATCATCTCAGATTCATTTTGTTCTCATAAAATATTCAGTATCTATTGAATTTCTGTCGTAGGTCCCAAGATTTACAGGCATCATGAACTTGAGGGCTGGAACAACCCTGTGGTGGAGAGACTGTGTGAGCATTATAAAGAATCCAAGAATTGGCAATCATGGACTTGCCTGATTTAACAAAGCTAAATAAAAGAAGAGAGTTAGATTTGAATCCCAGATGGCTCGAATGCCAGGCTTGTAACCTTAGTAATTGGTCACGAGAGAGCAGTTCTTAAGTATTCTCATGCGGGCAAAGACCACAGAGTGCCCCAAGGTCCTGGGTTGCGAGCTTCTCTGTAGGTCCATGGGGTCTTTGCTGCTTGCAATGGCGAGTGTACCTGCTGTTCCGAGATGCAGATCTCTTCTTGGACAATTTCAGAACTGTCTAGTCTTTCAATTCCACTTTGGCCATTTGTTCTATCCAACCCCACACCTGGACCTTGACCCAGCACTCTAAAAACCATTGTTCCCATTTCTTCTTCTGCCATGAAATCAAATAGTGACTTCTTGTAAGGCTGTTATCAGAATTCCAAATGCTGATACCTATGAGAATATCACATCTAAAGAAAGTTGGCTTCCCCTTTCTCACTTCCTACCTCTAGAAAGGACCCTACGGGGAACAACCGCCCTTGTTGGTGTAGGCCTCTGCACCTCAGACTCCCGATCTCCTCTGAAGACTGGTAGGTGTCACAGAGCATTGGACTGTGTAGAAAATCCTCATCTCAAGCAAGACGTTCATGGCGTGCATGCGTGAATTTGGTTTTATTGAAAACATCTTGAGGGTAAGGTCACAACCGAGGCTGTGAGGTTCTTTCCCTACAATCATGAGTTCAGTTAGCAGAACCTGGGCATGGTAATGCACCTCTGTAATCTCAGTGTTGGCATGGCAGAGATGGGAAGACCGCTAGGGCTTGTGGCCAGCCAGTCCAATGGACTCACCAAGCTGCAGGGTCATTGAGAGACCCTGCCTCAAAAATAAGATGGAGAGCAACTGAGGAAGACACTCATTGTTGACCTTTAGCTTCCATATACATGCAGACACATACGCGATTATGTACCTGCACACACACGCACACACACACACAAATGTGCACCTGCACATGCACACTCACCCCCAACGATGACATGTATATGTATGTGTATACACACACACACACACACATGACTGTGTGTTTGCACACACCCTCCCAACAATGACATGCATATGCATGCATATATATGTAAACACACACACAAGGCAGCCTTTCTTTGGCTACAGTAATAACTTGTATGCTGTGCTATACTTTGCTCTTTTCATGATTTTTATTGCCCTGGAACCAATACCCAAGTCCCAGTTGTACACATATCCTCAGTCTCTTTTGGCCTTGTCAGCAGGGGCAGTGAGACCTGCAGGGCTGGGCTGGCCACTCCTGGAAGCTGATGACTGTGCCAGCCCCGGAAAGAAACCTGCTGCCGTGGCCGGATGCCGAGGCCTGGCGTGGGGTTGATTGCTCTGGCTTGGGAGTGTTCTCTGAGAGCTCCACTTCCTCATAATTAAAACCCAAGATGCTGTGACTGTTGCACTTGTCGGATTTGTTTCCTACACGTGTAGCGCAGTGGCCCGATTTCATTTCCTCATAATTAAAGTGTTCTGAGCAGCAGTGTGAGCCCTGACCTGAAAGAAGTTATTAGAATGATCTGCCCTCCAACGGCAAACGCATATACCCGGAATCGCATGGAGCTTGAGCTGCCTCCCCTTCCTTCCTGCTCTCTCTTTCCTTCTTAAAACAAATATTAGGGCATCATTAGACCCGTGGTATTTGTTAATTGCTCTAAGATATTAACTCCAACAGTGTATAAGCCTGTTTCTTTTGAAATAAGGTCCCATATATCATAGGTTAGCCTCAAACTCGACCGTGTATACAAGAATGGCCTTAAACCCGTGATCCTCCTCCTCTACCTCCCCACTGAGAGTACAGGTGTTTGCCACCCTGGCTAGTTTATGTGGCGCTGGGGGTCAGCTCGGGGCTTTGTGAACATTATACATACACTTTACCAACTGACTCACGTCTCCAGCCCTAACTACAGCACCGTATACACCTACTTTTCTGCTGCCTGGTTTTGAGACACTGTCTCACATTGCTGAAGCTGACCTCAGACTCACCAAGTAGTGAAGAGCGCCATGAACGCCTGATCCTCCTCCCCATCTCCCCAGAGCTGGGATTACAGGCCTGTGACGCCATGTCCAGTTGATTCCTGATTCAGTAGGGATCGAACCCAGAGCTCCCAGAGTGCATGGCAAGCACTCCGTCAGTTGAGCCACACTTCTAGCCCCAAGTCTGAATTTTAACTCTAATCTGGTCAGACTTTGTCAGCTGATTCCCCAGCCTCTGTCTTTTTACGTCTTCTGGTACAGGTTTCCAACAGCACGGATATCTGCGGGGGACCTCGTCCTTTCCATAGAATTTTCTGTCTGGGTGAGAAGGACTGGAGATGAAAGGTTGCTTCCCTCTGATTAAGCCCTCTTGTTCTGTACCCCTCTCCTATCTTCATTTTAAGACATGGTTGCTATCCTTCCTGAAAATGACAGTAAGGTTATCAGTTGTGTTTGTCTCAGTTTTGAAGTCTGTTACCTTCCCTAGACTGTATGGTCTTAGTTGTTCAACCATCTCCTAGTTGTCATTTGAGAGTGAGTTTCCATCTTGGGCTAGGCCGGTCCTCTCTAAGCCTGGTGTCCTCGGTTGTAAGACAGTTTTTGGCCTTGGAAATTACTCGTGTTTACTTTTCCCTTTCCCACACCCGTGGAGTGAGGGACTCTGTGCGGAACCCTGACTGTGCTCAGGACCCTTGTGACAGTGGCCCTTCTGGGAACAATGTCCTCATGAGCTGCTGCCGTACACTTGCCCTGTTGGGTCTGTGAAGGGACGTTCAAGGGGAGATTCATGTTGGAACGCTGATGCTAAATTTAGCAGCTAGAGGGCACAGCTGTGTGTCATGTGTGCGGTCATGTGGCATGAGCTCAGTTTGTGGGATTTACCTGACAAGTCCTTGTCATAGCGACTAAGAATGAAGACTGGAGGTCTGGACCTTTTGTCTGAATCAAGCCCATGACAGACAGTGCTTTGGACACTAGCATCCTGTACAGACAAACAGTGGGAAGAGCAGTACTGGTACTGTCTCCTAGGAACGAACTCCTTTTTAATGAAACTTAAATGAGATAATATACGTGAAAGGTCTCAGTCTGCCAGATTCATCGTCACTGCACAGTAATAAATGATATTGTGTTGAATTTCTGCACTGACTGTCAACTCAGGGTTAGCTAACGCAGTGGCACATACCTGCCAGTATCACAGGGGCTCATCAGTGTCAAGAGGAATATCTAGGTCTTGTAAATCTCCTGGAGTTGATTCTAACAAAGACTCGGGCTCCTTCTATCTTTGACTTCTCAGTTTTCTGGCTTCTGAAATATTCTGGAACCATGCAGCCAGTAGACAGAAGAAGAAAGAAAACCATGAGTCTTCAGGAAAATCTTAGAGGCCCAAACTAGGATATTATTTCTTTCCTAGGATATCATAACATTCTGCTGGGCAGAGCAGGTCACGTGATGTCCATGTAATCACAAAGAAGGATGGGAAAGAGTCTCCTGGAAGCTCAGAACAGCCAATCTACTAATTTAGTGGGATTTTTCCTCTCTTCTTTTGTAATGTATCTGGCTTTTTTGTTCCATTTTAGATTGGACAACCCTGTTCTTTTGATACTACCTAACACCTCCATTCCTTCTCTGAGGGTCAGCCCAGCTCACAGTGTTTCACAGTTGTAAACACATAGTAGTGCATCTTCCAGTACCTTCCCTCTTAGAATACCAATCTCGGCCCTATCTAGTATCACCGCCTAAGCCTCCCAAGCCTTCTATTTAGAAAATTAGTTTATTTTTCAGACAACTGTCTCCTTTTTCTTTTTTTGTTCCTTTAAGTAATTAATATTGTTTTTAATTGACAGGCAAGAAGTACATGCAGTATATTTGATATATAGAGATAATATAGATTGAGTGCTCCATCTAGAACTTTCCTTTTATGTGTAAGAAAACTTTCCTGCCCATGCTGTCATACTGAATATTAAGAAGGGCCCTTGGGCCTTACGATAGAAATGTCGGCTCTGAGATCCAAGTGCTACCATGTTAGAAATAAGGTAATATCCAAAGCAGGTTTTAAAAACAGCTTTATAGAGGTATAATTTACGTAACATAAAATCTACATGTTTTCATTTCACAATTCAATTATCTCTAGAAAATTTGCAATCCAATTTTAGAATTTTGTTCTGCTCTCCAAGGGAGCCCCTTCCTGTTATTTGCAATCCTTCTCTGTCCCCAGTCTCAGCTCCAGGGGACCACTGATCCTAGTTGCTGGCAGCCTCATTTGAAACAGCCCACACTGTAAACAATGCACATGTCTACCAACTGGTGAAAAGCCAGAAAGTAGCAGAGCTTTCTGGGCCCATAGGATAGAATTTGCTTCAGGTCAGACAGACTGACGAAAAGAAAAAGAAATACTAGAACTCTAGACTGGGGAACTAACTCATTGGGAAAGCACTCGCTCATAAGCAGGAAGACTGAATCTAGATTTCCCGAGAGCCTATGGAAGGCTGAGTGTGACAGTGCGCATCTATGATCCCCCTATTCCTGTGACAGTGGTAGAGGAGATGGACATCGGAGAACCCCTGCAAGCTCACAGGCCAGCTAGCCTGGCATGCACTGCAGTGAACAGGAAAGAGACCCTCTCTTAAAACAAGGTGGAAGATGAACCATACCTGAGGTTGTCTTCTGGTTTCTTTGCAGGTGTTCATACCCATATGTACACATATAATCATGCAAACACATACACACCCATACACACTTGCATGCCATATCCACTCACCAAAAATCTCATGCATATAAGTGAGCAGGGTTTATTTATGAATATTCTTATATATTTGCATATGTATTCATATATATAATTATTATATACAATATATAGCAACAATGAATGAAAAAAGAGGCTATGAAGTTGAAAGAGAACAAGGGAAAGTATATGGGGAGGATTTGGGTAGGAAAAAGGAAGGAGGGAGGAACGATATAATTATAGTATAATCTCAAGAAAGAAAAAAAATTTTAAAGAAAAGAAACCAGAACCTTAGCCTAAGTACCAATGTAGATGGACTCTGGATCATGCTATTCATGATGCTAATAAGAGTCAAGTTCAAAAGACCCCATGTTATGGGATTCAGTCTATGAAATATGCAGAAAAAACAAAAATCTAAAGTTCATTTTGATCATGGTTTCCACTGGACAAAAACTTGTATTTTCTGTTGCGGAATCCCCAAGTCTTGACATTCTCTGTCTTTAAAATTCCATGACTGTAGGCCAGCTTGATCTAGATAGTTCTGCGTTAAGACTTTTCTCTCCTGGTGACCTAGGTTGTGTCAAGTTGACAGTTAAAGCTAACTAGCCCAGCTAGGGACATTTTGGAGGCTCACTTCTCTTGACAGCACACCTTTGGGGTGCACATCTTAGTTGTTACTGGATTCAGGAAACCCCAGCCCATTGTGGGTGACAGCATTCCCCAGGTAAGGAATCCTGAATCTGTAAGAGAGGCGGAAGCTAGCCAACTGCAGGCAAACAAGCAAAGACACATATATTCTCTTTGTTCTCCACTGTGGCTGTGATGTCATTAGCTTCTTGAGTCCCTGCATTTATTTTCCCTAAATGATGGACTGGAGCTTGAAATTTTAGCTTTCTTTTCCTAAAAGAATAATCATAGCTACCTTGTTCCTAGATTTGCTGTTGAACCTTTTTTTATTGTTGTTCTGTTGAAGGAAGAAATCCAGAAGCTGAGAAGGACCTTGGGTCTTACTGAAGAGATAAAACATCTCATGGTTCCCAACTTGTCTTTCCTACACGTTGAGAGATTTTTTTCCAAGCCCACTTGGACCAACATGCATTTTTAAGTTGACATGTTGGGGGAATTGTTACAATGTGTGGTGGGACCTTGTGTTAGGCAGGGTGGTAGAAGCTGATCATTTGCTTTAGACATGAGCCATTTGTGGTGAGTGATTTGTCAGTTGCTAGAAGGTTCTTGGCAGTCTTATTGCACACTGAGAATCAGGCTGTGCTGATGTGTGTAGCTCAGAAGGGGAAAATGTCAGAGTTTTGTTCCTTAAAGTTATCTCACATTGCACATTTTCAGAACCGAAGATAATGCTATCTTGGCCTACTTAAGATTGGTGTCCTGGAGGTGGTGGTGGGGTGTCAGCAAACTGCAAGAAGCAACACTGACATCACCTCCCCCATGACAGCATCTTCTGGAGATGATATATGAGATGATGGTTTGTCAACACTGGGGAACTCAGCAGACCCGGTGCTCAGCCGAGTGCCTGGTCCCTGCCACAAAGGCTAAGGCTTGTGTGCTGCTGAACCGCATTATCGTCGGTACTAATGGCACAGAAGGTGGCTTCAAGATGAGCCCGCCGGAAACATGGAGCATGTGCTGTGTTGGTATGATAAAGGATCGCAAACTCGGTGGCTTCACCTAAGAGCCTTTTTGTTGGTGTGTGTGTGTGTGTGTGTGTCTGTCTATGTGTGTGTGTGTGTGTGTGTGTGTGTGTGAGAGAGAGAGAGAGAGAGAGAGACAGAGAGAGACAGAGAGAGGCAGAGAGAGAGGGAAGGTTTCCTCTGAGAAGTCCTGGCTATTCTGGAACTTACTCTGTAGACCAGACTGACCACAAACTCACAGAGATCTGCCTACCTCTGCCTCCTGAGTGCTAGGATTAAAGGTGTGGGCTACCACACCAGGCATTTCTTCTACCACACTTCTAGGTTCATACCTCCCAGTAGAGCTGTAGTTGATTTATCTGCAGGACCTATCCTAGAGGCTCAAGGGCAGTGGTTCTCAACCGTTCTAATGCTGTGACCCTGCAATACAGATCCTAGTGTTGTAGTGACCCCCGGCCATAAAATATTTCCTTGCTACTTCATAACTGTAATTTGCTACAGTTATGAATCATATTGTAAGTATCTGATATGCAGATGGTCTTAGGTGACCACTATGAGAGGGTCTTTTGACTTTCCCAAAGGGAGTCATGATCCACAGGTTGAGAACTGCTACTCTAGTGGGCTCCAAGCTACTTTCTGTTTCCTGACTCTGGTGATTGCTAGTATAGCCTAGCTCAGTGTGGATACCTCCATTATCCAACTTTCTCTTGCCTGTCTCACTCTTAGAAGAACACCGGTGATGGAACTTAGAGCCCCTAGTGGATAACCCATCAACACCCAGCACCCCAAATCCATTTCAACATCCCTTGCATACCACAGCTGCAATGATCTGACCTTCTAAAACACCATTTGCAGGCTGTGGAGATGAAGACCTAATGTCTCTGGGTGCTTGTTTTTCAGCCAGATGCTGTAGGTTAGAAATTGCACTTGATTTCATTTTGCAGTGTGCTGGGGTTAGACCTCGAGGTTTTGCCATACAGGGTTGATCACCAATGCAGGTAGCAGCGGGAGGCATCTGAGGATCAGAACCTTGGGGTTGATTGTAAACTCCCTGATGTTTTCCCTTAAAACAATAGCTACTTCCTCCCCTCCTCCTCTTCTTACTTTGCTTCCTCCTCCTTCCCTTTTCTCCCTCTTCTTCTTCCTCAGAGCTATTGTAGGCATAAAAAAAGTACCTGCAGCACAAAGTAGTTCTGGACCCCCGTGGGCTGATGGGAGGTAGTTCTGTTTTGGTCACTCATCGTGCCAGATATCAGGCTTTGTACCTCTGTTGTTTTTGAAATTACCTACAGGAATTTTACCAGAAGGAAATGTTGGGTCTCTTCTGCTTTCATTTCTCCTTGTTCTTGCCAATAAAAGCCTTTCTTTTGCATGTACATGAGCAGGTGTGTGTATGTGCAAGTGTGTGTGTGTGTGTGTGTGTGTGCATCTGTAGGTGTGTGTTCATGTGTATGTGTGTATGTGTGGGTGTGTATGCATTTGCAGCAGTATGTGTGTGTATCTGCATGTGTGTGTTCATGCCTATGTGTGTGTACGTGTATGGAGGTCTGAGGTCAACTTTGGGTGTCAATTCTTCAGCAACCATTCATCATATTTTTTTCAGACAGGGTCTCTCTTTGAGCTGTCATTGCCTCAGGCTTGAAATGGCAAGCATGCATCACTACCTCTGGCTTCTGGTGTGGGTGCCAGGGGATTGAACCCAGAATCTCACACTTGCATGGTGATTGCTTTACTAACAGAGTCAGCCATCTCTCCAGTCTCCCCAAGTCTTCTCTTTCCTCTCCTCTTATCCCAGGAAGGATTGAGGGATTTGTTTGCTTCTCAACAGATGAAGTATAGTGTAGTTAGTGGATGATGTATTTGTTGTAGAGAACTTTCCCCTTGTAGTCCAAACTTGAATTCCCCAGTGTTCATTTGCTTTTCTTTATATTTGAGTGCACTTAAAAATACATTTGCAGTCACGATTGCCTGGGCAAGTTATAAATCCTAGATATTAGAATTTTTATGCTTTAGAAATAATAAATGAGGGCTTACCAATTAAAGATAAAAAATTACTTGGCTGGGGATAGTAGAATATTTTATCAGTATTATTAAAATTTAAGGGTGGCTGAAAATGCCACAGGAATTTTTGTACAACATTTTAGTTTAAAAAGTTGGCTTAGGGAGAAGTTACATTCTTTTTTCCCTCTCAATTTTACATCAAACAGGGTGTGATATAAATTTTTCACGAAAGAGCAGAACTCTGTTGAGCTGGATTATGTGCAGAGCGTCCAGAGGTTGGAGGTGGTGATGTCTTTACCCTCCGCGTCTGGAAACCACTTTCCATGTATCCGGGTTGCCGGTGATTTCACCTGGTCCTTTCTTAACATAATGGTGATTCCAGATGTGGGATTAATAATTACCTCACGTGCCTTATTATTTAAAACACCAGTGGTAAAACTTAGTATGGCCAACCATGCCATAATCCCTGACCACGCCTGGTGGGGCAAGAGACAGGTGGATCCCCAGAGCTTGCTGGCCAGGCGCGTAACTGAAACAGTGAGTTTCAGGTTCAGGGGGGTAACCTGCTGAAAAAATAAGTCGAAGTGTGTGTGTGTGTGTGTGTGTGTGTGTGTGTGTGTGTCCCTGGCTGGTCTAGAGCTCACTATGGGGACCAGGCGGTCTTCAAACTCACAGAGATTTTCCTGGCTCTGCCTCCAGAATGCTGGGATTAAAACCGTGGGCCTTCACACCCATCACAAGGTTACCTCATCCAGCACAAGGTGAGCTTTTCCACTGGCCTGATTCTGTGCTGATCTTGTTTAGATCTTGTGTAGGTAGCCACAGCCCTAGAGAGCACGTGTATACAATGCATCTTTATCTAATCCCCCCATTCTAACTCCCACTTGAAGCTCTCATCACAATGCCCTTCCATCATGATGACAGTCTTTTTATAATTAATTACTTAAAAACAACAACAGCAGCAGCAGAAGATCCCTCCCTGAATCCACTTAATGCAGCCAGTGTGTAGGTGACCTGGTGTCATTTCCTGAGGCATGGGAACTTACCCAGGTGGCCACATTCAGAATGGAAACAGATCCCATTCACGTTAACTGCCTAGTGCCTCAGCTAACAGTGAGGCCTTGGGAGCCCACAAACTTGTCATAGAATAAATAAAAATTGAAAAGGTTGAAAGCAATAGAAGAAGATACTCAATGGTAATCCTGACCTCTACATATGTACACATAGGTAAACACACCTGCATACATGCCTGCGAATATGTCCCCCCGCCACACACACACAATGGAAGCATCACTAACAGCACATCTGTCCTACAGGCCTAAGGACCTATTCTGTGGATGACCAGAACAGGAATTTTCCCTCTGCTTTGTGTTTTTCTCTATTTTCTTCATTAGTTTTTGAGATCGTTCTCCCTAACGGCTCTGCAAGGCTCTGGCTTACTCTCTGTAGGTCACTGTGACTTCTTCCCAGAGTCATCACCATTCTCCGTAGCTTCATAAATAACCCCTCCTGGAAATCGGTGATTGCTGGCGAATCTCACAGAATCTTGGGGCCTTGCTAAAAATAAAATACAAACATGAAAAGTAAAATAAAAAGATTGTCTTTCCAGATGTCCAGCTTGTTAGAAAAGGCAGAGCTCTGAGCACCGCGCGAGCTCAGTTGCTACCCAAGTCACATGGGTAAGTCACATGTTCTTAAGCAGTCATTTGTGTGATGGTGTGGGCTTCATGGTGGATTCAAACAATGACTTGCTGAGCTGTTTGGGAAGCCTCCCCCAGTTAGGATGGATCTAGAAGGGTGTGACATCAGTCTCGGTCAACATCAAGTACCTTTCTAGGTGAGGGGTACTCTCCAGCAGTCACAGGATCCTCTCAGATCCAGAAGTGGCCACAGCATTGGCTCTCAGCCGTGTGTATGTGTGTGTGTGTGTGTGTGTTACCTCTAAAGCATGTGTGACCTTGTCTTTACATATTCTTAGCTGTCATGGGTAAGGGATAGCAGTGATGGCATCTGATAAATAGAGACCAATGTGCTGCTAACATCGTACAGGGCAAGAGATGAACTTCCGCAGCAGAAAATGAGTTGACCCCAAGCATATGAGAGGTTGTAATCCTTAGTCCTGAGCTAAAGGAATGGTGAAGCGTGTGTGGCCAGAGGATGCTTCTGAGCCGTCACAGTGGGACAAGCTGTGCACAGAGACTGGGAGGACTGGGGATATTTTTGTGGGTTACTCAGAGTGGGATTTAGAAGGTTGCTTTCACAGGAGCATCTCATGAAAAGTTAAAAACAATGATTTGTAAGAAGGATGTGGGGAGAAAGACAGACAGACGTGGAAACCGAGAGGAAGAAGATGTCAGGGAGGGAGGGGGAAGAGGAGGAGGAGAGAGAACATGAATAAGAATGAGTATGGAGCTATTTCACGAAGACAAACAGCAGCTTGGGCACGGTATTCACAATCCCTGACAAAGAGCACAGCACAGACACTACAATGTGCTGCTGGGCTGGACATTGCAGCCAGGATAGAAGCAGGAGGTCGTACCTAGCATGTCAGCACTGTAAGTGTGTGGCCACTGCTATTGGGGTAGAGTACACATTAGCCTGGGAGCAACACCTTGCTTCCAAGGCCCACTCTACAGCCCAGGTATGCTAGAACTAACTTTGGGGACAAATTGGGAGGGAATTTTTCCTTGAGGCCATTGAGCCTTACCTAATGATATTTTGAATGCAGGAGTTTGGGGGAAGATTCTCCTCTCCACTTCGGCTGCCCTTGCCACCGTGTAGTTGGGAAGGGCGATGGTGCGTGGCATCTCTCTAAGTACGATCCAAAACCAGTTGCAAGGAAAATCAAGTGCCTCTTCTAAATAAACCGCGTGTTTTTAATGAGAACTTCATGTAGACAGGGCAGAAAGCAAACGTGACTCTAAGGGATTTAGCTCTAGGGCCATATGTGAGTGGGTTTGGAGTGAGGAGGGAAAAGGAAGGCCTTTGTGTTTTCTGGAATGGAGAGAGGGGGTAAGATGAGAAACAGGTGTGCTGATCACCGAATCACAGCAATCTAATGGGTCTATCTTCTGCCAAGGGATTTGATAGAAGGACTGGAATGAATAGAAATATTTCATTGAAGAAGTCTGACTAGAGGAGAGATTTGAATTTAGGAAACATGAGGTAGGGGCCTGGGCTGGACCTGCTTAGTATGGTTGGCTCCCGGTGTCCATGTAAAATGCCATTCGTATCAGTATGTGCTTGCGATCCCAGTGCTGGAGGTGGAGGTGGGTGGTGCTTGCTGGGCAGGTAATCTAGCTGAAGCAGTGAACCCCAGGTCCACTGAGACTCTGTCTCAAAAAAAAAAAAAAAAGAATGGAGAAGAATTGTTGGGGATGTTCTGACAACAGTCACTGGCCACCACATGTGCCCATATGGGTGAGTTATGGGCATGAACATACACATAAACCATACAGCAGATGTGCAAGCATGCACATGCGCATGCGCACACACACAGAGAGATCCTAAAGGTATGATTATTAACAGATATTAAAAATATGAACTCCCTTGTTTTGCATTTGATTAAAAATGCAATTCACAGGTAAATCTAACAAAACAATTTACAGAAAACACTTGATCTCAAGGAAAACTGGTTCTGAAGCCACTGCTAGTGTGTTCTGGTTCTACAAATAGTTAAGTAGTATGCACTGAGCTATAGAATGATAGTAAAGTTTTGTGGTCTTCTAGGACTTACACTATAAAGGTTGTGATGGTTTAAGTAAGAATACCCCCATAAGCTCTTGTATTTGAATGTTCAGGGAACTATTTGGGAAGGATGAGGAGGTGTGGCCTTGGAGGGGTTTCATCCAGAAAAAGCTTTGAGGTTTCAGAAACCCACAGCAGGCCTATGTCCTTTCTGCCTGCTGCCTATGGATCAGTACATAGAGCTCTCAGCCCCATGATTGCCTGCCTGCTGCCATGCTTCCTGACATGACAATCATGGGCTCACACTCTGAAACTGTAAGGAAGCCCACAAATAAATTATTTTGTAAGAGTTGTCTTGTTTCTCTTCACGGCAAGAGAAGAACAAAGACAAGACTCTGTAACATCATGAATACAAACACTGAACCCCTTCTAGAATCCTGTATGTACTTACAAATTAATGTAACAAACATTGCTTACAGTGCTTTCTGAACTTGTGAATCCTGACAGAAACTGCAGCTGTCCTTGACATGCTAAGCACTTGTCACTTGGACAGTGAAGGTGCATTAAGAGATCAAACCCTCAGTGCATGGGGGAGCAGGAGATGGAAGAGAGCCAGACTTTCATGCCCAGAGTCTGACAGAAAGGAAGTGCTTCTCAAAGAAGAACAACTAGGAGAATTTGGAGAATGTAACATCAGGGAAAGGATATGCCAGCTTAGAAATCTGCGTAGAGTGAGAATTTAAATTGAAAATTATATTGGTAACTCAGTCATTTTGGTCTTAGCCGTGTGTTTGCTTTCTTAACTCCATTTAGACTGAAAGTGGCTGTGTACACAGTTGCATCCAATGACTTCCTGGCACCATGGTGCTTTGTAAGAAACCACCCTGAAATGTAAATCACTCATGTGTTTTCCCCTATGGGTCTGGATGTTTGCATCGCTCGGAGTGTGGTTTGGCTAGTCTCATTTGGGTTGCAGACTCCCAGCTGTGGATGAGGAGTTAGTCAGGCATCTGTGCCTGGAATATTGTGTATGTCTTAGACCAAGTCCTTCTGGGGATATGTTCCCCTCCTGGCGAATTGCAGGTGGTAGATAAGATGACACTCCTGTCCACGAAAGCCTATTTTAAGCTAAGCTCTTTCACCATATCCCATGACATCCCATTGGCCAAAGCAAGCTCATGACCAAACCAAAGCCAAGCATCCACGTGGCCACAACAAATTAGAATACAGGGTAAAAAAAAGTATGTCCTTAATTAATTAATTAATTAGACTGCATTGTGCATGTGTGTACAAGTGTGCATGCACGTGTGTGTGTACATGTGTACACGTGCATGTCATAGTGCCTTTGTTGAAGTCAGAAGGCAATTTGTGAGTCAGTTCTCTTTCCATGGGGATGCTAGGGATTTAACTCAGGTGATCGATCCTGATCACCTTTACCCAGGGAACCATCTAGGTGACTGAGAGTGTGTTATTATCACTTTCACATCTCTGTACTGAAGTGAAGACTCAGAAGTAGTGGCCCTCTCATCCAAAGACATAAAAAGCAGTCTGGATGGGAATGCATTGGTGAAAGCCTGTGTGTTCATGAAACCTGAAATACAAGCTGTTGGCCCTGCCTTCTTGCCTGTTTTCCCCTTTCCTATAAAGACTTGTTGATGGTAACTTGCCAGCAGTCTTGTGACCACAGTCAAAAGACCAGAAGCACCATGGGTATGTGGATTTGATGTGTTCCAGTTGCTGAAGCAAGGGCTGAAGCTGCTGGCCTCCTGCTGTGACGATACTCAGTCCCAGGAGTCACACCTCTACTGCAGTGAAAAACGGCAGCCGGGCAATCTATAACATGCTCTCCTGTAAGCACGGAGACCTCTTTTGGGTCCCCAGAACCCAAGTGAAATCGCTAGACATGGTGGCATACCTGTAATCCTGGCACTGAGGAGACAGAGGTGGGTGGAAGCTTGAAGCTTGCTGGCCCGACAGCCTATGTAAGTTGTTAAGTTTCAAGTTAGTGAGAGACTCTGTCTCAAGAAATCAGTGGGTGGCTCCCGAGGAATGACCCAAAGCTGACCTCTGGCCTCTATGGTGCACACACAGAAGTATATGCACACCAAGTGAGTAGGTACCTTAAGAACGCAATACTATTTGACGTGGGATGAGACTAGACTGAGAGACTGAAAACCTTGGGTTTTGCCAACACTTGGAGGCCATGCCCCCCCCACATACTCTTTTTTTTGTGTTTAATCTATTTGAAGGGTTCAGAGGCCAAGCTCCCTGCCTCATTCTGTACAGGTATTCATTCCTCTGCAAGCCCTTCACCTTTGCTCCTATTGCAGAGAAACCTGTGTCACCGTTGGCATAATGACATTGTTTGATTGGGCTATCAGAAACACTCAGATTGATGCCCTGCTGTTCCAAATAGAGTAGGTTTCTGTCAAAGGGATTTACTTAGGGCAATGCACAGTTGTATTTAGACTCTAGCCACCCCAGGTAGGGAATCTTTTCTTTACCACTTTTCCTGGTTGTCGGTCTCTAGATGGGTGTGCATTTGATACGGTCTTTTGTTCCTCCCTTCATCTGTTACTGTTGTCATGAAGAAAAAAATGTGTTAACTGCCAGACAATCTGATGTCAATGGAGAAACGACCCACTACTGGGTCAGCTTATGACTGGGTCACACAGATTCTTGGAAGAATATTACTCTGTCTCACATGGCATTAAGTTATGGGCTGTCATTGAAACTGAGGGTAGTGACACAACTCTGTGGTTAGTACTGTCCATTGTCAACGTGTGTCATGCTTTTCCTGCATTGTTTCTGGAATAAGGTGGTGACCTTGTCACTGTTTCCGCTCTGACTCTCAAGTGTTGTTAGAGTGGCCTTTGAGGTAACCGTGTCCCTCTAATGCTGCTTTCAGTTTTCTTGATGAGTGTGGGTGTGTCTCTCTCTGTGTGTGTGTGTGTGTGTGTGTGTGTGTGTGTGTGTGTGTGTGTGTGTGTGTGTGTGTGTGTGTTTGTAGGCACATGCAGAGGCCAGAGCAGAACATTGGCTGTCTTCTTCTATTCTTCTATCCTCCTCTGCCATGTTGTCCTGGATAAGCTCTGTCACTGAACTGGAAACTTGCCATTTCTGCTAGCCTAAATGGCTTTAAGCTCTTGGCATCAATCTGTCTCTGCCCTGCATGGGCAACAAGGATGTGCAGCGATGCCAAGGGTTTTTATATAGGCACTGGGGATTTAAACTTAGGCCTTAAAGCTTGCAAAGCAAGTGTCCTACCCGCTGAGAAATCTCCCCCGTACCCTGATACCACTTTTGCTAAATAAATGATGATAAGCACCCGCCTTGCCTGTCAGTGTCAAACCAAGTTGACACTGTCTCAGCAACTTACAGCTAAGGATGGCTAACACCTTGGTTCTCCTGGGAAATGGTTCCTATACTGTGGGTGGAAACTTCAAATTTGAGGACTTCACTGTAGAATGCAGTAAAAAGGATGAACATGGAGAAGGATCATATAGATTGTCAAACTTTTTATGTTTTCCAAAGAAAAAAAGTAATTTTTATCAGAATCTCTTAGTGAAACAAAATAGAATGTAGTCACATAAAAAAATAAGGCTGTTGTAGCAAAGAGATCTTTAAGTTGAGTTATGCCTGTTGATTGGCTCAAGGGACAGGCTGTACTGAGTGTTGTGGTTTCCTGCTTTTGCTGTTGTCTGTCTGCCTTTGCAGAACAGTCAGGCAGGCAGTATGCAAATGCTGACATCAACCTAGCCATAGCTTCACCTGAGTTTAAGGAGTGGCCAGCAAGCTATCGCAGTAAAACATCTTCCGTTTTTTGTGTGTATCGCTGTGTAGCTTTGACTGGCCTGGAACTCACTATGTAGACCAAGGTGGTGGCTTTGGACTCCCAGAGAACCACCCAGCTCTGCCTCCAAATATAAAACAAGTCTTGCTGTTGTTGTCCCATGGAGCATGCAATCTCCTTGTTACTTGTTATTAAAATTGTTTGTTTCTTGCAACAAATATATTTACAGACGAGGTATACGGTAAGAGAAATGAATTCTTTCTGGTGCAGGTGGTCTTAATCCAGCCAGGAAGCAGTGTTAGCTCTCTGTAGCTACACCACTGTTAGACCAGTGGGCACATCGTGTCCGTCAGCTCAGAGGAAAGGGATCATTTGAGGCAAAAGTGGCACAAGAGAAGAAATGGGGAGTGAATGTGTTCAAAATTCACGATGGCCGTGTATAAAAATGCAGTAAGTTTGGCTTCTGAGTCTTAGGACTCAATTCTTGATATAACGTTCACATGATGACTCCGGGCTTTGTCTCCCTGAGCTGTGACACTCTCCTAGCCCACCAAGGTTGTTTTAGGAAAGAGAAAGGAACATGGATAGCTATCGTGATTCTTTTCTAGAGATACATGCTGTTTTCTCATCCCGAAAGAACCCAGGAAGAGACTCCTTGAGTTGCAGTAAGGGTTCCTGCCTACGGATCGACAGTCACGTTTGCTGTAGTCCCGTTACCACATGCCTACATATAAGTCAGCGTAAATGGGGGGAAGAGAAGAGAAAAGAGAACCAGGGAAAATGAACTAAACACAGTTGTGAATGCCCCAAAGTTGAGCCATTTCATGACTGGTCAATCGAATCTAAGTTAGGCTTTTTGCTGCTTTTCGTGGAAAAATCAGCACCTCCTGAACTGTGGGGGCTTGAATGAGGAACGTCTCCCATTGACTCATGAGTTTCAAGACTTGGTCCCCAGTTGGTGGCACTGTTTGGGGAGGCCATGAAACTCTGGGAGGTAGAGCTTTGCTGTAAAATGTGTGTCATCGGGAGTGAGCTTTAAGAGTTGATAGGTGCCCTCCATGTCCACTTCACTGCCTGTCTCCTGGTGTGTCCACGAAATGTGACCGGGCAGCCCGGCTCCAGCCGTCTGCTGCTGTGGCTTCCTCGCTGTCATGGAGGCTCCCTTCTGAAACCATAAGCCAAGTAGGCTCTTCCTTCTGTGAGTCACTTTTGGTCATGGTGCTTATGACAGCAACAAGAAGGTGATTAAACACAACGAGGAAGAGACTGTTAGGAGATTAAAGAAGAAAGACAGCAGGGAGTGAATGAAAGGAAGCTGGGTGACTGGGGAAGAGAGAGGTAGAGACTGCAGAAAAGGCACTAGACGACCCCGCTGGCAGGCACACAAAAGGCACCGTGATGACTGCTGATGCAGGGGTAGGTGCAATGCAGGCACAACCCACATGACATCCCACACCGTCTTCAGTGAGGCCCGAGTCGTATTCTCCCTTCAAGGTCTTCTTGGGATAGTCGTGACTAAGAGCTCAGACACTGAAGACACTTATTCCAGGTTTAAGGAGTCTTTTGGGAAAGTTTAAAATTCACAAAATGGAAAGAGGAACTCTCATGACACTGTCACCCCTGAAAATCCCACTTCATATTGTCATGCTGGCAACCTCTGCTTGTTGGAAGGAACCCATTTCAACCATAGCGCATGGTGCTCACATACCGCCTCATAGATGTACGTGTTTCTTCTGATCATTTGAGATGTTTAACTAACAAATGACCAGAGGGAACCTGCAGTGTGAGCTACACTGGAGGACCAAATAAAGAGGTTCAGTGGCCCTCTAAGTGCATATTTAGGGTCCAGATTAAAGGACTACATTTCAAAGAGGGCCAGAGGTGTGTATAACTAAGCAGTCTTGGTCAAGGGGTGGTCCTGTCTGTCCCTGACCCTTTGTTGTCTCTACTTTCTCTTGTAAAGTGATTTGATAGGTTGAGTAGATAGCACTGCATGGTGGTAGCTTGGATGCTTCTTCTGTTATTAGCTGTGTGCATCTATGTAATAATTGGGCTGCTCATAGCACCTCCGTCTACAGGATGATCATGGGATTATACAAGAGAAGTCTTCTGGGTGACAGGAGACTGTTAGGACTCAGTCTATGTTACTATTATTTTTTATCTCTCTTTAGTCTGAAATCTTGGTAGTAGAGGAAATGCCTCATTAATTTATGTATCACCATTGGTGTTTTAAAGCCTGGTGTCTAAAAAATAATTAAACCTGTTGTGTGCATGCACACTTGTGCATGCATGCTTTCTCTCTCTCTCTCTCTCTCTCTCTCTCTCTCTCCTCTCTCTCTCTCTCTCTCTCTCTCTCATAGGAGAGTTTTGTACATTCTGAGAACGCTTGAATGAACAAATGAACTAGACGAATTTCCTACCCTGTTTCCTTGGTGGTTTTACCATTTTCTCCTCTGCATTTCTAAGATGGAATACCCTGCCTTGCAGTATTCTTTAGCCTTGTGCTGGCTGCTGTGGTCTCTCCCTGGCTCTATAGTGCTGAGGAGAGCTTCTAGCATCCTCCTCTCTCGTTAGTGATTGACTGACAGTGGAGATGAGGTAGCCGTGCTGATTCAGCTCTCCTGGGCTTCCGGGTGCTTCCTTCATTGAAGGGAGGACAGTAACTCTATCTTTTCAGGTAATGGGAAGAGAAAGCTGCAAGACCTTTGTCATTCATTTTGCAGGTTTGCAGAATGTGATCTCCTGTGTGTGTGTGTGTGTGTGTGTGTGTGCGTGCCATGCACTCTCTATTAAAAACTCCAAAGCATCTGCTAATAAACTTTAGAATAAATAGGTGTGAATTATTTAAAACACTGGAACACCACAATTAGAAGAATGAGGGCATTTTTCAGCAAACAAACAAATTGTTGGAGTTTGGGGATATTGCTCAGCTATAGATGACGGTCTAGCATGGAAGACGTTCTGGGTTCAATTCTCAGCACCATATAATTGGCGTGATAGAGGTGGGAGGATCAGAAATTCAAGGTAATCTTTAACTATACAGTGAGTCTCAGGCCAGGGTGGGCTACACGCAACCCAGTCTCAAAACAAGACAAAAAAATAAACAGTCTGAAAAACACAAATGATACTATTGTTGCTTCTCAGGAAAGCCTTTGATGTTTCTTAGAGGGATACTTTGGAAATATTCTAAAATTTTAAGAGATTCTTAGAACACTTAAGCAGAATTATCATAGGATTAATGAATCCTGTTTCTAAAAATGTTGAAAGTGGCAGCCCAGAGCTGCGTGGTGGGTAAGTGGTGAAGGTTTCTTGGCAGATGCATTTAATCTCCGGAACTGCACAACAAAATTTAACAGAGAACCAAAAGCCCAGAAAGGTATTTTTATGTTAAGGTATAGCACACTCCTAGTAGCCAAGATGTAGAAATTACTCATTCATCCACCCACAGATCAGTGGATAAAGCAAATACGGTTCCCACATTCAGTGGAAAATTACTCAGCTGTAAGATGCTATGGCGTCTGATACACGTGAGGGATGATGGGGGTAAACCTTAAAAAGAGAGTGAGAGAAGCCAGACATCAGAGGACAAAGGTGATTCTCCTTATCGGGGGCCCTGCAGTAGCTAGGTTCCCCGATCCAGAAACTGCAGCACTCCAGGGTCTGGGGTGGGAGAAGGGGTTTCTTTGCTTGTTCAGTGTTCAATAGGGTGAGGTAGAGTTAGAGGCGAGGACAGACCTGACGGAGCAGAGCCTTGCTAAGGGGATAAACAGCATTGCATGCCATGCTTCAACACAAGTCAAAAGGACATTTTACGTGAGCACTATTTTACCACAATGAGAATTGAGAGAAAAAGGACTGGTGAGGTGTCTCAGTGGTTAGAGCACTTCCTGTCATGCCCAGCAATCCTAGTTCCATTTTCGGGACCTAACATGGTGGAAAGAGAACTGACTTGTGAAAAATATTCCCTGATCTCTCCGTGAAGCCATGGCATGTGTGTACACACATATATGAGGTAAAATAAAATGTAATCAAAATAAAGAAATAGGAATTTATCTTCAAAACGATAAAAAAAAATGGGGCTGTGGAGACAGCATAGTTGGTCCAGTGCTTGATACACATGCGTGAGAGCCTGGGTTCAGATTCCAGCACCCATGAACAAGACAGGGACAACATACACATTTTTACCCAAGTTCTGGGAGATGGAGAGAGATGGAGCCCTAAGGCTCACTGCCTAGTCTCCCTGGCCTAGCAGATAAGCTTGGGTCTCAGTGAGAGTCTCAAACCACAAGGTGGACAGTTCCTAAGGCATAACTCCGCTGGTACCACCATGCTCAGCTTTTCCTGTGTGGGTCCAGAGAGGTGAATTCAGATCCTCAGGCTGGCAAGACATGTCCTGACTTACCGCACAGCTCCTTGGGTCTATAATGGTTTTCTTATATGAACGTATAAATGGAATTCACTGAATGGAGAGGAGAAAGAAGGATATGAAAAGGTGGGCTTTTGAAAGGAAGCAATGGTCCCTCCCACTGATCAAGAAAAGCAGTAGCCTAGGCCTTGGAGATTTCCTGTTTGCTAGAATAACCCGAGGGCTCTGGGCTTTGCCAAGTCTTCCCCTTCATTATTTGCACGTTGATCTATTACCCGGTACTCTAAAGTGAGGATAATGCTTGAGTCAGAAGAGAATATGTCTGCCTGGTGAGTGTGTTTCATTGGTCAAGGATAAGATCATGAGAAAGCCTGAACTCTGAGCTGGATCTGGAGGCTCTGGATGTCAAGTAAATAGGATAAAGGAGCTGGTCACAGCCAGCAGAAGTATGTCTCCGATCTGGATTGATGGTTGAGGTTGATCAGGGCTTGTGGGATGCAGAGTAATGCAATTACTGTCCTCAGCTGGTTCCCTGTGGGACATTCTCACACATCAGTGGCAGAGGGTCAGGAGGTGATTTTCTTCCCTTGCTATGGCGAGGTACACAAACCTTCCTACTGTTATCGCCAGGACAGAGATTTTTATAAAGGATTATGGGGCGCATAGTTTAAGAAGCAGTTTCTAGTTAATACCTGTTGCTGCTGAAAACATTGGAGGATGGGGGAGAGTCTTTGCAACTGTGCGAGGATTCAGGCTCATCATCTTGTAAACAATTTAACATCATCCTTCAAAGGGATTGTGCTCTATGACAAACGAGAAAAGAATTCTGTGAGTCATTCGACAGATCTCCAATATGGTGTTTGCCTACATTTTCCATGTCTCCTCTAGCCAGGAAATCAGATCCCAGGGATTAAATACCCCATTTGAAATGGAATGGAGAATTATGTAAAAACAGAAAGTTCCAGCATGTGGGAGATACAGTGGGCAGGATTTCTGGGTAGCTGAGCACACCGCCTGATTGCTGAACTTGGCCATGCCCAAGCCTTTGTGTCAGCCCTCCCTCCCCTTCTCTTGCTGCCAGGGTTCACAAAGTGACAGCCCACAGGCCTGACAGAAGTCAAGTGCAGAGCATGTCACTGTGCCAAACCTAGCGTTTATCATCCATGGTTTTATCTAAATTTTACAACTATTTAAAATAGATATCTCCTTAGTTAACCTTGGTTTAAAAGAAGGAACGCAAGGTTACAGGGCAAACCGTTTTTCGTATGACGCCAGTGAGCATGTGTTGATGCTCCAGAAATTCTGGGAGCTTCTGCTGCCCTCGGTAATAAGAGAGAGGTGTGGCTTCGTCATTGTTCAAAAAGGAGCTGGTTTTGTCTGATTTGATTTTTTTGTATGTGTGTTCATGTGTGCGTGCATGAATGTACACAGGAGTGTGCATATGTGTGGAGAACAAAAGACAACCATGGCTATCATTCCTCAGCATTCTTCAGGTCCCCTCCATTTATTTATTTATCTGAAAAAAGTCTCTCACTAGTCTGGAATTCATTAAGTTGGTGAGAATGGCTGTCCAGCAAGTCATACTGATGTCCCTCTCTGCACATCCCAAGCACTGATATACATCCCACCTGCAAAGATTCTGGAGTTCTGGCTTTGGTCCTCATGCTTGCAAGTATGACTCTGCATGAACTATCTTCCTAGCTTTGCATAGTGTTTGTGTATGTAGTGTTGTGTATGAGTGTTTCTTGTGTGTTGCGTGTGTAGTGTTCTTGTTTTCAACATGTACTCATGTGTAGAATTTCTGTGTGTAGCATGTGTAGTGTTTTTATGTGTAGTGTGTATGTAGTGTTTTGTGTGTAGTGTGTACATGCATAGTGTTTATGAGTAGTGTGTATATGTGCAGTGTTTGGTGATGGGTAGTATTATTGTGTGTTGTGTAAATGTAGTGTGTGTGGTAGTGTTTTTGTGTGTGGTGTATGTGTAGTATTTGTATGTAATGTTTTGCTGTGTATTGTGTGCACAGTGGTTTTTGTGTGTTGTATGTGTGTACTATGTGTGCTGTGTTTTGGTGTATAGTGTTGTGTAGTGGTTTTTTTGGTGTGGTATATGTGGTGTGTGTAATATATTTTTTGTGTTTGTTGTGTTTTGGTGTGAAGTGTGCATAGTGTTTTTTGTGTATTTTTATTGGTATGTAGTATGTGTGTAGTAGTTGTGTGTGGCATGTATAGTGTGTTGTGTCATGTGTGTAATATTTTGGTGTAGTGTTTTTGTGTGCTGTATTTTGTTTTGGTGTGTTATGTGTGGGATGTGTAGTGTGTGAGGAATGTTTTTTGTGTGTAGTGTATGTGGTATATGTAGTGTGCATTTGTACTGTGTTTCGGTGTGTGGTGTGTGTATGTAGTGTATGTGTGGTGCGTGTGTATTTTAGTGCTCATGTATGTGTGTTTACTAGAGAAGTGTTAAGCCCAAGGGCATGACCTTCACATTTTAATGAACATATATGTCTGTGAGGGCATCTGGAGAGACCAGATACTGGCCCAGGAAATAGAAAGGGAGAATTAAAGAAGAAGATTAAAGAAAACTCTGCTGTTTTCAAAGAAATGGTTTTCTCATGGGAGGCAGATGGCAAAGAAGTAACCACCCATGAAACAGGTCACAGCCTGGGACAAGGGTTGGGAAAGAAAGGCGCTGAGTGTGCGGGAAGACTGCCGTCCTGAAACCATGGCGTTTGTGCGGAGCCTGGAGAGAGGTGGGGAAGCCATGCCTATCCTATGGGAGAGTTTCCAGGGCAGAGGGGTAGCTATCACAGAAACCTCCAGAAAACTGCACGGGGCTGGGGAGATGGTTTCGTACATAAAGTGCTTGCTTTGCACATGTGAGAATTTGATTTGGATGCCTAGAACCCAAATTTTAAAAAGCAAAGAATATATGACACATGTGTCTATAACCCCAGCAGTGGGGAGGCAGATAAAGGCCATTCCTTGTGGCTCACTGACTTAGTTAACCAGGCTGAATCAGTGAGTTCCTGGTCCCAGAGACCCTGTCTCTACAACAGAGGGTATATGATCTCAGGCATACACACATGTACACGACACACACACACACACACACACACACATCTGCACACACCTATGCACTCACACACATACAAACACCAGCACACATGTACACATTACATTATTAAATAGATAAACTGAACAATAGTGAGGTTTGAACTGACAGAGGGAGTTGTGGGATCCCACAGCTGGATTGGAAGGCCAGAATCATGATGCTCTACAGGCTGGATGACTTCCCCCCTCTCCTAAAACAATGTGTGACTTTGCCTGTCTGCATGGCTTTCCTCCTGCTTTGCCTAATTAAGCTCCATTTATCTGGGCCGTTTAATTTCGGAAATCTTTGAGCCAAGCCTTTACGTAGGCCAGGCAGGGGCTCAGAGACCTTGCGGATGCGGATGCGGATGCTGGCCTTAGGAACACGAGCTTTTGAATTCTAAAAGTGAAAATGAAGTTGACCTTGTAGAAATGAATAGCGGGCAGGACGGTGGCAAGCTGCTAAAGAAGATTCATGTGGGACCTTTCCATATCATTCGGTGCTCCAGTTCATTTCAAGCCATCCTGCATCCTAGCAAGGACAGTTTATGGCTTTGTTCACATCATAGATTTAGAAATCAAGACCTGAGAAAGGTCATGCCATTAAATAAATGTCCAATGCACGGGCAAGAGACAGGCGCTAATAATGAAGTCTCAGCTGAGTGCATTAACTCCTACCTTTTTACCAATGACTTTGATTTTCATTTTTAAATCCTTAACAAAAAGATCTCAATTTTTTGATGGAAAAATAGGCTAGGTTTTTCACCTGAGTAGTTTTCCCTTTAGAGAGTCGAATGGGGGAAGGACCTAGGACTAAGACGCTTTGCAGGCATTAGAGAGTTACTTGAAGTCTTCTCTAGCCCAGGGAGGCTCAGATTTTATGTGCTAAAGGGTTCTCTTGAATCCTGTTGTCAAATAGAGTGGCCACTGGCCATGTGGCTTCTGAGCCCTGGCCAAGTAAATGGAAAGGTACCCTGAGTAGCAAATCCTCACACACTTCTGAAGATGTAGTTTAGAATAGTATGTAAAATCTTCATCTGGGGGCCATCAGAGATAACTCAGCGGTTAAGAACATTTACTACTTTTGTAGAGGACTCAGATCAACTCCCAGTACCCATATCTGTCAGCTCACGCCCTTTGACACTAGCTCCTGAGGATCTGATGCTGTCTTCTGGATTCTGTAGGCATCCCCCACACATGACAAATGCTCACACAGATGCAGGCACGGGTACACAAAAATAAAAATAAATCTTTAGAAACATCTCCATTTTTATAACATGGGAGAAGGAAATGGGATCCTAGTGATGTATTGGACTGAATACAATACATTTGTGTTTTCACCAACTAGGAAGATAGTCCTTTGGGTCAAGTGTTATCCAAGCATGGGGACCAAGTTCAGATCCCCAGCACCCCATAAAAATCCAGGTGTGGTTTTGTAACTCTAACACTAGAGAGTGGATACAGGAGGAAAATGAGGTTATAAGCCAGCCAGTTTGGTCTAACCGGTAAGTCCCCGGCTCAGTGAGAGACCCTGTCTCAGAACATAAGTGGAGAGTGAGAGAGGAAGACACTCTATGTCAACCTCTGACCTCCACCCATGTCCACAGGACTGGGGCCACACATATGCAGATTCATACATTGCACACGCACATGCACACACACACACACACACACACACACACACACACACACACACACACACCTTAGATCCTAGAATAACAACAGCAAAAAAGAACGCAAGCCCTAACTGCTGTGGAGGATGCTATGTGACAGAGCTCCCATGCATTGCTGTGGGGAATGCAGAAGAATGGAAGCATTTTGCAATGGGTCAACTATTACTCAGCCATGGGCTCTTTTGTAATGGCCTCAGGTAACAACACACAATGTCATATGCACAAGATGGTGAAGCATGAGCTATCGCGGTCTTATTCTGAGGAGCAGCATCGACAAAGAAAGCTCTGATAGAGCTTGTTAGGTGGCGCAAGGTGCTGCTTCCCATCCATGTAGAGCTGCCCTTCCTGCGCATGTTCCTTTGACAGAAGAGAGTGTTAGGGAGGTGGGGTGGAGGGTTTACTTTCCCTAGGGAGAATCTCTGCAAGGCTACTGGAATTCAGAGGAGGAAATGGGATAACCGAAGCATCCGCGCAATTACTCAGTCCCAGAGGAAACCCACCCACCCATGGGGAGAAGGTTCCCAGGGCAGTAAGCCCCTTTCTTCTTCCCCAGCTAAAGGCTAGTGCAAAGTACATCAGAGTTCTTTGTGAACTAGCACGTATTAATCTCCTATTTGACAAAATACAATCATTATGCTAAACAATACAGGCTCCTGAAAACCAATTAGCGAGCAGGCTCAGTTGTCACGAAGGCAGATCAGTTTTAAGTAAAGCTTCTTAAGTGTCATCATCTGCCAGACAGGCATGGAATGTGCTCGGCTCCCCACTTTGAACCCCGAATCTTTTCCATAGCCGCCTAAGGAGAGTGCAGACCAGTTCAGGGCATGCTGATGGCCCCAGCCTATGGTGGCCTCTCCAAGACCATGACAGGTGATTAATATCTTGATGAGCAGAAGTTTCTTCCTCTCTCTCCACAGAAAGCGAGTGATAGGAAATGGTCTTTTTACAACTCAGGGATTATTAAGTTAGATTAGTCAGTAAAATAGCTTTATGATCAAAGACGGCCGCCACGTCCATGTTGGTGTGGTAGCTGGTGAAGGCCTCACTGCAGTTCCTTCTGGTCTCCTCTTCCTTGCAGCCATCTAAAGGTGAGTCTCAGAAACTGCATTTGAGAAGATGACTTTGTGCCGGCACAAGGACCCAAGTTCAGGTCTCGAATGATCATGTGGAAAAGCTGGGCATGGTGGTGTGTTTGTAATCGCAGTGCTGGGGAGATGGACAGGAGGATCCCTGTAGCTCTGTGAGTAGTCAGTCTATTCGATCCAGTGTGCTGCAGGTCTCAGGGAGAGGGCTGTCTCGAACCTCAATGTGTGTGGTACCTGACAGACCTGAGATGAACCTTTGACTTCTAACACACACACACACACACACACACACACACACACTTTCACACATGGATGCACACAAAATAAACTGAGTTTCAATAGTAAGTCTGGGTCAGGGGTAGGTAAGAAACCCTTAATGGAGAGGACTGCACAATAAATATCCTAAGTTTCTCCACCACGTAGCCTCAACATCTGCTTCTTAACCATTATTCAATGCAAACCCAGATGCAAGTCATATGTAGCTAAACAAGTACTTTTGTGAACTCTAAGAACATATTTATACAAATAGGCAGCATTCTAGTCGCCACAGTTTGCTGTCCTCTGCTTTATTCATTTCAAACAATATATGTATTTAAATTTAGTAAAAGGCATATATAGTGCAGTGTGTAGAAAGTTTGGTGTGTGTGTGTGTGTGCATTGGTGTTTCGCCTGCATGTATGTCTGTGTGAGGGTGTGAATCCCCTGAAACTGAAGTTACAGGCAGTTTGTGAACTGCCATGTGTGTGCTGGACATTGACCCTGGATCCTCTGGAAGGACAGTCAGTGCTCTTAACTACTGAGCCATCTCTGCAGACCCTAAAAATGTGTTTGTTTATATATTTTATAATTATGGGTATTTTGTAGACATGCACATCTACACATCAGAAGAGAGCACCAGATCCCATTAGAGATGGTTATGAGCCACCATGTAGTTGCTGGGACTTGAACTCAGGACTTCTGGAAGAGGAGTTAGTGCTTTTAATTGCTGAGCCATTTCTCCAGCCCTGCAGCATATAGATCTTAAGCTCATGCAAAGAGGAATAATTGAGGCTAAGGAAATGGCTCAGTCAGTATAGTGCTTACCTTTCAAGCGTAAGCATCAGTTCAATGCACATAATGTGGAAGAAGGCGGGCATGGTGGCATGCATCTTTAATCCCAGCTCTGGGCAGGCAGAGGCAGGTGGATCCCTGGAGCTTACTAGCCATCCAGCCAGGGCTAGTAGGTGTGTCCGATGCCAGTGAGAAATCCTATCTAGGTAAATGGCACCTTAGGATTGACAGCCAAGGCTGTCTTCTGACTGCCACATACACACAGGCATGAGCTCCTGCACACACGTGAACATACACATCTTTAGAAACACATGCAAAGCAATTTGAGTGTGATGACTGTATAGAGTGTGCCTTAACTGGCATCCTCTTCTGGTCTGGACCCTTGATCAATGCCCGTTGTCTCTTCACAACTTGACCTCGGACCTACAGAAGCCACGACACTTCTCAGTGACCTGCCATCAAACTCTTCTGTGTATCCTTAAATATTTTGCAACATGTTCTACGTATGCTTCTGTGTCTGGCCATTATGGTTTTTATAATGCACTTGAGTTTCACTCGTTCCAATGCAGAAACTTCTAAGCTTGTCTTTGTGCTACTGCTGAGTTGCACCCAATAGTGTGAGCCTGCTACAATATGTTCATTGATTTACCATGTCTATTCATTGCTTTTTAAAAATGTCTTCCAGGACTATGCAGGTTTCTGCTTTTCTCTTAGCCTTGAACCCGGGGAGCCTGTAAAAGTATCTAGCAGATACTCTGCTCAGCTGGGAATCTCATGTAGGGGCACGGTTGTATCTCTGTAATAATGTGGGAATCATAAGAAATCCCACCTGGTCTCCTGAGCTCAGGGAATCCAAGAGCTTCCTGCAGAAATGGTGGGTTAAAGACATGGTATTGGTCTTGCACTGCCTGGACTCTATGCTGAAGAGGCAGGCATTGAGTGGAATGGACTAACTGGGAGCAATATATACTCCTTGTGGTCCCGCCATCCCTGTTCTTGATATTAGGGTACTGCTTATGTCTGTGAAAGGGTCTCCTTTGTAGCACTATGGTCCTAGGCAGGTGACACTGGGCTTTCAGAAGCCCTGTTTTAAGTTCTGGGTGGCTAATGGTTCAGAGGAGGATCCCACATGTTTAATTCTAAATAGTTTCCTAGTTGCCAACTAACAGAAGAGGATGGTATCCACATCCAGGGAATTGCTGTGCTTGGAAGTCCCTAACCCTGTGGAAGAGCAGGTGCTCTTGGCTGGGACTTAAGTCTCTGTCTTATGGGGCGAGCAGGGATGGGAAGACCTGGAATCAGGCTTTCCCTGTCATTGTTTCTGACATATTGCTAAAGGGCGGACAGTAGGCTGAGTATATAAAAGTTCATCTCGTGTCTTAACTGCCATCGTATTTCTGAGGCATATAGGAAGGGTCCTGAACCAAGCAGGTTCAGCTATGATGGGGAGTTTTTGATAACATTTCTAGCCTGTATTTCCACAGTATAGGACAACAAGCAGAAATGAGGTCAGCATGTTTCAGGATAGGAAACCTGTAAGAAACATGGAGGGTCTCAGCTCATTGAATGTGGACTAAAATAAAGTATGGGAACCCAGCAAGTTTATATTGTCATTATTGGTGTTGGAGAAGGAATATGATGGCAAGCTTTAACTGTCCATTTGACATAGCCTAGAATCACCTGTGAAGATGAGGGATCGTCTACACTGGGTGGTGGGCATGTCTATAAGGGGGAAACCCCTGTTAGTTAGTTGATATGAAAAGATGCCCGCCACTCATTCTGAAGGTATATCATCCCACACTGCTAAGCAGATGCACCTTACGCAGGAACGTACACTCTGCTCTTCTGATGCAACTTTGGAGTTGCAGCCTACTGTCTCTACAGTGACCTCCAGCTCAGTGCCACTTCCCAGCAGCTCATTTGGCCACACATTAGTGAT
Organism: Arvicola amphibius; assembly: GCF_903992535.2. Lineage (NCBI taxonomy): Eukaryota > Metazoa > Chordata > Mammalia > Rodentia > Cricetidae > Arvicola > Arvicola amphibius. Next base: position 94,291,213 of record NC_052050.1, read on the forward strand.
TTTATCTATTGAAGAAACACCCTGACCCAGCTTTCTCTGAATAGCGCCACCTACTGGAGATCATCTTTAACACAACAGCCTAATCTTTTCACTCCTGATGTACCAGGGTGGATTTGCGTCTTGATAAATAACCTTCGCCAGGCATGGATTGGTCCAGTTGAACACTAGTGGCGTTTGGCACAGGGTGTCACTTGTCTCTGGTTTTGCCGGCTAGAAAAGGCCTGAGAATGCTGGAGTGATTAGAGGAAAGAGCTAGATCACGGAGAATTCAGCCGCTAGGGCTTCAGCTTTCTTTCGCTCTGATGCCTGTTTCCCAACCTCTTTTTCATTCTCTGGGACAGACCCGCTGTTGCGAATGCCCGAGCTCTGTGCTTTTCTTCAGAGCTCAGTTCTAAACTAATTTGATGTAAATTATACATTTGCAAGGAGTGTTCAGAATAACCTGTACGAGGCCCACGAAGACACAGTGCACAAAGGAAATGATGGTGTGTTTTATTCATAAGGATGCACCGCTCTTCAAAATTCTCACAGTTCCCCAAAATACCGAATGCATCACAAGCCGACATTTGTGCTGCCGGCTTCCATGCAGAGAGCAGTGCTGTTGCTTTTAATCACGGAAGTTTATTTTGCGGCGAAAACCTTTTGTATAATATTGAAAAATCCTTGTGCTCCTTGGAAGCTATTTCAGCTTTCTGAAATGATTATTTTTAATCATTCGCCTCACAAAACAATTTACCAGGCAGTGGAGGATAGCGAACCATAAAGTTTAATTTGCCTTTTTTTAATTGAGTTGTTAATTAGCACCCCTCTGCCTTTGGAAATCCCTCTTTCCTTTGTTGTTTTGCTTCTGATCCGAGACATTTTGGAGAATCTCATCTATCATATATCCTCTATCCAGGTACTTACTGAATCACATCAATAGCTGATTATTTTTTAAATCTGGCCAAGCTGCCACAGTTGCATACAAATATTGCAGGTACTAAGTAATAAGATGGGGAAAACTGGTATCTAGCGGGTTGGCTTACCTGCAATGGATTGATTCCCTAGTGCGTACTGGATACTACTTATTCAGGTACGTACATGCAGGTTCGTGTGGACTCATGGGGGTTCATATGCTAGTGTGTACAGCTATGTGCTTGGAGGCAAGAGATCAACTTTAGGTGCCATTTTCAAAAACACTAGTTCAGTGCTTCTCAACCTGTGGGTGGTGGCCCCCTTTGGGGGGATCATGGCCCCTTTGTGGATCAAATATCATATATCTTGAATATCAGATATTTACACTACTATTCATAAAAATAGCAAAATTATAGTTATGAGGTAGCAATGGAAATGATTTTATGGAGATTTAATACAACCTGAGGAGGAGTGTTAAAGGATCACGAAGTCAGGAAGGTTGAGAACCTCTGCAGTTGTTCCCTGAGGCAAGGTCTCTCTTGGCTTGTAACTCACCAATTAAGCTAGACAGGCTCTCTGGACAGTGAGCTTGGGGGTCTGGGGTCTGCCTGCGTCTGTCTCTCCAGGACTGAGATTCGGAGTGTGTACCGTTGTGCCACACTTCTCTGTTTTACTGAATTCAGGTCCTCATGCTTTCAAGGGGAGTCCTTTACAAAGTGCACTGTCTTCCCAGGTCTGTGCTGGACGCTCGTGCCCATTGTCAGACACAGTGTTGTCAGGGGTACAGTTATCTCGATTGTCTACACAAGTGACCCGATGTTCAGCTATAGCTAGGGCTTTTGCCAATGCCGTGTAGCTAACTGGTACCCAGAGGATGCTTCAGACCTACACATCCTTGCTGGGGATATCATATTTCTTTTTTGTTTTTCAAGACAGAGTTACTCTGTGTAGCCTTGGCTGTCCTGGAACTCACTCTGTAGACCAGACTGACCTCAAATTCATAGAAATTGGCCTGCCTCTGCCCGCAAGTGCTGGGATTAAAAGTGTGGACCACCACTGCCCAACTCATGTTGCATTCTTTGCGCCTTAATCTGAGTTTCCAAAGTCCACGAAGCATGGAAGTTCTATTTCTACTGTTTGTCCTGATTTAAAATGAACAAATTGCTGGGATGCACACCATGCATTCAGGTCCTATGTCATAAGGGTGCTTGCTGTTTGGATTTTCCACTGCTTTGAGTAAGGAACCGAGAGTGTGCATTTCCCAGTGTTCTGCAGTTATTCCAGATAGTGTCATGCTCTGTTTGCTCCCTCTCCTTCTTGTGGTTTCTATGTTCAGAAGGCTATACCCAGCTTACGTGGGTCCTCTGTTTAGGATGTCATGGGGCTGAATCAGGGTGGCAGACTTGGGATCACATCTGGACGATTGTTGGTGAGGAATCTGCTTGTCTTCTTGTATCCCGGCATTCAGTGACTTGTGACCATAGGAGATGAGGCATTTGGTTTCTCCAGAGCCAGCAAGGAAGAAGAAAATAATGAAGGAGAGTCAACTAGCCAGGTGGAGCCTTAGATGAGGTGACAATAGTAGGAGCAGCATCTGCCACTTACGCTGTGCTTTGACAACTGGAAGTTTGGCATAGGTCTTACTCACCCTTAGCGGTAGAGGATAACACAGCATGTGATGACTGAGAGGCCAGGGTCATGGAGAGACACACTGGCTCCCTCGCATGGCAAGGCTCGTGTAGCATTGCTGAATGAGGTTATTGTTATGATTACCATTGTCACTGCTGCTAGCCCTTCTACAACACTCATGGTGCTCCAGGCTGGACTAGAAGCATGTCTAATTCATTCACACATGCTGTCAGGTATAACGGTTCTGAGGACTGAATCCAAGGTCGCTCTTTGTGCACACTGGAATTAACATCTCTCAGGGCCATTAAGCACGAGGCAACTGTTGTTATTTCCTGAGTGCTATGACCATTCCAGGAAGTAATAAAGTCTAAATAATGAGGAACGTGGGACTTACTTAGTGTCACGTAGATGCAGATGAGAGCCAGGCTCTATCAGTCCTGATCCTGTGGTCTGTTCTCAGTCATTCACTCAGTTCCTTATCAGGGTGCTGTGTGGCTTTTGGCTGAGAGCCTGTGCAGGTTAAAGCTACATCCAAGTTAAGGTTGCGTACAGCATGCAGTCTCAACACAGTTCTGGCAGAGAAGAGTCATTCTCTGGACTTGAACATTTGATTAAAAAGAAGGGAGAGTATACTGAGGGATGGGTGGATAAAAGGAATATGGCCAGAGTACATGACATATTTGAAAAAAAAAGTCATTGGAAAACCTGTCACTTTGTCCAATGAATATTCATTGATTAAAAAATTATATTTAAAATGTGCTCCCACATTACACATTTCTGAGAGCCCAATTGTTTCACCATCTGATTGGAGTCTGAGACAAAGCAATAAAGTATAGCCAGTGAAATATTGTCTCCAAGTGTACAGGGTCCATATGTGTCTCTAGATTTTGAAGACATAGTTGATGTGTCTACCCTTCTCACACAAGCCTTTCTTGTCCCCCTTATGTCCTCCAATAATGTCGAGCAGGTGAGGTCGCTTTTTTTAAACCATAGTAATCCTGTACATGGAAGAAAAAGCATTCATTTCTTAAGCAGCAAGAAGAAATGAATGCTTTTTCTTCCATGTGTGAGCGAATGCACAGCTGAATAGATGAGGAGGTGAATGAATGAGTGAGTGGGTGAGCAAACAACTGGGAGACCAAGTGACTCTTCCCTCGTTTCTAACCCCTGATGGAATCTAACCACATCATTGCCTCGCCTCCAACTTCTGCTACTTCTTTCTCCTTGCTTTTAGCAGAATGTATCCATCCAGGTTTTGCTCTTTTTGTCTGTGGGTTGTATTTGTCATTCATGAAACAGCGTGTTTTTATGGCTACCTCAAAAATGTCCATCAAGTTGGTCTGAGTGGATTCTTCCTTCTCTGTGGTTCTGTAAATATCTTTTGTCTTACAATATGAAAGTACTGACCATACTGGCACCACCATCTTGCAGTATGATTCACGATCCACACTTAATAAACACAGTTAGAGCATGTCTCACCCAAAATTCCCAGAGCTCAGTACTAGAGTTCTTGCCCAGTGGACATGAGGACCATGGATTGGTCCCCAGCACTGAAAATAATGAGAACAAAAGAGAGAAAGAGATGTGTGGAGGGGAGGAAAAGGCTTTCCTGAATATCTTGATCCTTTGTGCCAGTGTGAAGCAGCCATGGAAATTCCCACATGGCAGAAACTTTTCCTGTGTTCAAAATTTGTATGAGTGTCTTATGAAAATTCCTTTTAACTACAATGAAAAAGAAATGCATAAAACATACATGAACTTTATGTTTAGACTTGGGTTTTGTACCTATGTTATCTCATAAATATGCAAATTTCTCCAGCTCTTAAAACACCTAAAACCTAACACTTTGGACTCATGCATTTCAGATGAGTGATCCTCACCCTGTGGTCTTGTAAGCAGGTGAATTAATAAAGCAAATACTGTGGGGGCGGGGAGGACAGCTGGAGGCGGCAAGGCTAAGCTCCACTTAGTTGGGGTCTGAGCTATACTTTGTTCTAGCTGTTCCTCTTCCATTTATTATTTACCAACACTTTTCAGGAATCACATGGAAGAGAAAGGAGCTGTTGTTGAGCACACTGGAAAGTTGAATTGCAGGTTTCCATGGCAACGGAGTTGAGTTCAGAGTTTTTCTATCCCTGCGTGTTTTAATGAAAACATTTCCTCAGCCATTATAGATGGGCTTGTGTACTCGACAAGAAGTGCTTTATCTTAACATACCATTATGCTCATAAGTCAGATTGATGGCATGGAGTATTATTTCATCAAATCACAATACCTTCTTGTGCTTGCCTCGCAGGAACTGATTCCAGTGCTAACACAGTGAAGGCTGCTCTTGTTTGTGGAAGAAAATGGCTCTGTAGGCTCATGCCTCTTCCTTCTGCTCTTGAGATGGAGCCTCTTGAGTTTTAGCCAAAGTCCACTCAACACAGGCACAGCCCACTCTGATTTTTATTCTTAGGCTAATTTCTGCAATCATCCACTGCGGCGAGCGAACCCTGACCAGCAGGGAAAGATCACCACCGACACAGGATTCTTCTCTGATCACACTTTAATGAAGCGCTGCTTGGTTGAGGGAGAGCTGGAAGCAGGGGGCCCCGAGCCGGGCTGGGTGGCGGCTTATATAGAGGAGGACGGGGCGTGTCTACTGATTAGGTGACGTGGCAGAAAAGGATTGGTGGAAACCTGTTGCCAGGCAGATGTGGCGCGAAAAGTTCGCGCCACATACTTGTTTACTTTAGCCCTCGGCGCCATCTTGTAATGGCGAATGTAAGTGCGGCCGCCACAGTTCCCCCCTTTTAATTTTATGAAATTTAAAAGACAGTCAAGGCTGAGGTCAGAGGACCTTACCCTGAAAATGTAGACATGTCCCGTTTTTCTCAGGGATGGGAAAAATAAGCGGGACTACCCATATGCATAAGGTCATGATCTCCTGAGTGGATCTACTCAGTGCACTCTTAGGTGCAAAACCTCCTGTCCAGGACAACACATCCCCAGATTCAGGGGAACCTCATCGATCCCTCTTTCCGAGTGCAATGGCTCAATGGCCTTCGGGTGCAAAAGCAGGGATTAGGGTCAGGAGTCCTGTAAGATGCTGATCCAAGCTTGGGGGGAGTTACCGGCCTCCAAGGCTGCGAGGGCACGAGCAATGGCCACCTTTTCCCGTTTCCTTACCCGAATCAGCCTTAGAATCAGAAACAACGCCAATATCACTCCCGAAGTTAATATTAATCCTAGCACGCCAACCCCTGCCCATTCCTTAATATATGAAAAGGTATCTACCAGCCAATCTGTAAATTCCCCCAGCGAAACCATAGTCGCCTGGGTTTGATTCAAAGCCAAAATCTTCAAACTAAAATTTGCTTGCAATTGTTCCAATTCCCTTGTCCAATTGCCATTTAGATATTGAGAAATTGCTCGGGATTCATTAAGGGTAGCAGTATAGGGGGTAACACACAAATGCTTAGTACGATCTACACAACCAAAGGTAACTATATCAAACATTTTTAACATATTTCTTTCCACCAAATCAACTCTCTTATTTAACAATAAAATACCTGACATTAATTGATGGTTAATCTTTTCTTGTATATACATAGCGTCCGAGGTTTTTTGAACCACGGAATTGATAAAAGTAACTGTCTGAACTTGATTGGCCATAGCTACTCCTGCAGTAACAGCTGCAGCAGCAGACACTGCAATAGCCGTCACAATAGTTGCTGTAATGCCAAAATCCCTTTTCCGGCGAACCAGGGTGGCTAATGGGAAGTTCTTAGGATTGGCTTTTACAGGCAAAAACACAAAGGTAGGGATGCGCATAACAATCGCACCTGAATGGTAGAAATTCCAACATTGTGACAGAGAGCAATTATCCTTCTTGCAATCAACTGCAGTATTATTTGAACTCCCTGTAGTATTAAACAAAAGCCAGACAAAGGGAGGATCCAGGCAAACTCTGGTTTGCCGTAGAGTAGTATTATGTTTTTTCTCTACACTAGTTATATTAATTTCTTTAGAAGTGTGATTCATAATCCCTGTATAATTATTTAACATAATTATTCCAGAGCGAACAAATGTAGCAAATGGAGACAACTCAGTTATAGCTCCTCTGGAATTCATAAGTATCCATGGTGTAAAGGGTGATCCAACCTTTATCATAAGTTTTCTTTTAACCTTAAAATGGTTAAGATTCCTAAGAACCCATCCAGAATTATTGTAAAACTTATCATATCGTCCTCTGCAATCCACAAATTCAGGGGGATAGCTCAAATCATTACCAGAGCATCTAGGGACAGACCAAGAAAAAATATTATTACTAGTATGATTACTATTGCCAACCTGTGAATCACTATTATTAACCTTGCTAACCTGTACCCAATTGGGCGTTGTAAGGTTGCAACTGATCCCATAAGTGGTAACATTAACAGTATCATTGGAACCGAAATAGGAGCCAGATCCAGATTTAGCTCCAGATCTGACCTGAGGCAGGGCTACGCTAATGGCCTTTCTCAAAAAATTAGGGGTATCTTCTAAAAATGGATCTCTAGCTACAGTAAGATTCATAGCATCTAGCAAGATGCAGTCTGAGATAGAAGTGCTCTGATTTGTGGTAAAACATAAAGTTCCTGCTAGGGGCACTACAGTTTGATTAAATTTCTGTTCCTGAGCATCCACCTTTTTGCAAACTAAGTTCAATTGGCAACTATCAACAAAAAATTGTGGCAATATTGTGGACTCATTGTGAACAGGAATTGGAATGGGCCATGTACGGGCCACAGCCCAGAAATAAGATTCTTCAGATTCAACTGGAACCGGCAGGTTCACCAACAGGATCAGGAGCAGCAACATCTCCTTGCTCTTCGTCAGGCTGTTCCAGTGTTGTCACGATCCTTGTCAGTCTGGTAGGGATCCACACCGGATCTGGCCGATTCTGAGGAAAGACACAAACAGCTCCCCTGGACCTCTGTATCACAGGGTCCGGTCCATACCATTTGTTATCAATTACATCCTTCCATTTTACTAATTCTGTATTTCTGTGTCTGTGGTCCATATGTCTTTCCGCAGCTGAACAGCCATTGGAATCCAAGGTCAAAAAATTAAATGTAAAGAGAGCGAGAGATATTCTATCTCGCGGGGATGCGCCCTCGGCTATTCCCCCTTTTTGTTTTTGAAGCAATTCCTTAATGGTGCGGTTAGCCCTTTCCACGATGCCTTGTCCTTGTGGATTATAGGGCAAACCAGTAGTATGATTAATTTCGAAAATAGAGCAGAACTGTTGAAAACTTTTAGAGGCATATGCCGGGCCATTATCAGTTTTTAAAGAATAAGGCTTGCCCCAAGCAGCCCAGGCTTCTAGGCAATGGGTCCTTACGTTAAGGACCTTTTCACCACATAACGGGGTGGCATGTATAACACCTGAACAAGTGTCCACGGAAACATGCAAATATTTTTGTTTACCAAATTCTGAAACATGAGTAACATCCATCTGCCAAAGGGTAAGTGGCTTTAACCCACGTGGATTAACCCCAATATGAGGCGGATGATGAAAGATCACACAGGAGGAACATTGTTTAACTATCTCACGCGCTTGGTCGCGAGTAATATTAAACTTAAGGCGAAGGGTATTTGCAGGCACATGAAACTTTCTATGAAATTGTTCAGCCGATTGCATAGGATCCAGGGCAACTAAAGCCATTTCCCTGGTAGCCCTATCAACCATATCATTAGCTTCAGTCATAGGTCCAGGAAGACCGGAATGAGCTCTAATATGACCGATAAAAAATGGTTTAGCACGTTGAATTATACAATTCTGAATTTGTAATAACAAAGATGCAACCATGCTACTAGGTTTAACATATGCAGCCACTTCCAGATGTTTTACAGCATTAACTACATAGCATGAATCAGAATACAAATTAAAAGGCTGATGGGGAAAGGCCTTAAAGACCTCCAACACTACTTGACACTCCACGACTTGGGGTGCTCCAGAGCGAAATTTCAGAGTAACAGGCGGGGAGCCATATACCATATAGGCTCCAATTCCAGTTTTGGACCCATCAGTAAAAATAGTCAAGCCATTATTCAAAGGAGAAGCACTGGTAATCTTTGGAAAATATACAACATTCTGTGCCATAAAGGACAGCAATTTATCAGACGGATAATGATTATCAATAACGCCTGAATATGAGGAAATCAATACGGCCCAATCATCAGTAGTCCCTGTCAAAACTTCAATTTGATCTTTGGTATAGGGCAATATTAACTTCTCTGGCATTTTTCCAAAGGTGGTCAAGCTGAACTTCACTCCCAATAATGCCTGTTGTGCCACTAAATCAGGATAATAGCTTAACGTGCGTGAACCAAGTGTATGACCATGTATCCACCAAATCGGGCCTGTCTGCCACAATACTCCAGTAGGATGACCAACAGTGCGCAGAATGCAAAGCAATAATGGTTGTTCTGGATCAAACCGAAGAACCTGCGCTTGTTCTATGGCCTTTTCCACTATCTTTAATGCTTCTTTTCCCTTGGGTGTAAGCTCTCTAGGTGACGTTACATCAGGATTTCCTTCTAATATTGAGAACAACGGCTGCAAAGCTTCACGGGTAATGGGGAGATATCCTCTCAGCCAATTTATATCTCCGAGCAATTTTTGAAAATCATTTAAAGTGCGTAAATGTGATGTGCGAATGCAAATTTTTTGTGGAAAAATCTGTTTTGGGGTAACATGGGCTCCTAAAAACTCTATAATACTTGTCTTTTGAATCTTATCGGCGGCAATAATCAGCCCCTTTTGTTTTAAGGATGCCTCCAGGGCAACTAATGCCCGTTCTAGCATATGCTCTTGTTTTGCTGCCAATAGGATATCATCCATGTAATGGATCAGCCTAACTTTTGGAAAACTACGTCTCACTGGTTGTAACGCCTGATCCACGTATAGCTGGCACATGGTGGGACTGTTGGCCATACCCTGTGGTAAGACCTTCCATTGATAGCGTTCATCAGGCTGTTCGTGATTTATAGAGGGAACAGTAAATGCAAAACGATGTTTATCTAAAACATGCAAGGGTATAGAAAAGAAGCAATCCTTAACATCTATGGCAAAAACAGGCCAATCTCTTGGTAAAGCACTTAAAAGAGGCAACCCTCTTTGGACAGATCCCATGAGTTGCATTTGTGCATTAACTGCTCTAAGGTCATGCAGCAGCCTCCATTTTCCTGACTTCTTTTTTATGATGAAAATAGGAGAATTCCAAGGAGACACAGAAGGTTCAATATGACCAAGCTGAAGTTGTTCTTTAACTAATATGTGTGCGGCCTGGAGCTTTTCCATAGACAGGGGCCACTGAGGCACCCAAACGGGTGTATCTGTGCCCCAGGGGATGCGTAACGCATCATCAGTGGCCCCTAGGAAAAACCCAAGCCCTTCCGATCAGATTTGGGAGTGGGCAACACGGGATCACTTCGTCCTTGAAGGCGAGCCCCCAGCCCTTTTCCTGGTACAAAGCCTTGTGCCTTCATGACATCTTTACTCACTTGAGAATAATCATTGGTAATTATCAATTTTAATTGTTGTTGTACATCCCTTCCCCATAAATTTAAAGGAAGGTCTATGACAAAAGGCTGAAAAATGCCTTGACTGTGTTCCATCCTCCAATGCAATTGCTTAGCACTCATATCTGGAGTATTTTGATATCCTAGACCCTGTAAGGTTTGTGCAGCCGTCTGTAACGGCCACCTCTTCGGCCAATCCTGTTTACGCATCACACTTCTGTCCGCTCCGGTATCCAATAGGCCCGTAAAGAGCTTTCCTTCTATTTCTAGGGTACACATGGGGCGATCATCAAGTCCTATAGACAAGCATGCTAGTTCAACCCCAGAGGAGCCGAACCCTCGCTTGCCCCTCTCTTTCTCATAAGAGGGAAATTTTTCATGGTCTGATCGAAGAATTAACAATTGTGCAATACGATCTCCGGGTGCAATCGAAATGATGCCAAACGGAGAATGACACATTACCTTAATAATGCCTTTGTAGTCAGGGTCGATCACTCCAGGTAGCACTAATAACCCTCTAAGAGTACTGGAGGATCTTCCTAAAACTAGTCCCACTGTTCCTTCCTCTAGAGGTCCTGACATATCTGTGTCTATAGCTTGAACACCCATACTCTGAGTCAGTACCAATCCGGTGGTGGCACGGAGGTCCAACCCTGCGGAGCCTGTGGTGGCCCTTCTGATGACTGGGGTGGTCTCATGTTTGGCTCCTGAATTGCCCCATAAATTCTCGGGCCCTGGGGTAGTGGGCCCTTCCGCCCGTTTTTTGACATGGCTGATGTTGCATTAGGTATGGGCTGTCCATTGATATCCTTTACGGATCGACACTCATTTGCCCAGTGTTTTCCCTTTTTGCACCGCGGGCATGTGCCCGGCTGTCTCTGACCTTGGCTCTTTTTATGTGTGCCTTGGGGGCAATTTTTTCGTACATGCCCCGGCTTCCCGCAATTAAAGCAGGTACCTGATCTTCCCTGCCCCCTGGAGACTGCTAGCATAGCAGCCGCTAGGCCAGCATTAGTTAGAGGGCCGCCTATCTCTCGGCAGGCCTTAAGCCAAGCATCCAGTCCTTTATTTTTCCACGGCATGATGGCTCTCTTACATTCTTTAGTAGCCTGTTCAAACACTAACTGCTGAACCAGAGGCATAGCTTCTTCCGCCTCACCGAAAACTTTTCCTGCAGCTTCCATCATGCGAGCCACAAACTCCGAAAAAGGTTCAGTAGGGCCTTGAATAATTTTAGTAAGGTTGCCCGTCACTTCACCTCTTTTTGGTATCATTTTCCATGCTCTTGTGTAAATTTCATTAATTTGTTGATATACCTCCACTGGATAGGCTGTTTGATTAGCCGTCCATTGCCCTTGCCCTAATAACATGTCTGCATTCCAGGGAGCTCGATTTGGCGTTTGCGCATTTACTCGAGCCTGAGTGTGAGCAGCTTCTACCACTATAGATCTATAATCTAGATATTGACCTGTAGAAAGGCATGCTCTAGCAATTTCCCACCAATCTGTTGGTGTCATAGCTCTGGTGGTCAACCGAGTCAGTAATGTGCGGGTATACTGCGCATTAGCTCCATAAGTCTTTGCCGCTTCCACTAAATCTTTTAACTCTTTATAAGGGACTGGCTCATGATATCTTTGTTGATTTTGATCCTCAAAAACAGGAAATACCACCACTGAAGGTGGATAATGCACAGCTAACTGCGCAAGAGTGCCCCTGTCGATGAAATGGCAGCTACTCCTGGGCTGCACGTAAGGAGGGGGAAACTCTCTAGTAGGCACTTTTAGAGCTGGCCCATATCTCTCCTCCTCATAACGTGCATCTTCCTCCTCTAAGCTCTCCTCCTCTGCCTCTACCAGCTCTTCTTCAGCCAGCCGCAAGGCTGCGAATTCATCCAGCACCGGATATAGGGGAGGTGCTGAAGGTTTATTTATCTTAGGATCCTCTTTTTCTTTTATATCTTTCTTTTCTCCTTTTTTGTTCCTTATTACCGTGCACTTTTCTTCTGTATCCTCCTCTGTCTTTGAACCTGCTTCTGAAAGGCTGTCCTGGTGTCTTGCCAACATTTTCCTTCCTTCTCTTAACTCCTCTACATTTTTTCCGTCTTTCAAACAGGAGTGTACTAATCTCCAAAAAGGATAAGTCCCCTTCTTTAATTGCCCCTGTTCCTTTGCTGCCTCCAAATCTTTGCCTAGCTTTCTCCAGCAATGCAGATTTAGATCCCCAGACACCGCAAACCACGGCGCCATGCGATCAATATCCCCGACAATCACCTTTATGGTGGATTTCGAGATTTTCAATCCTCTCTCCTGTAGTAACCGCTGTATGGGATCTACAAAATCGCATACACTGGAGACAGACTGATCGTTGCCCATCTTTGCTCACTTTTCTACAAGAGGCTTACAAAAGGGCAGAAAAATCGCCTTATCTGCTACGGATTTACTTTCACTTTAGATGTTACAGCAGAGACACTCCTCTCCTGGTCTATGACAACGGATAAAAATGCAAAAGGCATAAACCACTACAGCAAAAACAACCACTGCTAGTGCAAACCACAAAGGACTAATTCCTCCAAGAAGCATACCTAAGGATACTTACCGGCGCCGACCGCTTCGTGTGTAGAGTTCTGAATCCTTTTCGGCCCCCTGTGTGTGTCCGCCGAAGTTCCCGGGTTTCGGCACCAGCTGCGGCGAGCGAACCCTGACCAGCAGGGAAAGATCACCACCGACACAGGATTCTTCTCTGATCACACTTTAATGAAGCGCTGCTTGGTTGAGGGAGAGCTGGAAGCAGGGGGCCCCGAGCCGGGCTGGGTGGCGGCTTATATAGAGGAGGACGGGGCGTGTCTACTGATTAGGTGACGTGGCAGAAAAGGATTGGTGGAAACCTGTTGCCAGGCAGATGTGGCGCGAAAAGTTCGCGCCACATACTTGTTTACTTTAGCCCTCGGCGCCATCTTGTAATGGCGAATGTAAGTGCGGCCGCCACAATCCACACATCTTACATGTTGCCAATAAAAATTAAATGACTCTTATGCCACGTTTAGGTGGTGTTTTCAGGGTGCTTAGGATGTAGGGAACCCCGTTGTGTAGTTGCTCTCATAGAGATTGCAACAGTTCCCTCAGTAGGAAGGAGGAAGGCTCATGGGAACTTACAAAACTCTCTGATTCCACTGTGAGGTTCTATAGCCCCAGTGAAGAATTGATGCATCAATAGAGCTGCCCACGTTTAGGATGGATTGTCCCACCTCACTTAAACCTATTCGGATTATTTGTTACAGATAGCCCAGGAGACTTGACTCTTTGGCAAGTCTAGATACTGTCCATCTGACAGTCAGTATTACCCACCTCACCTTCTGTAGGGTGGCTCAAATGGACCTCTACTGGTGATAGTCATTAAAAAGGCACACACTGGACATGTGGCATCATACTTAGGCAGTTCTGGTTTCTGTCTGCAGTCTTGTGTTAAAGTTATTTCATCTGGTATCTTATCCATACCTGGAAATGGACACACTCATTAAAATTAGTAAAAAAAAAGGGGGGGGGTACTATTTTGGTGAATGCCTGAAGATTTCTTTCAATTCAGAGATCCACCAAATTACTCTCCTGCATGTATGTTTTAATAGGAATTCTCCCAACACACCTATTAAAAACATAATGAAAACCTCCTGCCTTGTATCAGGCTCCAGAGCTAAAAATGGCTTGTAATTTGTGGGAGATTGGAACAGCACTGAGGAATTATGGAGACAAAGTGAGACACTCATTGAATTTTCAATTTTCTGATAGAATTCCATGTAATTTCTTGTTAATGCGTCTGCAGCCCGGGGAGGTGACATGTGTCATGGCTCAAGTCAGATCCCCAGCTCCACATCACTGTGTGGTCGAGAAAGCGTGTTGTCGGCTTTGGTTGTGGGGAGGGGGACAGAGAGGTGCTTCTGTTTGGCCTTGATGGATATTTCATTATACACAGTCCCCTGAACAATGGCCCCATAATTTCTAACAGCCCAGATAGAATTTTTGGATGCTTGACATTTGACTTCACATATTTATTGGAACAAACTGTGAGTAGTTCCTTCTGGTAGAATATAGAGTTTGGCCTCCCTCGATCTGTGGCCCCTACTGGGTCTATTGCCTGTGGGAACAAAGGCTATATGCTCTGGCAAATGAATTCCCCTTTGGAGGAATCAAGAGCAGTACAGGGCACTGTGCCTGTGAACCAGGGAGATAAAGCCTTGAGTTTTATATAGCATATTGTATATCACCCACAATGCTTGGTTTAGGTTTAAGCAAGCCCGGTTCCTTCTCAGAGAACCCAAGTGTCTTTTATTTCACCTGAAAACAGGAGCCTCTTGTGCCTTGCCCGTTGTCAAGGTTGCTGACATACATCTGTTGTTCCAAACCTCAGGGGAGGGACACAGTAACAGAATTACAAATAGACAATAACACTTTGCAAGCTGGTTTTGTAATTTTTAAAATAATTAATGACATTGCTGCACTTTGTGTGTGGCCCTGACAAGATTCGCACTCCTGGGGCAGGCATTTTGATTTGTTTTTCACCTGACTGAGGATGAATTTGCACTCATTTGGCTGTGTACTCTCTCCTGGGGTATCCTCTGTGACCAGAGGTATGTATTGTTCTGCAGCCGGCTTCAGGGTAAGACGATCGTTCAAGGCCACCTGACAGAATTGAACTAGTTGGCTTTCTGAAGGACTATGATGTGTCACAGCTATGGTAGGAGAATTAGGAGCTGGAAAGGTGGCTGAGTGGACAGAGTCCTCGCCGCACAAGCACAAGGTTCTTAGTTCTGATTCCTGTGAAAATCTGGATAGGGCTCTGCATCTCGTCAACCCCAAAGCTGGAAGTGCAGAGACAGGAGGATCCTTGGCGCTCGCAGACCAGCTGGTCTAGTTGAATTAGTGAGCTCTGGGTTCAGTGAGACACCCTGTCCCTAAACATCATGTGGAGAGAAAGAGATGCATCTGATGTTGACCTCTGGCCTCTACATAAGCTTGTATATGCATGTGGATGCACCCTCATGCACACATTTACACACACACACATGCATGTGTGCACACACATGAGCACGCATGTGTGCGTGTGCACACACACACACAGACACACAGAATCAGAAGCACCTTCCCACCTCTTCTTTTCACCCATGTGACAAGAAGAGATAGTTACTAAATCCCCATAGGGAGCAAGCCCTTGCTTGTAGGGCATGGGTAGGACACAGCAGGAGTAGATGGACTGCATATCTTGAATTAATAAATACTGACCATCTTCCTCCCTCTGTTCCAGAGTCATGCAGGACAGCCCATATAGGGATCTGGCTTAAGCCAAGTGAGAAGTCTGTACTTTCTGTGTACATAGTTGTACAGAAATCTTCATGGGGCGGCTTGTAAGCTTTCTAACAGTTTGTGTGCGTGTGCGTGTGCGTGTGTGTGTGTGTGTGTGTTCAACTGTGGCCATGTGTGCTTATGATAACTCCAAGGATCCCCAGAAATCAACAATAACTGTAATGGATTATTAAAAATTTCTGTGGATCTCCGGCAGCGGCAGGCAAGAGACAGACGGATAGGCACACCATGCAGAGTAAGGTTGGATATTCATTTAGTGCCTATGGAAGGGAAGGGAGAAGGGGAGAAGAACAGAGAGGCAGAGAGAGGGGGGAAGGGGGGAGGGAGGGAGGGAGGGAGGGAGGGAGGGAGGGAGGGAGGGAGGGAGGGAGGAGACCGGAGCTGCCTCTCCAAGAGGGAGATGGAAAAGAGAGAGAACTCAGGCTGGAAGCTGAAAGTCAGCTTGCCTCAGCTGATGGGAGAGGGAGTGGATGTGGCTTGTCTCTTAAAGAGACAAGACAACCATTACAACAACCACACCCAAGAGCCTTGGGAGATAACTCAGAGAAATACTTGCCTTACAAGACATAGGAATGGAGCTCAATCTTCAAAACCCATTTGATAACAGCCAGGCACGATGATACATGTTGGTAATCCCAGTACTGGGGCAGTAGATACAGCTGGATCCCAAGAGATCATTGAGCAGTCTACTTGGTTCAACCTACCTGGTGATCTCCAGGCAAAATTAGAGAGCCAATCTCCTGAAACAAGGTTGACGGCACCAGAGGAACAGCAGTGTGGTTGTCCTTTGGTCTCTACGCATTTGTACACACACATGCACACGTGAAACACACATAAACACTTTTACACATATAAATGAAAAAAACACTTTAAAATCACCAAACGATCAACTGAGAAAGGGCATTAACAAGAAAGCTGAGAATGGAATGATCTTTAAGTTGGAGCCAGGTTTAAGATAAGTAAAAAAGCAGCAGGGACTATAGAGTGTCTTCTATGACATGTATGAATCCACATCTCATCTCCATCAAGTGACATCACCATTAGATTGGTGGGGCCACCACCTAGGCATTGTTATGATCTTGTTTACCCATTCCCGTCTGCCACTAGGTCTTACTATTTAGGGACTCCTGTACCCATCTTCCAGTTGGCCAATAACTTCCAGCTTCTCCTGGATCTGTTTCTTCTGTATCTCCTGCAGCTGTCCCCAAAGGTGATCATCCTGCTCACCAACACAGAATCCCTAAATTACCTTCCTTCTAGGAAGGCTTTCTTGTTCTCTGTTGTGCTTTGGGTAGGCAGTGTCTCGAATGCTCATGTGTTGAAGGCTGGGTTACTAGTCGGTGGTGTCATTGAGAGATATTTGATAATAAAGTCACTAACCACAGATGATGAATCCACTGGGGAGCTCATGGCTGAACAAGCTATTAGGTGCTGGAGGATCTAGGTCAGAGAGGAGGTGTCTTTGGAGGACATCTGCTGCTTCAGACCCACTGAGTGTGCACTCCTCTCCCCATATTTCCTGGCTGCCACAGGAGAGCATCTGACTCGCCATTCCCGTCTCACCTTTGTGTTCTTCCCCAGAACCCCAAAAGCAGTGGGGTCAGCGCAGGGAACTCATGGTTCTGATGTGGGAGCTAAAGTGCGGATTTCCTCCTTCAGGTTGATTTGTCTTCCAGTGTTTTGTCACAGCCACAGAAAGCTGACTGGTGCACCCCTGTGCTAGGCTTTCTGCCCATTCCGCAAGCTCACCAAAATTGTTTGAGTCTTCAATTTTGTTCTCCCCAAGCCTTTTGAACACTGCATCTTAACTGTTGGCATGGAAGTCTCATGGTTCTTCAGGTCTCAGCTCAAATATTACCACCCCCCTCTCTTTGTGTGTGTGTGTATGTGTGTGTGTTTGCATAATTTGAGACAGTTTCTCACTCTGTATCCCATGCTGGTCTCAAACTCATGGCAATCCTCCTGCCTCAACCTCTCTAGAACTGGGATTACACCTGTGACTTATCATGCAAATGTTTCTGTCTTTGTGCGCCTATGTGTACGTATGATATATGAATGTTCATGTACAAGTTCACTCACCTGTTTACACCTGTGAAAACCAGAGGCTGATATCAGGCTATGTTTATGTATTTATTTTGTAAGATAGGACTTCTCTCTGAGCTGGAACTCATGAAGTTGGAGTCTCATAGTAGACTGGGTGGCCAAGAGCCCCTCTGCCCTTTTCTCCAAGTACTGGTGTTGGAGGGGGTGGGTATTACAGACATGTAGTTTATCCACTGAGATATTTCTTCTTCTTATCCTAGATATTTTTGTACTAAAGTTAAGAGTTGCCTATGTGATTAGGTTCAAAAAGAGTCCCATGCTTGAATAGAAACTGTGTACATGGCAGCCTTCTGAATAAATTCCTCATCAAGTGACTGTGTTGTGAAAAATTCTGCTAATAGAACAAGAGCTGCACCGTTAGAAGAGACACAGAGAGGGAGAAAGCTGGAGCTCAGTGGAGTATGCCTCGGTTTATCTAATAGAGAGAGACTGCCTATCAGTTGAATCTACGAGGGTTGAGATGAGATGGTATCCATTGGTATTCGGAGTTCTCCCATGGATATGAAGTCATTTCAGAATTCAATAACACAATCAGGATTAAACTCCCCCCCCACTCCAAGTAATGATTCATGTGCCATGAAATTTTTCATTAAAAAATTCCAAGGCTCACAAAGTAAAGTAAAAGGAAAGGGGCCTTCTCCCCTCCATTTGTTCCAACCATTTCCTTGGAGCCTCAGACGCTGATCATCGAAATGGGGCCTTGGAATTTTAAATCAAGTTTTACTTTGCGAATTTAATGAAATGCAAACAAATACTTAGCAGTTCTAAAGGGCATGAAGTCATTAAGGCTTCTCATTTTGTTAGGTGCTTTGGGGGAGTCTTTATAATTTTCAGAGTGAAATCAATTGTGTGTGTGTGTGTGTCCGTCCTTCTATGGTCATTGGACAGATGGGGCAGATTTCAGGACTTCAAGGTCTGTTGCATCTTTTATTAGCTGATTGTCCTTGGGTAAATTACAAAACCTTTCTTCTTGGGTGAGACAGTAAGAGTGCAGCTTACTGTGGATGCCCAGCGAGGTCGCCACATCTCTGTTCTTAGAATGATCTCAGCTTGGCTTGATGTTTTAAATGGACTTGTTAAACCATCTTCTAATAGTGGATCCTGCATCTTCATTTTGCATTGGCCTCTAAAATTGTGCAGCTCTTCTGATTTGAGGAGCTTTGTGTGAGGCCCTTGCTAACCGTTCCTTCAGTGAGAAAGCCCCGTTTTTCTTTTTTTCTCCACATTTGATCAACTGTGTGTTGTTTGTGCTCCTGTCTGTTGGGCGGAGCTGAGAGCACTGATAGTCTTTTTTACTCCTTTTCTTATGTTACCTTTAAGATGGTAGAAGGCCCTTGTACTTGCTCCTGAGCAATGCTGGGGTAGAAAGTATTTGGAGAACACTGATGGCCTAATAGCCTGGTGAAATGAGAATCTTCATGAAAGCAGTTTCCCAGATGAAAATTGCGATACAAATTACGTCCTGATTATGTGCACTGAACAAAAGATTTCTTGAGCAGTCACTGTGATGCAGGTGGAGATAAAGAAGCACATCAAACCCTGATGAGTTCCTGGCATTCAAATCCACAGCTGTAGCTACATGTGAGCATTCCTCGTGTCTGATAAGTGAGCTCAGCTCTCTGCCCTGTGTGCTGTGGTGGGCAGAGCATGGTGGAGGAGGTCTGGTTACTGTCATGGCTTTTGGGGTGTGACAGCTGCACTAGTGTTAGAGGGCATGGGAGTTCCCGGGATTATTACCCCATCAGGAAGGTGTTCCAGATACTGCAGCGTGTTGTGTGTGTGGGGGGCTGGTGGGGGGTGAAGAGTGCCACTGGCCTACTGGAAGGGCTGGCAGAGAGACCGAGGAAAAACTTAAAATTGCAGGAATCTCACGGCACAGGTAAACACTGCCCAGACACGGCTGTGACCTCAGGTTCTAGAACTTTCCCTTTTCTACAAAAATAAAAATAAGAAGGTTCCTTCATGCACTGATGATACTTCCTCTGCTTCCCTGCTGTAGCTTCTGGCTCCTTTAAGGAGGGTGCAACCTCTTTCTTCATACTTCTGTTTCGTGCATGACATAACACATCCACCTAAAATTCTCTTAAGGTGGTTATTATCTTTTCCCTGTCTCGAGGTACACCACCAGACAGTGTTCACTGAGAGCAAGGAGCTGGCTCAAGTTTATTGCTCTGTACTTAGGAGGCAGTTCCTTGTTGAGCACACAGTGAACCAACCCTCAGGTGGTTCTTTTGTGGGTTAGGCATTGCTTTTCTGCACCTGGATATTCTCCACGAACTTTGGTTTGAGATGCAGCTGGATTTTCATTCTTGCATTCTTTTCTTGGTCTCCCCCATTTTTTCCTTCGAGCTCTCTCAGGCTCCTTCTTCCTTTAAATGGTGGTCGTATTCCTCAGGAAAGGCACAGACAGAAGGGTCTCCTACGATGTCTACAAGTAGGATGTGAACACATGGTACAGAAGTTGAGATTTTGGGTACTTTTGTGTGTATGAGTGTGTGTGTGTGTGTGTGTGTGTGTGTGTGTGTGTGTAGGCTGGAGGTTAACCTTGTCAGTTCTCAGGATGCTATCTACTTGTCCTTGGAGATGGATCATCAGCCCAGCACCTCTTCAGTATACTAGACTGGCAGAAGGGACTCTAGGCAGCCCAGGCATGGCAAACATGACTCTGGTGGCCCTTGCATTCTCCCCCACTCCCTTTGCCTTGCTAAAAATCATTAGATTACATCCCTAAAGCTAACCACCAAGCTATGCCCTTATTTTGGCTGTTTCTCCTTCCGAGGCTGACTAACAAGGTCCACCTATCAAAGCATTGAAGTCCAGCAATCAAAAGCCCCCTTTGGCTCAGCTAATTAACATGTCCAATTAAAATTAAACACCTCATCCTAACATGAGATTGCCCCTTTACCTTTACAAGCAGTCGGTCCATGGGCCATGTCTGCTTACTCTCTGTCCAGAGGCAGTCCTTTGTCCCTGCTCTAGGACAAATATTCCTGTCTCCTCTCCCCTTTCCCTTCTCCCTTCTCCTTTATCTCCCGTCTTTGTCTCTTATTCTCTGCCCTTTGTCCCTCTGGGGAAAATGAACCTCCTTTGTGCTCATAACTTAGTCTTGGGTTTACTGGGCTGACACCTGTCCTTCACCCTGGTCACTGAGTCTCAGTATTCACCTGTCTCAGACTCCCCAAAGCTGGATTATTATAAGTATGCATCACCAAATGCAGCCTTTTCCATTGGTCCTGAGGATCAAACCCTGCTCCTCATGTTGGGAGGCAGTTGTTTGCCAGTTGAGCTGCCTCTTCAGCTCAGCTGTGGCTTCTTACTTGTGAGTTCCCATCTTCTCTGTGCTCTTCCATCTTCAAGCTACAAGGCAAATTAAGTGGGTCCCCATCCTTCGGAGACCTGGAAACCATTTGCTGTGCAGAATTGCATTGTCATCCCCCACTCCCCGGTCTTTGTGTAACTTTCTGTCCTCTTCACTTAACAGCTCAAGGCCCAAATGATTTTCCTCCTGAAACAGAGGTGTTGTTGGAAGAGGGGAGGTACTAATGAGGTTCTGCTGTGAGCCGGGAAAAACGCGGAGTGGGTGGAAAGTAGAGCCGTGTGTGCTCGTTTTCCAGGGCTCGCCTGTTCTTCTAACTTTGCTGAGGGTGTGTGGCAGGGAGGGGGCCTCACTCAGCAGCCTGGTCCTCCTTTGTGCTCCTGCTGCAACCCAGCTCACCTCCTTCTCAGAACCCTTGAGGAGCTTAAGATGGAGCACAAGTTGCTTCCTTCAAAAGCGGGAGAAAGGTTTAATTTAAATGGTTGAATGTCTGTATGCTAATGTACCTCTCTTGCATGTGAGGAGCCATTCCGAGGGTTTCTAAATAATTTTCACACTTCCCCA
Source organism: Arvicola amphibius (assembly GCF_903992535.2). NCBI lineage: Eukaryota > Metazoa > Chordata > Mammalia > Rodentia > Cricetidae > Arvicola > Arvicola amphibius. The sequence continues at coordinate 94,312,624 of NC_052050.1, forward strand.
ACTTTATTTAAATTTATAATATCCATTGTGGTTTTTCCTTTATTACTTTATTCCTTTATTTGGGTGGCAGGGGTCCTTTGAAGATTCAAGTTTCTAACAGAGCTGACGGAACATACTAATAAAATCATGTGTCATATAAAAATGTAAAATAGATGCTGGTGTCCTATTGTCCGAGCCAATCCAGTAGAGTAACGTAATTAATGGAGGCCTTGATAATTAACTTACACCGGCGAGCAGCCGGGAGCAGTTTACTTGACTCTCCTTTCTAGAGTTTTACTTTGTTTACAGACATGGCTTGGTTTGATCCCTCCCCTCTCTTCTCAGTCTCCTTGTTTCTCATCCTGCATAAGCCTGTCCATCCTCAGCATTTCTTCCACTTTGATGTCCTGAGTGTTCTGTTACCAACCTACTCCTTCCCTTCCAAAGCCTCAGTTTTCTCCTCTTATGGGTCTCTTTATAGTTTCCTGGTTTGTACACACACACACACACACACACACACACACACACGCATGCACACATGCATGCATGCACACACGCGTTGCTGGGACACACATTAGAAACTAAGATCCACATATGAGAAAGAGAATATTCTGTTTGTCTCTCCAAGCCTGGGTTTCCTCATTCATTATAATATATTCCAGGCCCATCCATTTTCCTTCAATTTTCATAATTTCCCTGTATTTTATCATCTATGCCTCCCACTGCTCACCGTCTCTCCTATGCATGTATGTTCTCATTGTGTGCTCATGTCTGCCTGCATATTCTCTCTCTCTCTCTCTCTCTCTCTCTCTCTCTCTCTCTCTCTCTCTCTCTCTCTCTCTCTCTCGTGCTAGCTTCCTCATGTAGATCTGCATCTGAAAGTTGTAAGCGGATGTTGCAACTCCCAGAGGCCTGTTTACTTCAAGCTAGAAGCAAGAAAGCTGCCATAATTCAGAAAGAAACTTCTTGCATGAGACGAAAGTCAGCTCAGCTCAAGTTTGGGTCAGGATTTAGGGGCCCCACCGGAGTGTTTATGCTTGTATCTGTAGTCCAGATAAGTTAGAAGAAATTGTTCCCTGTGGCAGTCCATGAATCTAATTACCCTGGAAACACTGCTCCAAGTACTTGATTGGAAATTGCTGGACAGTGTTTGGTGGTTCTGGCTTCCCTGCCTTCAAATCACATGTGACACACAGATGGCCCTCCTCACATGGCCCACAGGACATAGCTCATGGAGGTAGATTATGTGTTCCCAGGAGAACACAAGATGGATGGAGTCCCCAGGGAGGACTTTCTTGAAGAATGAGAAAAGGACATTGAATGCAGGCCAAGGGTTAGGTTAAAACACAGAGCCCCTCCAAAGGGCTGGAGGGTGGCTCGACTTGGAAGGTACTTGCTCTGCCATCGTAGGGAGCCAAGTTTAATCCCCAGAAGCCATTTTAAAAAGCCAGGTGTGATGATACACAGTTGTTGTCCCTACCGGGGAGGCGGAGACAGCTGGATCTCTGAGATTTCCTGACTAGCCAGCCTAGCTTACTTGCTAATTTCCAGACAAATGACAGACTCTGTCTCTGTGAAAATGGTTGATGATGCCTGAGAAGTACCAACCAAGGTTTCTGTCTGGCCTCCACATGTACACGTGTGCCTATGTACCTATACCCTCATGTGGACCTACCTGTGAAACTGAACACACACCAAAAAAATTCATTGCCTTCCTTTTCGTGGACTGTTCTGGGCCAGTCCTTCTGTTTGGTTTATGGTGTCTGTACTTCTCTCATAAGAAGGGGGTTTGTGGAGCCTGGAGAAATGGCTCAGAACTTCAGGCAGTTTGCTGTATTTGCAGAAGATGTTGGTTTGTTTCCTAGCACCGTAGCAGATGGCTTGCAACAGTCTATAGCTCCAACTCTAGCGATATGCTGCCCTCTCTTGGCCTCTGAATACACCTGGATGTATATACAGGTACAGATATGTATAAGCAAGAGACTGTGTGTTCAAAATCAGGAAACGTCTATCGCTGTAGTGACATGGTGACCATAGGGCCCTGATGATAGTATGGGTTATGAAGTCAAGATGTCCCTGGGTCCTTGACTGGAGCTGACCTTGATTAACCTGTGACATCTTTACCCTCATCCTCAACTTGCTCATCTTTAGCAGGGGCAGATGATGTATCCCAAGGTCACTGAGACGATGACGATCAAGGTCATTGATGATGGATGACAATAATGGTAATTACAGGCTAGGGCTGACATGCTGAGTCACCAGGACAACTACTGGGGCACCTCACAGCGTGTGGGCTATTGTATCTGAATAATCAAATGCTCGCTCTCCCATGGCACGGGCAGAGTTTTTATTTTCTGTCACGTCTTCAGTGGAAAGTAGAAAGAAGGCAAATGGAATTAGGGACAATGAACCCAAGACTCGAGTGAATCTGCTAGTTCTGTGTGTTAGAGGTGGGGTGTGTGTGTGTGTGTGTTTGCTTTATGGTTGTGTATGTATTCTTATGTGTGTGCACATACATGCTTGTATGTATATATGGGTAGATACACTTGTGTGTACCTGTGTGCGGAGGCCAAGAGGTTTATATCAGGTGTCTCTCGGTCTTATTTTTTGATATAGGGCCTCACTATTTCTGCTAGTCTGGCTGGTCCGTGAGTCTCAGAGATCCTCTTGTCTCACACTTCCCAGCACTAGGATTTTAGCTGTGTATCTGAACTCAGTTCCTCACGCTTGTGTAGGCAGCATTTACTGCCTGTTCCAGTCAAATGTTCATAGACACCATCTTTGGCTGCTCATTACCCTGGCTGGGAATCTGGTACTGATACTAGAATCAGAAGGAGAGGATCTAGGGAGGTTGATACAAACATCAAGAAAGAGATGTGTTGAAGAGCCAAGCAAAGAAAATATTAGCTAATTGCTCTTTCAGGGATTTCTGGGTGTCTGGGAGGTAAATACTGCAATGGGCCTACCCTTTGGTATATGGAAATCTGTTTGTCTAAAAGTGTGTCTTGTTTAATGCTTACCTTGGCCCTTGTGGTCCACCCTACATCCCTCTGGGGCCTCTGTGAAATAAGCCATAGCAAACTAAGACACAGAAGAGTGGTTTTATAATAAAAGACCATTGTGCCAATATAGCTTCTGGGCGATTAGGGGCCTTTATACTGGTGGTCTGGATCATACATTCAGGAATGCGACAAGGGGGCCAGCCCCTGTGAAGGGAAACCCAGGGATGCACCTCGTCAGTTGTCTGATACAAAGGGTAGCTCTCTCCACCTCTGTGCATATAAACAAACCACTTCAAGGAATTGGTCATGGGAGAAGTGTCTCTTCTCTAACTTACTGGTTAATAAATGTCCCAAACTCATAGTGGCCAGAAGGCATTGTTATCTGCCAGCTGCTCTATGACCTCTGTGAAATGACACCAGGCTCCTAAAGCAAACCACAACAGAGGTGTTTCTCACTGAGTGACTATTGCCTTTGTGTCCTAGGATCCAGATGCAGACTCTGAGAGCTCCCTCTGGAGTCAGTGGAGATGCCAGGTGTCTAGGAATGAAGTCATCCCATCAGAATCAAGGATACCAGTCTTTCTTTGGAGCCTGCTAGTGCTTAACATTTCAAAGAGCATTTCCATCTTGTTTTTTGCTAGACAGTTCCATTCTTTCTCCGGATAAGCATCTCAAGATGATGCTAGCAGCAGATGCTGCAGATGTCCCATATGGCTACCTTCTTGAGTAATGCCTGACTAGCATGGGGCACCCCATCCTCCTCTATTCACAAACTAGAGGCTCTGTTTGTGGTTTTACAAAAAGACTGCGGGAGACTGTGGTCATAGAGTCAAGAATGTGTTCAGGTCCAGCCCTGTCTTTAGTTAGGATCACTTCATTGTGTCATTTAATTTCCTAGAATACTAGAATATCATCTTTTAATTAAAACTTTTTCTTTTATTCTTGAGGCTAATATAATTATACCATTTTTGCCTTCCCCTTTCTCCCTCCAAACTCTCCTATATATGCCTTATATTCATTCTTGCTCTTCTTGCTCTCTTTCAAATTCATGGCCTCCTTTTTTTTAACTAATTGTTGTTACATGCATATGCATACACACATATATATTCCTAAATATAACCTGTTCAGTCTGTATAATGTTACTTATGGATAGTTTCAAGGCTGACCATTTGGTACTGGATAACCAGTTCGTGTTCTTTTCCCTGGAAAAGATTGTCTCCTACTCTCAGGATTTCTTAGTTGCTTGTAGTTTTTGCTTAATCTTTCTCAGGACTTTTGTTCTTTCGGACAGTGTCATGTATCCCAAGTTAGCCTTGAACTTGCCATGTAGCAGAGGCTGAGGCTGAATTTCTGATCCTCCTCAGTCCTCCCCAGAACTGATTTGATACTATGCTGGGTACCCAGCCCAGGGCCTTGTGCATGTTAGGCAACCACCCCACTGAGCCATATCCCCAGTCCCAAGTTTCCAGAACACCTTTCAGAACTATGTTCCTTTATGTTTTGCCTAATAGGCATTTTGGCCACCTCTTAGGACACAGGGGTTTGAATACTGTGGCTTACCTAAAGCATGGCCAGTCCTCTCTACCTTCCACACCATGAGTAGAATGCTTTCTTAACAGGCCTGGAATCCAGGAGCCTTTTATAGTCTTCCCATGTGTGTTATTCCTGAGACAGTTCCACAGTAATGACATTCCTACAGTGGATCTTGGTCTCCCTTTAGAATGTGAGGATTGTGCTGAGGGCTCCTCTAAGAGATTCCACGATCTTAAGACAGAAAGCGAAGGGTTATTTTCTTCCTTTCCACACTGCTTCATCACAAGCGGTATGTGTGTGTGTGTGTGAAAGGCAGTGGGGAAGAAGTTAGCAGGACTCTGAGAGGAATCAGAAGACTCTTCTTGTGGGTGCTCAGACATATTTGATACTGATTTTGTTTATTTGTGTTCTTGTTGCATGACAAAATCTTGCCAGCTGGACTGCCACCATCTTCCTGAGATCAGCTGGGCCTGCTTGTGAGATCCCATCATGATCAGGCCCGTCACTCAGAGAAAGAAGTGGTGAGGAGGGTCATTGGACCCTCTCCTTGTCTTCTAGCTACTCGTCCTAGCCATTTGTGTGCAATTCTGCCCAAATTGCACTGGTCTCATGGTATCTGGATTGACTGGAACATGTAGGATGGGAAGACTAGCAAACGGGGCTCCATAACTCCTTGTGTGGGAACATGGGCTGTGAGGGAAGCCATTTTTCATGCCTGGTGAAAACTTCCCAGTGAAGCTGTTTTACATATTACCCATGCTTCTGTCAGTAACTTCTCATCCATGTCTGTAAGAAAGCTCGAGAGAGTCATGCGTTCCTCAGTGTGGTGGTTTGAGCGAGAATGGCCCTCATAGGCATGTATCTTTAAATATTTGGTCTCTAGTAGGTGGACCTGTTTGGGAAGAATTAGGAGGTGTGTCGCTGGGGGTGGGCTTTGACATCTGAAACACCTTCTGCCACACCCAGAGTGCTTTTTCCGGCCTCTTACTTGCAAATCGAGATGTGAACTCTCATCTAATCTTGCCACTATGCCATGGTTCAGTCATGATGGACTCTAACTCAATGAAATCACAAGCTCAATAAACTCTTTTTAAGTTTTGTGTTTTTCATAGTGATAGAAAAGCAGCTGAGATACCCAGAGTGAAGTATGGTAGAATTTGTTTTGTGATTAGGGTATTATGAGGAGAGGCAGGTGCTGGGCACATCTCCAAGGAAGGAACTCTGGCAGTATATTTCTCTCTCTCCCTCCCTCTCTCCCTCCCTCCCTCCCTCCCTCCCTCCCTCTCTCCCTCCCTCCCCCACCCCCCTCTCTCTCTCTCTTTCTCTCTCTCTCTCTCTCATTTCTCAAGACAGGGTTTATCTGTGTCTGTCCTGGAACTCACTCTGTAGACCAGCCTGGCCTAGAACTCACAGAGATCCACCTATCTCTGCATCCCAAGTGCTGGGATTAAAGGCGTGCGCCACAGTAGCGTCTCTCTTTTTAAGGGGTACAATGCAAGGGTAACATGATAGATGGCTCATACTTCACAGTAAACAACAAACTGTGGCTAAGCTGGCTTCAGAAAGCCAGTCTGCTTCTTCTCTTGCCAGAGGATTATCAGATTAAATTAAAAAAAACTGAGTTAAATTTAGTTTTTTTTTTTTTTTCTGAGCCAAGGACTGATCCTAGAGCCTTAAGCTTGCTAGACAGGTGCTCTATCACTGAGCTAAATCTACAAACCCAAATTCAATTAATATTTAATCAATGTCAGTATGGTCCAAACATTCTCTGCAAGTTTAGTGATGTTAATATTTTATTTTCTCTCTGAAATTCATAACTATCTGGGCATTTTGTATTTTTCCTTTGATGATTGACAGCAAATCCTCCTTGGCCTGGAATCTTTGTTCTCTTTGTGGCCTCTTACTTCTCATTTGGGCTACACAAACGCAGCTGGCTCGTAACTGAGTGTTTTGTGTTCATCAGTTTTCCAATGCTGTGACCAAATACCTGAGAAAAGTCAAGTATCAGAGGAGGAAGGATTTCTTGTGAGCCGTAGTTTTAGAGGTTTCAATCTATGGTGACTTGATGTTGGTGTTTTGGGTCCATGGTGAGAGAGAAAACTGTGTTGGAGTAAAGCTGCCTATCTTATGACCAGCAGAAAGGGGGAGGGGACAGAGCCCAGGGTGGGAGAGGAGTGAGGGATGGAGAGGGCAGGACCTTAATATTATCTTCAAGGGTGCACTCCAGGGTGATTTTACGTCAATCTATTTATTTATTTCCAATTTAGTATGTGTGTGTGTGCTCCTGTGTGAGTGTGTTTCTGTGTGTATGTATATTTATTTCTGCATATATATGTGTGTTTGTGTATTCCTATATGTTTATGCTACATACAGGAATGTGTGTGTGTTCTACGTGTATACATTACTGTGTGTGTATTCCTGTGTGTGTTCCTATGTGTGTATTCCTATGTCTATATTCCTGTATGTGTGATTTCCTGTGTATGTGTGTTCTCTTATGTGTGTGTGTTCTCTTATGTGTGTGTGTTCTCGTGTGTGTGTATGTTCCTGCGTGTGTTCTTGTGCATATGTGTATATGTTCCTATGAATTCCTGTATGTGTGTGTTCTTGTATGTGTGTTTCTGTGTGTGTTTGTGTGTGTCTCTGTGTGTATGTTCCTGTGTGTTCCTGTGTGTGTGTTCCTGTATGTATGTGTTCCTGTAAATATGAGTTCCTGTGTATGTGTCTATGTGTGTTCGTGTGTGTATGTTCCTGTGTGTTCCAGTGTATGTGTTCCTGTGTGTGTGTGTGTTCCTGTGTGTGTGTGTCTATGTGTGTTTGTGTGTATGTTCCTGTGTGTTCCAGTGTATATGTTCCTGTGTGTGTATGTGTTCCTGTGTGTGTGTGTTCCTGTGTGTGTGTGTGTTCGTTCCTGTGTGTGTGTTCCTGTGTATGTGTCTATGTGTGTTCGTGTGTGTATATTCCTGTGTGTTCCTGTGTGTGTTCCTGTGTGTGTGTGTGTGTTCCTGTGTGTGTGTGTTCCTGTGTGTGTGTGTTCCTGTGTGTGTGTTCCTGTGTGTGTGTCTATGTGTGTTCGTGTGTGTATGTTCCTGTGTGTTCCTGTGTGTGTGTGTGCGTGTGTGTGTGTTCCTGTGTGTGTATGTTCCTGTGTGTGTGTGCATGTGTGTGTGTTCTTGTGTGTGTGTGTGTGCGTATGTGTGTGTGTTCCTGTGTGGAGAGATCAGAAGATGGCCTTGGATGCTAGACCATGCCTTTTTTTTTGAGACAGGTTCTCTCTTCTTGTTAGTTTCTGTTGTGGGTTCTAGCTTGGCTAGCCCAGGAGACTCTGGTGATTCTCCCGTCTCTGTCTTCCATCTCACTGTGGAAACACCGGGACTAGAGACACAGACTGCCTTGACAGGTGTCTGAGGTTCTGAGGACCCAGGTTCCCTACACTTGCGCAGCACATGCTGTACCCCCCGATCTCCTCCGAGCTTGCTTCCTTCTGCTAGGCCCCACCTTCTAAAGCTGTGCCACCTCTCACTAGCCTGGGGAACCAAATCTTTGAGGACATTTCAAAACTAAACTCTAACAAAGTTAAGTTAATTCATATATTTAATTTGCACTTATAATTTATACATAATATACAATCTGTATATAATTACTTATTGTGTAATTTAATATATTGGTTTGATTAACTCATAGGCTTCTGTAAATTTGCCCCCTGTGTGTTATATTTACCATCAGCTGCATTTTACTAAGAGAGATATTGACAGCCTCAGACTTGTACCCTGCCATCTTCGTGAGCCTCAGGGAAAAGAAAGCTACTTTTCCTCAGCAGTTGCTACAGAAGGCCCACGTTTATATCACGTAGGTAGACATCAGAGACTTGTCAGTCTCTAAACTAGTTCCATGGATAGAAGGTAGAGGTGCACTGATTGGCAGCCGTGCTCATAGGACCCCTCAGATGGTAGATGTGGTGGCAACGTGTAAGAAATGTCTAAGCCATGTGGCTGAGAGGGGAAAGACGGCCTGGAGTGTGTTAGAATGTTCTCACAGAGAGAAGGCAGGGTAGACTCACCCTCTAACAGTAACGTCTGCCCCACTTGCTGTGCACCAGGATCTGGAGAGAGGGCTTTACCTTTGAAGGCACGCTACTCTTCCAGGAGACCTGAGTTCAGGTCCCAGACTGTCCAGCCATTCACAACTGTCTGTGACTCCAGCTCCAATCCAGTAACCTTGCTGGCCTCTGTGGAGACCTATACCCCCCTTACACACACACACACACACACACACACACACACACACACACACAGTGCAAAAGTTGCTTTGCACCGGAGAGAGCCCAGTACAGTGCATGCAGCAGTGTGGGGTGCCTCTGAGCTCATCTGAGCCAGTGTTTTGCCGAAGGTGGGCAGACGGCAGTGAAGGATTGGATATGGTGTAACTACAGCATCAGATGGCTGGGCACAGGGTTTAGAAGTTCAGTGAGGCTCAGCTTGGTAGTCAACAGCGTCAGCAATCATCGCCTCCCCTGTACTCGACTCTCCATGCCTGTGAGGCTTCTTGGGTGTTCAGTCGTAAAGACTCTCATTTGATTGTATATAAAACCCCAATTTGAATTTTATTGGAGCACTTCCACATGATTACCTTTCAGTGAAACTTGCTGTCATTTTGGCTGTAATGTTCCAGCAAATAACGGGCTGTTTTACTTTCTCTTTCAAGTTGTTAGTTTCATTAAGGAAATATTTGTTGAGCAGATCCTGCGAGTTAAGCATTGTAGATGTGATAAGAAAAACGTGAGTTTCTCTTGAATATTTACTTGAAAACATTTTATTCTCTGTGGTAGGTAGTATTTTCTATGCTGTTGTATAGATACAGGGCCGTGGGAGGGAGGTGCCTTGGAACATGGCATTAAGACTGATGAAGATTTCTCTTCAAAGCAATGACATTATTTACCTTTCTCTTTGCAACATTCACTATGTGAGTCAGTCAGCTTCCTGTTACCGAGCTAACTTGCAAGGGGATCAGCTTTATTTGGCTCACGGTCTTGGAGGTTTCAACTGAGTTTATTTATCCTTGTCATTCTAGGTCTGTGGCACAGCAGAATGTCATAGCAAGGAATGCTAGTAAGAACAAAAGTTTGTGTGTGGCAAACCATGGAGAGGAAAAGGAAGGGTCTAGATCCCCAGGGACACACTCTGAGTGTCCTCCTTAAAATCAGACCCAGCTACCCAATGTTTCTATCTCCTAGTGCCATGTGGCCGAGACCCAACCTTTAGCGGATTGACTTTGGTGATTCGTTCAGAGCTAAATCACCTTGCTCTCTTCTATTCCTGGTAACCAAAGTCTGATGTCAATGTACAATGCAAGATGGATTTGGTTCATGTCCCCAAAGACTACATTTAGACTACATTTGATTCTAGCTTTGCTGAAAATCGCAAGATCTAAGTGTGCCCTGAGAAATCAAGGTAAACCCTGAGCTGTGAGGAGCCTGTGAAATATATGTTAAAAGATGTATATTTGCAAGATATAGTATCGGGTTGAAATTCCCATCCTAAAAGGACTACAAAAAAGAATTGTATGAAAGCAACACAAATCCAAAGCAGGGCAAATGCTGTCATTCTCTGTGACATGTGCTCCAAAGGTTTCAGCAGCCCCACCCATATGCTATTGCTAGTTGTGGCTCATAGGGTTTCTCTTAGGCTGGTTCTGCTTGCTGCCACAGGTGGCCTCCCTTGGCTGGTCTACTACACTCATGGCATCCCTACTGCAGCTGTGGCTTACCTCTCAAAGCTCCACATAGCACCTTCCTAGGGACTGCTTGTAGGGACGTACCACCACTTGCCATTCCACATACTGATATACCTCTGAGTCTTGGCTTTGAGATTCGGATGGAAACCTCCATGACTTTATGACTCCTGCATGGAACCTGCCTGCAACACCAGCTCCACAAGGATGAAGCTAATACCTGTTGCTAGCATAAAATAGGCCATCAGGGTTTTCCTCATCCTAAGCTACTCTTATCTAATTGTCATGTGCTGTTGGAGCTCACTGAGAAACTATCTTTGAAAGCAGAATTGACTCCTCCTCCCATTTCAGACAAAAACATGTTTATGTTAAATTCTCCAAAGCTTTGTGATAGGGAATAAAGACAATAGCAAAATAGCCACAAAGTAAAATTGCTGTGTAGTGATCTATCTATTTTTTTCTTGCTATCTATCTATCTATCTATCTATCTATCTATCTATCATCTATCTCTTTTTTCTTGCTATAAATTCTTTTACTTTACTTTGCTCCATGCTTGATAAACTCACCTGTTCAAAACTCAAAGTAGATCTATTCTTTCTCCATTTTATATAAAATACTGGGCAAATCTCAGATCTTCCTTTTGCTCTTGATTCTTGTTATAAATTTGACTAAAATTAGCCAGCCAAAACCTGGATATACCGTCTTGAAATTTCCTCTGCCAGATAGACCAGTCTATCACATTGCAACAAAGCCTTGTATAAAGCCCCTGGGCATGGACACCATTCAGACACTAAGTCCCAGCGATGTCTTCGTTCCCATCTGAAGCCTCATGAGTTTTTCCTTCACTACCTACATTCCTATCACACCCTGGTCTGTCCCACTAGAATCACCCATCAGTCATTGCTTCACTTGTTCTAAGCTTTCTCTAGCTTGCACCTCCAACCTTTTCCAAGATCCTTTTGACCCCCACATCATCAGGCATCATCGCAGCAGTATTTCTGCCTCTTGAGGCCAGTTGTCTATGGTAGCTAGCTTTTTGCCACTGCAACAAATACTTGAGAGGAATATATTTTAAAGGAGAGTTGATTAATTTTGCCTTGTGGTTTGCACTGTTGGTGCCTGGTCCTGTTATTTTGGCTCTGAGTCAAAGAAAAGCATTGAATGGGAGGGCTGTGATGGCAAAGCAAAAGCTAATGACCTCATGGTAGCTGGAAACAAAGATGAGGAAAGAAAAAGGTTTCCTTTCGAGTACACCCTCTCAGTTACCAGCTTTGTACAACTATGCTCTGTCTGCTGAAGTTTCTGCTGTCTTCCATTGGTGCAGCCTGGCTGCAACTAAGCTCTTCTACTCCGGGGTGTCTGAAATCTAAGTCATAACATAATACTTAAGATTTTTGCTTTGACTCTGGGGATCTTTTGAGGGTTGTGTTAGCAGAGGACTGAAAGATCAAGAGGAGAGAAGATTCCGTTCCCTTGCCCAGCACAGGATCTGCTGCTCCCTGCTGGGTACTCAGTTAATACCTGATGGATGGGCAAGACACAAGCCTGCCTTTCCCTCTGACTGCTCCTGCATTCTCCCTGTTCTGGGTACCCAGTTAATACCTGATGGATGGACACAAGCCTGTCTTCTTCTCTGACTCCCTCTGCATTCTCCCCGTTCTGCGTACCCAGTTAATACATTATGGATGGACACAAGCCTGCCTTCTCCTCTGACTGCTCCTGCATTCTCCCCATTCTGGGTACCTAGTTAATAACTGGTGGATGAACAAAAGCCTGCCTTCCCCTCTGCCATCCTCTGCATTCCCAGCTCCCATACAAATGATGCAATGCCAGGTTTATACCAAGAACTGTGCATAAAGCACACACCCTTCAACTCATTTTCTAGTGACTCTCAACTCTCAAGAGCTCTCTGGTTAAGGCTTCCTCCCCATTTCCCTATCGTACTGGCAGGAGTGTGCTTTGGTTCCATCTGTTGCCCACAGAGAGTCAATAAGACAATAGGAGCCTGGTGTGGTATGGTGCAGAAGGTAAAAGTGCTCCTCCAGAGAGCCAGGAAGAGCATATTCAACTCTGAATCACTATTGTTTTAGGGCCACACTGCTCTTCTCGTGACTGTGTAAGAGCTGTGACACCTGCTGGCAGTGGTGTTGGAGTTTGATTATGGAACCAGTACCTTGTCGACGCTTCTCCCTGCCCCGGCTCTGTACAATGCCACCGAAGTGGATCTCATCCTGCTGAAGACTCTTCCTCTCATTTCTGGCAAGCCCTCATCCCCACATCTAATACTTACCAAATGCTGGAAACTCTTCCCGTACACCCTTCATCTTTTCCAGGGCCATGGTGTGAGGACAGGCACCACTATCCTTGGGAAATTATTTCAGCGTTTCGTAATCCTGTTGTTCCATGTATACTGTCTCCAAGGCCAGCCAGAAAGATGCTTTCAAGATAGTCGTCAAATTACATTTCATGCCCATTGCTTTAAAACTCCATAATAGCAGAAGCATGTTCATCTTCAGCAGGGTCTCCGTGACTGACATAGTTCCTGATGGCACTGCTAGTTTACCTCCTAAAACTCTCCTTCTCAGCCAACCTTCTTCCTTCCTGTGGGTCTCTGTACCTGTGGAATCATCCCATAGATTTTTGGCCTTGATGCTTTTAAAGTTTTATTTTTTGAACTGTATGATTAGTTATACATTTGAATCTGTTTGGAGTATGCATCCTCCACAAACCCTGAACACCCTTTCAAAGGCTGACTTTGGTTTCAGGCTTCAGCAACCTCAGCGCAAAGCCATTACGCAGATGCAAGCTTATTTCACAGAAGTGTCAGAATCAGATAATAGAGATTTCTAAAGCACAGAACTTATAGTTCAGGATGGAGGTACCAGGTGTGTTCATGGATTTTTGTTCCAGTGATTGGTGTATCTTTATGACAAGCTGCGTTGACCACCTGTTCCCAGAAGCAGATGCGGGGTTTGGGATGAAGATTCCTTCCTGTGGTAGGTGCTGAGTGTGGTAGAGGTTTTGATAAGATCTTTCCTGTTCCTCTGTCCAATGGTAACAGAACCTTTGAGAGGAAAGTTCACCTGCTAAGGAGCATCCTGGGAGCCACAAATACAGAAAAGGGCAAGGGATGTACAGTCGTGCTGTGACCGTGGTTCTGAATAGAATGGGGAACTGAGAATGAGGGAAGTCACCAGTAGAGTAGGCCTGAAGGACTTGTGGGTGGGACCTTAAAATACAAGAAGTCACTTCCCTAAAAGAAGAAGATGTGAGAGAAATGAGCCCATGGGAGCAGACCAAGGGGAAAGGACCATTGGAGTGTTTTGTAAGTTACTTTGGGTGTGGGGAGGGGAGAGGCGGTACTGTGTGGCTGTTCATGGAGGCAATGCAATGTCAAAATGACTGTGTATTTAGTTATTTGTTAGTTTTTAAAGAAAAAATCTAAACTCGAGGCAGGGAAGATGTCCCAGTTGGTAAAATCCTTACTATGAAAATAATATGAGGACCTGAGATCAGATCCCCAGGACCTACATGGAAGACAAAACCAGTCCAGCAGTTCAGCCCCCACGAACTTGGTGATGGGGAGGCAGAGACGGCAGACCAGCCTCAGTGAATCACAGAGCAGCCTCAGTGAATCAGTGAGCTATAAGTTTAGCGAGAGACCCATCTCAAAATTAAGATAGTGGCCGAGTAAGACACCTAGCATTGACACTCGGTTTCCACACCTGCATTGTACTCACACGCGCATGGACACGCAGGGATAGGCTTCTCGTAGTTAGGATGTCTGTTACTGTGATAAAGCACCATGAGCAGAGTAAGCTGGGGAGGAAAAGGGTTTAGTTGGCTTCCACTTCCACATCATAGCCCATCTCTGAGAGAAGTCAGGCTGGAACTCAAGGCAGGAACCTGGGGGCACGAAGGAGTGCTGCTTCGTGGATTGCTCTTCAAGGCTTATTCAGCCTGCTTTCTTACAGAACCCAGAACCACCAGCCCAGGAGTGGCACTGCCCACAGTAGTCTGGGGCCTCCCACAACTATCATCCATCAAGGAATATACAATGGACTTGTCTACAGGCAAATCTCATGGAAGCATTTTCTCAACTGAGAGCCTCTTCCCACATGACTCTAGCTTGTGTTATGTTGATGTAAAACTGATGATCACACACATGGACACATACTTACACATATGCAAAAATGTCCTAATGTAAACAGCTCTGTTTAGCCAGTTAAGACCACTCCACTTAGGAATTTCAACGGTGTGAAGGGTCTGCTTTGCCATAAGCTGGACAAGCTTATTGTGGTGGGGACTTTTGGTTAATGCTAGCACCTGGGCAGTCAGTCCTTTCTGTGGGTTCCGGGGCCCCAACCTCAGCTCCCCATGCTTCCACAGCAGGTGCTTTATTTTATTGACTGAGCCATCTCCAAGCTCAGGAGAAATATTTTCAGACACTTTAACCTAAGTCTGTCACACTGGCGAGGTGTGAAGAGTACTCTATAGGATTAATTTTGCCTAAACCTCAATTCAATGCAGGGTGGATGCTCTCTAAAAATGCCTGTTTAGGGAGGAGGAACACCAGTCACGTCAAGTGTCACATCCTTACTGTGGTGTGCGTTCTGTCATCACCGACTTTGAAGTACTTGTCAGTGATCAAAGACTAAAGTCTCCAGAGGAAATTGTTTATTGTATCATTAGATCTGTGTTTCCAAAGCCAGAATGATACTTTTACGTCTGAAAAATAGATTTAATACCGATTCCTTTTTTTTCATACCAGAAGCCTACTGGTCCAATAAATTATTGTACCTGAAGCTAGAGACCTGGGAATTCTCCCCAGGCAGTGGGAAGGTCCTCAGCATGTGATTTCTACCCCAGCAGCCTCCCATTTCTATAGAAGTAAGAGTGACATTTCCACAAAGTCTTCCTTGTGCATTTTCATATTAAAATGTTCTAATTACCTATAAGTGTTCTCGGTGGCGCATCATACAAGATGGCATCCAAATGTCTGAAATGTTTGCTTCCATGTCAGGCTAAATACCATGTCTGGACCACTGAGCTCTATATAGTTGCGTATTTATTACGGGATCTTAAGTAAAGTTTGAAGGTAAAAAATATGCCCTCAGCCAAGCAGGTCTAGATATGAAAAGACTCATTATTATTCATATGCATATTCAGTAAATCATTTTGCATATGCTTTTGCTGTCAATGAAGAACTTCCATTCTGGTTTGTTGACTTCCAACAATGTGCTTGTCCTTCGTAAGTTAGCTGGGTGATGTAGGATGTGCTAATGAAGGTCTCAGCCTTCTGAACTGCTCAGTAAGGATAAGACATCATAAGGCTCTCTCCTTTCTTTATTCCTCCTTCTTCCTACATTCTTCCTCCCTCACTGCCTCCCTCTCTGCCTCCCTTCCTCTCTTCCACTCTCCTTCTCTTTTCCCTTTCCATTCTCTTTCTTATTTTGTATCGTTGGTGGGCCTGGCACTTGCTATATGCCTAGACTGACCTTGAACTTACAGTGGCCCTCCTGCCTCAGCTTCCTAAGTGCTGGGATTACAGGCCTAAACCACCACACCTAGCTTGACACCCGGAAGTGCAGATAGGTGGGTAAGGGTTGTATGAGCACTAACAGCTCCGCAAATGACAGCTCACTGTGGTTTGTTTTTGCACTTAAGTATTTTTGTTTGAAAATATGAACCCTCCAAACTACTTTTACAGATACCAGCACTGCTACAAGGACAGGGCCACACAGCCTTAGTATTGCCTGTGACATAGCTTACTGAGCTCTTTAGGAAAGACACTACAAACGCCAAACAGAAACAGGGTTTTGGAAGGAGTTAGCGACAGCCTGGTTCTTCTCTGGTCTCCCAAACCCATGGAGATAGCAAGTCTGCCCCCAAGTGGACATTTCTGTCAGTGTCTCGTCATTGGGCCACTACACTGAAGCTTGGCTCTCTAACACCCGGCTGTAGCACAGGCCCCGCAGTTTCTTCTGGACTTGTCTGGTGAGCATGCAGGTGATCATGGAAACACATCATCACACAGTGCCTGGGGATAAGATGGTTTTAGGGTGCAGTGAAACGTCACCCTCCCCCTTTGCTTGGCTCCCACCGGACCCAGCAGTCGCTATGGGTTATTGATGAGAACTCTCTGAGCTGGCTAGACACTCCGCTGTGGAAAGGAAATGAGGGGTGCGGGGAAATGGGAAGGCCAGAGGTAAAATGGACAATGAATTAGAAAAAGCACAGACCACATGCAGAAATGAGATTCTTTGGAAGGAGAGAAAAGTTGATGTTTCTCCTGGGAAATCTACGCCCGCTGCACACACAGGACGCAGAGGGAGCTATTTCTGCAGATGGCTGCAGCTCTATCTTCCCATTCCTCGGTGGCAGTGGCAGAGGCCTCTTCCTCCCTAGTCCTCCTCCCTTTTCTGTCTCCCTCCCTTTCTCCTCCCTCCCTCCTCTTCTTCTCATTATTGTCATTATTATTCCGAGGCTCCAGGTTTTCTAGGGAGAAAGCAGCTAGGCTGACACTTCAAGTGAAGCACCTGACCTTGAAATCTGACACTGACCCCCTGCGGAGCTGCCTCCAACTCCTGCCCTCTCCTTCCTGGTGAATTTATGGATTCCAAACACTTCCTCCTCCTCAGAGTCCAAATGACAGGTGGCCAACTGAAGCCTACAACCCCAAACCTAAGCACCTGGAGCAGAGGGCAACGGGCCAGCCACACTGCACACACAGCCTGGAAGCTCAGTGGGTTGAAGGCGGCGGCGGCTGCTGCTGCTGCTGCTGCTGCTGCTGCTGCTGCTGCTGCTGCTGCTGCTGCTGCTGCTGCTGGTGGTGGTGGTGGTGGTGGTGGTGGTGGTAGTGCTGCTGCTGCTGCTGCTCAGCCTTCCTTGGTCTTTTTATTCACTCCAGAACCCAAAGACCCGAAAGAAGATGGGGTCTTCTCCCTTCCGTGAGCCCAATCTGGATAATTCCTCCGGGGTGTGCTGGAGACTTGTTCCACTGTCAATCCTTCCATGGTCTCTTTAAAAGTTAGCAATCACATCGTTGTAACCAGTGTGGATGTTGGACAGGCAGGGGCACAGCACTAGTCGGTCATGTTAAGAGTCTTGGTTCTTTGTGTTTGGTGGACCTTTGTCACCTTTCCAGACTCTCGCTGCTCTTGAATGCATAGTTCACTCTGCGCTTCCTCGTAGAGTGTGCTGGTGTGTGTGTGTGTGTGTGTGTGTGTGTGTGTATGCGTCTCTGTGTGTGTTTGCCTGTGTGTCTCTGAGTGTGTGTTTGCCTGTGTGTCTCTCTGTGTGTGTACCATCATACATGTGTGACACTCAGAGGGTGAGTTCAGATGTCAGTCCTTGTCTTCGGGGATGTTTGAGACAGGGTCTCCTGACTGCTGCATCTACCAGGTTAACTGACCTGTGTGCTTTTAGGAATTCTCTTGTGTCCACTGATCTAAGTAGAGAAGTCCCAGGATTGTAGGCATTGCTACTGCAGCTAGCTTTCAGTGGGCTCTGGGTGTTCAGGTCCTCACACTCCTACAACAAAGACTTTTACCAAGTAACTATCCCCAAAGCCCTGTCTGACTGCTTTTCAGTATGATGTGGCTGCAGCTGAGGTCCCAGAGCCCCCTCCACTGTGATGTGGCTGCAGCTGAGGTCCCAGAGCCCCCTCCACTCTCCCAGTCCTTTGGCATTTTGTCTACTTTGCACTTGGCTTTGCTCCTTATTTTAATCCGACAAACTTTTAGATATCTGGCTCTGCTAACAGAGGCAGAGCTGGCTCTTTTCTTTCTTTCTTTCTTTTTTTTTTTTTTAGAGCCTGTCCTGGAACTAGCTCTTGTAGACCAGGCTGGCCTCGAACTCACAGAGATCCGCCTGCCTCTGCCTCCCGAGTGCTGGGATTAAAGGCGTGCGCCACCACTGCCCGGCCAGAGCTGGCTCTTTTGATCACAATGAGGATGCGATATGGGGATGTCCTAAGACAGAGGCTGTGGAAAGCTCTCTCCTCTCTGTTCCTCAGCTCAGCATGGAAGCATTGTCCACTATCTGCCTGAAGGCGCCCCTCAACAATCATGGCAGGACCCAGGGACCTCCCAGTGAGCACTGCTACCTTGGGGGATTAGGAAGGCGAAGATACTCGAGATGCTATATCTTTGGGTCTTCAGTCAAGACCTCAGTCCCTGATTCAAAATGGGGCAGGGGTAAAGTGTGGGTCCAGTTCATTTTTCCCCGTGTAGCAAAGATGACAGGTCAAGGAGAAAGTTCAATTACAAACCCCACCCATGGCAAAATCCAATTATAAGCCTGACCCTTTGTGAAATGCCAGCAGAGGTTGGTTGGGTCTACTTGGGATGCACGGTGACAGCTTGGCCTGTGATATATTCAGGGAGACATATCTATTAAAGATAGCCTCACAATGGGGGCATGCTGAGATTTGCATTTTAATTCATTTTCCCTCAGTGCTGATATGCAGCTTATCTTTCAAGAACAGGCTCCCATCAACCCTGATATATGTTGCTTAAGAATAATGCTCATAATCTATTAGTTTAATCTGTTCACACAAGAAGGGAAGGTGCAATCGCACTTGATGCGGAGGGTTTCCTGCCCTGTGCGAGGAATGCTTTTATTATATTTTTTCTGAGAATTTTTCCAGAACAATCATTTTCACCTTCTGTTTGTTTTCCTACTTATGTCTAAAGTATTACCAGCATAAGGAAGAGTTTGTGTCTTATGCCTGGGGCCTGGTGGACCTGACTCTCATACAGGGTGCTTAGATGCAGCCTGCTGAGCTCGAAGCCTGCTTTCATCATTGATACAAAGTGTTAAGCAATGCAGCCTGGAAAGTGACCTGTTCGTTTTAGTTATTTTTGCTTGTTTATTTACTTTATGTATTTTTGTGTACGTGTGTATATGTGTACCAATGTGTGTGTGTGTGTGTGTGTGTGTGTGTGTGTGTGTGTGTGTAGGGGTGCTTATACGCATGCACACAGTCTTGGAGACTAGATGAAGAAGCCACCTACCTTTTCCCCTTGAGACAAGATCGGTCTCTGAACCTAAATCTTGATATTTTGTCTAGGCTTCCTGGCCAGGGAGCCCCTCGAATCTTCCTCTCTCTTCCCCACATGGTTTACAGACATGTGCAACTACACCTCGGCTTTTACATGGGTCCCAGAGATTAGAACTGAGATCCCCATACCTGTGCAGCAAACTCCTTTACCCACTGGGCCCCCACCCAGCCCTGACATCAGGTGTATTCCTCAATGACTCTTCTCTAATTGTACCTGGATCTCACCAAATTAGCCAGAGTGACCAACAAGCCATGGAGATTCTGCCGTTTCTGCCTCTGTAGAGCTGGGGTAAGTTGTACATGCTTCAATTTTTTTCATGTGGGTTTTGGGGGCCAAACTAGGTCTTCATACTCACAGAGACTCGCTTTACAGGCTGCACCATCTCCCCAACCTGTAGGTTTTTCTTTTTTCTTTTTTTTTTTTTTTTTTTGAGACAGGTCTTGATCTGTAGCCATGGCTAGGCTGGCACTCACTATATAGCCCAGGCTAGCTTTGAACTCATGGTAACCCTCTAGATTTAGCCTCCCTAGTTGCTGAGATTACAGAATTGAGCCACTATGCGTGGGCTTTGATCTCAAAGTAAGCTTTGATAATTACATATGATGAAAAAAATTGCTATCACAGGATGTGATATATAATAAGAATAATATCACGGACCTTTCTGGAACTGAATTGCTTAGACCACCACTGTCATTTCCTCCTAAGGTGGGAGTGTGTGTGCCGAGACCCTCTGGATGTCTGACACCAGAGACACTTGTAAATCCTATAAGTTAATGTTTTTCTACTGAACATATCTATGTTTGGTTTATTTTATTAAATGCGGGACAGGAAGACTGGGGAGATGGCTCAGCGTTTAAAGCATTTGACATGTAAGTGTGAGCATTAGGGTTTAGATCCTCAGAAACTCACACAGTTGCCTGGGGTAGTTATAGCCTCGGAAGACAAAGACAGATACTCTGAGCAAGCTGGCCAACAAGACTAACCATACACCTTGGAGCTTTGGGGCCATCTTTAGGTAAAACAGGGGAGCAGAGCATAGCAGCCGTCCATCTGTTAAGTGACTCGTGGGTAGTCGGCCTCTACAGCATGGATACACTGGACAAGAGATGACTCAGACCCTGGGTGAATGGGCCAGGATTGCACAAGACTTCATCACATTGCTCACAGTGGCACATAATCCTTAGAAATAGTTCATTACTAGAATCTTCCATTTAATATCATATGTGTTGTGGAGGCCAGAGGTTTATGTCAGGTATCACACAACTCTGTCACTAAAGGTGGAGTTCCTTTTAGGTAGACAGGGTGGCTTGCAAGCTCCGATGATCCATCTGTCTCTGCACCCTTCCCACTTCCAGTGCTGAGAGTACAGATGCTTACTGCCTCGGCTGGCCCATAGTCTAGACGGCTGGCCCATAGTCTAGACGGCTGGACCGTAGTCTAGACGGCTGGACCGTAGTCTAGGTGGCAGGGGTCCCAGCTCTGCTTATGCTTATGCGGTGATCCCTGTACCCACTGACCCATGCCCCTGGCCTCCATTATGATTTTCCTACATCATGTGACAGAAGGTATCTGAGAACCCAGAAAGGTTAACCATAAAGAACCCCAGAACTCTCTTCTCTCTAATACCAACAGTTTGATGCCCCCACAGGAGCAAGTCCTCCCTAGGAGAGCATTGGTTCATTAACCCTGCATTGTCAAGGGCATGGGCATTTCTGTTACTTTTTCTGGTCCTTATGTCATGGGTTCTCTTTTCCTCCCCCTAAACCTTGGTATTTTCAATAATGGGCAGCTGACTGGTGTCCAGTGAGTAGAGAAAGAATGCTGCCTGCTGCAGTGTGGGCACAGCCTTAGGAACACCCAAGGCATCGACAAAGACACTGGCTTCCTACTAGGCCTCTGGAATACTGTGGGCGTCCATTCATTCAGCCCCATTTGTAATCAGAGGCAATTGGACAAGATGTTACTTGAGGAAGATTAGCAATGCTGGTCTCAAGCTATGAGATACAGGGTAGTGTGGACATAGGAGCTGACCTTCAGCTATTGCCAGGCAGTTTCTAGACCCACTTTGAGCTTAGCAACTCTAGAAGGCTAAAACATTCTCCTATAGATGTACAAGACTAAGGCACCAGTGTCTTTTTGGTGAACAGCGAAAGGTGTGGGTGGAGAAGACAGAATCTAAGTTTGAATTGTTTTTAATGTAGGAATTTAGAGATAATTTGTCTCTGGGTGACTGAGATAATATAGGAGTTTGCTAAAATCCTTTGGGGAGCAAGAATTTTGAGGGACTGTGTCACTGTGTGACTGTGTAGGTGTTTGCTAAAATCCCCTTGCAAGTCTTAGATGCCAAAGAGGGTCATACTCCAGATTACAGGAGAGACCTGGAAATTGTGTTGGCTGTTTGCTTTTTGTCGTTGTTGTTCCAAATTCCTTTTTAGTGTAAGCCCTGGGGGCCAAGGCTTCTATATCTCACTCTTGACTGCTTCTCCAGAGCCTGGGAGAGCGCTCACCAAGTAATCAATCTATGATATAAACAGCTGCCGAGTGAAGGAATTAATAAAGCCATTCAGAACTCCGGGTTCCTTTTCTCCTCCGAGCCCTTGCATGCATCCTTATGTATCGCCGGTGTGAAATGAGCATTTGATGATTAATTATACATCAAAGCCAAAAGATATAACAAATGCCAGCGAATCTTGGCAGGGTGGTGCTGTGAGTTACGAGGCTCAGTTTGGCGGGTCTGTTTCTCTCACCCCCCCCCCCGTCTCGGGGTGCATGTATCGTGAGTGAAATAGAGAGGGAGTTCTCTGTGCCTTCTAACCACTGTGGGGCACGCACTGAGAAGATCACCGGTGCCTCTGTCATCCAGCTCAGCTGTCATGTATTTGAAGTATCCCCCATTGTTAGGTAATCACATTGGTGCCAGTTCCCCATTACCTGGAATGCTTCACGACTTTATAACCCTGGGCCCGCTTGGCGCTATGGCTTGACATTGTAGCTGTCCAGGATCCAGGCTCAGAGGTACTGCTGACTCTGGTGAGATAGTGTGACACTGACTTCAGGGAAGGAACGTGACTCCTCCTCCTGTGGCTCAGCCAGTAAGGCGCTTACAAGCCTGAGGACACACATTCGATCAGAAGCCACCTGAAAGTCCGCTATGAAGCTGGTGAGATGGCTCAGAAGGTAAGGGCACCTGCCAGCACACACGATGGCCTGAGTTCAATCCCTGGTAGTGGAAGGAGAGAATCAACTCTCAGAAGTGTGTGTGTGTGTCTGTGTGTGTGTCTGTGTGTGTGTGTGGTTTCTCAGGTGCAGGCTGCTCTCATGCTTTGGGACAGTGTCTGTTATTGACCTTTAGCTGTTGCATTAGGCTAGTGTGGTCAGTGGGTCCCAGAGATCCAGATGTCTTTAGCTAACTTACACTGGGATGACACGTGAATACCCACCATTTTTTTTTTCCACATGAGTTCTGGGGAACCTCAGGTCTTTGATGCAAAACAAACACTTTACCAGCTGAGACATCTCTGCAGCCCCTTGGTTAACTTTCTATTGCTGTTACAATAATCTTTTGAAAAATGAGGGACTAAAAATAACAGTTTATCTTTTGCTTTGAGAAGTCCCTGGAATATTGGTATCCCTGGGCAAATGTCATTGTGTTAGTGGGTCTTACTCACTTTCTGTGGGCTCAAAGGGAGGACATGCTTTCTTGCATTTCAAGCTTCTGTGGGATTCTTGTTATCCTTGGCTTATAGCTTCATCTTCATCTCCAAAGTCAGGAAGTCAGCATGTCTCAGCAGCTCCAGTGGCTATGAATCTCTCTGACTTCAGCCTGGAAGGGCCCTCTATGCATACGGTCCATCTAATTGTCTTATGCTCACTTGAATTACTTGAACTGGAAAACCTTACCACTGAACACAACACATTTACAGCTTCTGTGACTTTGGACATGGATTTATTTGAGGGGTGGTAAATGGAGGTGAGCTCTATTATAACTGTGGATCTCCAACATCCAGGAGTATGCTTGACGAAAAGCAAATGTTTTTTTCAAGTATTTTTTTTTTTCAGAGAAATGACCTTGAGTATATACAGTTGCACGGTGTCTGGAGTGCGCTGCTGGATTCCTGGAGCATGGGCCAGGCCCTGGCTAACACGATACATTGTGTATAGGCACAGTCTGTCTACTCAGGAGGAGTAAAACCAGAAGCCAGTGAGCTGGCAAGGCTCTCCTTGTCAGTGCGTATTCTCCCTGCTACTCCTGTGCTTCCAAAGCTTGCTAAGGGGAAAGTGGCATGGCCCTACCATAGGTCCCTCCTCTTCTCTAAGGGAAAAAGGTGTGGTGACAGCATAGGTCCCTCCTCTTCTCTAAGGGGAAAGGGGCGTGGTGACAGCATAGAACCAGCCTCTGCTCTAAGAGGAAAGGGGCGTGGTGACAGCATGGGTCCCGCCTCTTCTCAAAGGGCTGAGTTTAGGGGAAGTCTTCTTTGTTCTGATTGCCTTCTCTCACTCAGTGCTGTCCAGAAGGTCCTGAGCCCTAGGGGCTTTTCAGATATGCAGGCAGAGGGCTCCCATGGCTAATTGGTGGATTCCTCCTTTCCTTTTGTCTTTCTTTCACTCCTTCTCTTCATCCTGCTTTCATTTCCTCTGTCCCCCTTCCTGCATGCATCTTTCCCTTCTCTCTTCTCTCTCTACTTCCTTTCCTCCCTGCCTACTTTTCTTCTTTCCTTCTTCGTTCTTCATCTGTCTTTCTTCTTTCTTTGTTCCCTCCATCCCTCCCGACTGTCTCCTTTCCTTCTTTCCTTTCTTCTCTCTTTTCCTCCTGTCAAATCCTGCCTTCCGTCCTCCCTTCCTTTTTTCTGTCCTCCCTTTTTGCACCCTGTCTTCTGTCTTCTAGCTCCCTACTGCCTTGAGGACCAGCATGGCAAGTGGCTGAGAGTCTCCCTTGATTTACCCATCTGCTGCCTCTTGGCCTCTGTCTTCTGAATCTGCTGACTCTGTTTCAGACTGCATGCTGAGGAAGAGGGCAGCTCAGTGCCTCCTACTTCCAGGCCCCATGTGCCTCATCAGAAGGCAACATGTGCTCCTCCTGGGAGCACCACAGGGAGATGATGTCAGCAGCCAGATGGCTCCAGATGCGTCACTTCCCTTAGGGCATTTGGGGGCAGGGGCTAGGGAGATGGATCTGTGGTTAAAGTGTTGCCTGTACACGAATGTTCAGATACCAGCATCCACATTAAAAAGTTACCATAGGGCTGTTGGTTACCATAGGGCTAGTGGTTGGAGACAGGAGGAATCTAGGGGTTCACTGAACAGATAGTTTGGCCAAATCAGTAAGCTCTAGTTTCAGTGAGAGACTGTCCCAGAAAAAGAAGTGGGGGTGTGACTAAGGAAAACATTTAAGGTTGAGTTCTGGCTTCCTTCTGCGTACCATGCACGTGAGCATTTGATAGAGGCTTGCTGGATTGCCACACCACCGTGATGACAACTGTACATGAGCAAAGTACCAGAATTTATGGAAGGAGGATTGGGGCAGCCATGCAAGTGAGGAAAAAAGATGGTTTCTTTAGGTGACTATTTTCCAAAATATGCCCCTGGGAACACTTTGTCTCCTGAAGATGCTAATAGGAATTCTGAGTTACGGGGTACCATGGTATAAATACTAGGGAAACATCTCATAAAGATGTATAGGGTACATTAGGATCTTGACAATGATAGTCTGGAGGAGAGAAATCTGGCCTGTTTCACTTACGTGACCTTTGGGAGGGATTGGGGTGGGCTGGGCTCTTTGAGGGAAGGAGTGCTGACTGGCGAGAGGCTGCTTCCTGCTGTGACTTTGACAGCATCTGCAGATCCTCCATACACTGGAGTGTCCTCCTCTCCGTGGCATGCTGGAGGAGAGAGCGTGAATTGCAGGCACGTTTGGGGTTTTGAATGAAATACAGAGTTTCATTCAATAGCTCTCCCGTGAGGCCGAGGGCCTGTGGGCTCCACACTCAGCACTAGGCTTTTGGAAGCACTCTCTTGATTCTCTAAAGAGGACACATAGGGAGACAGATTTGAACCATTACACACCAGGGAGAAAGGACAGATCTATCAGAGATTTGGAGCCTTGGCTACATATTAGAACCCTGTGGGATAATTCAGAAAACCGATATTTGCCCTTCTTCCTAGAGATTCTGACCTCTCGGGGCTGGCGATGGATCCTAATGGTTAGTAGATTTTTCTAGAGCTTCCCTGGTAAGTCAAATGAGAAACCACAGAGGAGAAATAGTGGTTTTGATGGTAAAAGACTCAATTTCTAAATCAAAGTCTGGCTCCAGGCTGGGGATATAGCTCAGTCAGAAAAGAGATAGCTATGCCAAATGAGTGCCCAAGTTTGCTCTTTGCACCTCCTGGCAATAACTCGGGTGGGTGCCCTTGCTTATGATCTTAGACCCGGGGAGGCAGAGGCAAAGATCCCTGAGAAGATAGCCTAGCCTGATCTAGTGAGCTCCAAACACATGAGAAAGCCTATCTCAGTAAATAAGTTGGTGTTGCCTGAGGTTGACCCCTGGTCTTGTCATTTGTGCAAACTCACCTTCCCGTGCATTCACAGTCTTGCTCAGATTTCCAACTCTGAGTCTGTGTTTCCTGTATATGAGCAGGAGTGATTGTGGTCACTAGCTTCAGACGATTTTCTGAGAAATTCAGCAGTGGCAGGTGCCTGGACCCAAAGCTATCCAGCCAACCACGGCATGTACTTGGTGAGTGTAAGCCACGGTGACACTCAACAGCAGCAGCCTTGTTAACGTTTGCTCATAGAAACTCTTAGCTCATTTTTTTTTTCAGTCTGCCAAAAATACTACACTGATGACTAGTTGGAACCAGATAAACTTGTGTTTAATTTTCTTCATGAACAAAGCCTGGAGTTCTGTGTCGCTTAGGTCACCCCTGTTCTCACCTAGGAAGCCCTGCTTGCTGTGCAGTTGCTCCCAGCAGCAGTCCCACTGGCAGCCATGGCCATGGGAATGAGCGTCGTGTGCATTTTCCCTGCTGTGGTGTCTCTAGTGTGTGGTGCGTATGGTTTCCTTGGATCTTTGGGTGTTTATGTTGAAGAAAGGGAGGTAATTGTCCAAAGTGTGTGTGGAGGCTCCAGTTTCTCTGTGTCCACCTGTTCATTTTCAGTAGTTGAAAAGGACACAATGCCTGTAATGATCTGAGAAGTTCTGAGAATTTCAGATTATTTAGTGATTTTTCTACCAAGTATGCATTTCCTTTCTTAGTTATGAAAGTAGATAATGAAATCTCACCATTTCTTGCTTTCCTAAGAAGTGATTACATTGTGTAATTACATTCCTCCTCTTCCTCCTGCTTTTCCTCATTTCCTCTTCTTTCTTCTCTTATGGGCCAGTGTCTCATGCCGGTCACATAGACTTGAGCTAGCTGTGTGAAGCCCTTGAATTTCTGATCCTGTTGCTTCTTCCTCACAAGAGTTGAGACTACAAGCACATGACCACTGGGATCTCCGTTTGTGCAATACTGGGGTTGAACTCCGGGCCTTTGTTCATGTTCGACAGGCATTGGACCTACAGCCCCAGGTCCAAATCATATACTGTCTAAAACTAAAATAGTGTTCGTTCTTATAGTTACTCGACACTCAGCTGATTGCTCCATTCAAAGCTACAGCCCCCTTCTGCTTCCTCACCTACGGCTCAGCTTATATTCCATTGCTCTGTTTCATATTGGTCTATTAGTTTGTGATTTTGGATGCAAAGCAATGATTTTTGTTTGTTTCATGAGTGTGTGTTCATGTGTGTGTAGGTAATGTGTATGTGCTTTTTGTGTGTAGTAGTGCATGCACGCATGTGCTCCAATGTGTAGGGAGGCCAGAAGTTAATGTCAAGTGTTTTACTCAATTACTTTCCATCTTATTTGTTGAGACAGGATATTTCAATGTACCTAGAGTTTATTGATTCAACTAGACTGGCTGACGATGAGCCCTGGGTCCTTTCTGTCTCTGTTTCCTCCACACTAGGGTTCCAAATACATGTACTTTTCCAACTGAGCCATCTCCCCAGTCCCTGAATTTTTGTATTCCTCTTAAAACATCACATGAATAGACATGCATTGTAGTTTTCATATCAATTATCACTCCATATATACATATGTGTATGTATGTATTAGTTGAAGGACTGTGTTACAAAAAATAATGGTGGAGAGTCAGTGCAGATTTTGTTTATCTTTCTATCCATATAAGTGTGACTGCCATCTCAATAAACTCTATGGATGCTAGAGATAGAGTGTGTGTTTGTGAAAGGCGTAGGCAGATGTCCTTGGATAGAGAAGATTCCCTGGGCTGTTGCCTGCCATGAGAGTTTGCCTTATGAGAATGTTCCACCGAGGGAAGCTCCAGGGACTTCCAGACTCATCCTGGGCACCGTTCACAGGTGTCATCAGTTGTGCGGAGCTCGTGGCTGAAGCTGTGTGGGCCTCCAGGAACACAATCACATCTATCCAACTCAGGAAGGGCTTGAAATAGCTCCTGCATTTGGGGGCACTCAAAACAAAAATAAAAATAGAAGGAAGAAGAAGAAGAAGAAGAAGAAAGTCTTTACACATTTATCCTGAAGATGGAGCCATTTAACATTTTGGGTACTTTCTGGCTTTAAATTTTTATAACTTTAAATTCACATTGGCTTTAAGACACGAAAGCAGATCTGAATTTTCAGCCCATATATGATGATCTCCCCTCCAGTAGAAAGGAAATGCCATGATTGTTTTTTGAGGGCCATTAAAGTCTGCAGAGCAGCCCGGCTGTGACCTTGTCCTTAATGGTGAAGATCACTTGTCTTGCTAAACATCTGCTTCCCATATCTGGACTCTGCTTTGTTTGCTGTTTTTCCAGAGGTGTTTAGAATTCTCCTCACTGATGGCTTGCTGAAGGAGAGGCTTTTTATTATTGGCAAAGTTAAGGATCTATCCCCGAGCCTGGCTCATGGACTTGTGAACTCTATCTCAGCTCCCACCTCTCCCCAGCATGTATTTTAGCAGTAGTGCATGCCAGGGAAGGCACTTGTTTCCGCTTCCCTTGTTTGGGTGCTGACACCAGGTCAGAGAGATAGAGGGTGACCAGGTCTTGCTTCTCATGTAGTCCCAAGCCTTGCTATACCCCTGCTTTCTTATGTAACTCCCCAACCTAACCTTAACTCCTCTGCTTAGTTTTTCCCTGTGCCTAAAGGAAAAGTAGACAGACACCAGCATGTCTGTCTTCAGCAGCCCTTTGTGCCCAGAGTGAATGGTCCTCCCATACAAAGAAAGAACCCTAAACAAAGCATCTCTTAGAGAACACATTGCCTTTACTGAGGAGGGCTGAAGTAAGGGCGGTGTGTGCTGCCTGCAATCAGATGGAGACCTTTGCAGGTCCAGCCTGGGAGGCGTATGGATGGTGAGGATGCAGGAGGAATGACATCTTAACACAAAGGTGAGAGTTGGTAGAAGTCTAGGAATCCAGGTCTGATGAAGCCCCCTTAAAGTAACTGTTAGGGGGTACAGGGGTTACATACAGGAGTTGTGTCTTCCACCAGCTACTCAGCTCTGACCCTGCTGCTTAGTATGATATAGGCATTTTTTCTGAGGATAGGTGGTTTGGTAACTTGATTCCTTCACTCTGTGAGAGGCCATTATTCACATGTTAGCTATGCCCCCGTTGCAGCTCTTTGGCCGCTGAGGTAGGCACAACCCTCTGAAGAATGGATGCTGACTGTAGAAGGCATCTGCATTCTGGGAACTGAGCCCAGGATAGCCCCTCCGGTACCTGGGACACAGTTCATCTGCAGAGGGCTGATCTCTAGCTTGGACATTCACCCTACGTCAGAGCCCTGTGGGTTAGACGCTGTGGCCTGTTGCTCAGTGTCAGTCTTAAAATACTCTGACCAAAGCAACTTAAGGGAGAGAGGAGTTTATTTAGGCTCAGAGTTCAAGGGTATTGTCCATCATGGAGATGGAGTCAGGGCGGCAGGGAGTTGAAGCTGCTGGTCATATTATGTCCACAGTCAGGAGGAAGAGAGAGATGAATGCTAGTGCCCGCTCCTTTCTGCATTGTATACAGCCTGGGATTCCCACCCAGGCAATGGTCCTGTCATACTCAGGGCTAGTGTTTCTTATCAGTTACCCTAAGCATGACAGTCCTTCACAATCGCTCTTAGAAGCTGACCTTAATCTGTATAGTTACCTACAGATTTTCCTAGGGGTTTGTTTCTTGGGAGTTTCTCTATCCCTTCAAATACACAACACTCACCATTACAATGCCCATCCGTCTAGCCAGGACCCCAGCCCTGCTTTCTCTTCCTACATACTCCTATTGTTATTATCACTATTTATTTGTCTGTCTTTCTCTGTCTCCCCTCCCACCCTGTATGTTTGTGTGTATGTGCAGTTCAGAGGACCACCTTGGTATCATCTTCAGGAGCCATCCCTCTTGCTCTTTTGAGGGTCTCTCACTGGCTTGGAGCATCTCTGAGTATAGTATGCTGGCTTCTTGGTGAGCTCGAGGGATCGCTTGTCTCTGCTGCCACAGCTCTGGCACCACACTGTTGACTTTTTCTAGCCTGGACTCGAGAAACAAACTCAGGTCTTCACATCACACCTACATGGAAAATACTTTATGATCTCCACAGCTCTGTTTGTTTGTTTGTTTGTTTGTTTATTTTCAGACAGAATCTCATTATATGGACTGGGCTAGCCTCCAGCTCATCCTCCTCATACCTTCTCCCCTGGGGTTCTAGGATTCTTTTCCTTTTCTCTCTGTATTTTTCCTGGTACCAAATACTTATTAGACGTCATCAGTTTAAAGCAATGTAAAAGAATTCAGGATTGCAGAGCATTTGTGGCTACCCCACATCCTCTGTTGCTTTATGTTACTGACCCTGGGAGTATCTGGAAAAGTCTTTCTGAGGTGACGTGATGGAGGAGGGTATACTCATCCTAAGTGTGGGCAACTCTATCCACTGAGTGTGGATCATGGCTGAGTAGAATGGAGAAAGTATTCATCGTCTTCTGCTGTGAGGCTGCATTGTAAGCTTATTGCATGCCAGAGAAGACTAGGAATGTGGATAGTGATAACTATGTCCTCTTTGAAGTAAGTCTTTTCATGATAAGAAACATGAGGTGGTTGGGAGATGCTCAGTGAGTAAGAGCACTTGCTTTGTAAATGACCTGGATTTGCATTTCTGCACCTACATTAAAAGTTGAGCATGGTTTCATGTGCCGAAAATAATCCCAACACTGGAGGGACAGTGTAGATGGAACGGCGGGGCTGTGTCCCGCCACCCGGCTAGCTTTACCCAAAATAATTACACGGAAACTGTATTCTTTTAAACACTGCCTGGCCCATTATCTGTAGCCTCTTATTGGTTAATTCTCACATCTTCCTTTAACCCATATTTAGTAATCTGTGTAGCACCACGAGGTGTGGCTTACTAGGAGAGATCTTAACCTGCGTCCATCTCAGAGAGGAGAATCATGGTGACTGCATATGGCGACTGCCTGAAGCGTCTTGCCAACTCTGCTTCCTTTTTCCCACAATTCTGCTCTGTCTATTCTGCCTACCTAATTTTCTGTCTCTTAAAGGGCCAAGGCAGTATCTTTATTAATAATGAAAGTAACACATAGACACTCCTCCATCAGGACAGAGACTGGCAGTCATCAGAAGCTCACTGCCCAGCCAGCTCAGTACCACAGTGAACTTCCGGTTCAGTAAAAGAGCCTGTCTCAGGGAAATAAGACTGAGGTGATGGAAGGAGACATTGGCCGCCTCTCCTATCACCTGCGTGCATGTGTGCGTGTGTGTGCGTGTGCGTGTCTGCCCTTCCTGTCACCTGCATGTACATTGTTTCCCAGTGTTCCTGTTCAAACAGATGAATTTGGTTTCTACGTAATTGACTTGGAATGGAAATGTTTAATTGTGAAAATACAACCCATGGCTAGAGAACAGTTCCATGACAGTTAGCAATGTTCCCAGCCACACAGTGGCGTGTTCTCCTGAAATGCGTTCACACTTTGTCAGCACTGAACACAAGAACTCAGACCTCCCCTCACCTTACACACAAAGGAAAGAAACCTGGAGTATTTCCTGGCTTCTAATTGAGTGAACTTCCTGTTGTTCTCTCCGACTTTCAGAAAGTGTCATTTCTTAATTCACATAATGATGCCCCATTCCAAAGTTACTTCAGAAAAGAGAAGCATTCATTTGAGAACCCTAAGAAGATTGCTTTAGTGTGTGCTAGTTTCTTATGGATATGTATTTAACTAATGAGATGCATAATAGGCACTCATTTTTAATTCTGTTTTCCCACACACAAGTAGTCTTCATATTTTTATTCTGATTATTTTGATTGCCACTTAGCAAAATAATTAAAGATGAGCTGAATTGATCTAGTGTTTACTTCACCATTTTTTCTTCTATTAGGCATACGTATGCTTTCAATTCATTTCAGTCTAGATGACAGAGTATGATTTTTAACCATGTATTAAGTAGTATTTCTCCCAGTCAAGGTGGACCATGCTGCAGGACATTCGGGGAACCTGTATTAACAGTTTTACTTCCAAGTTGTCTCTCAGTGTTCCTGTTCAAATCCTGTTTTCTACATGATTCACTTGTAATGGAAATGTTTAATTGTGAAAATAAAACGTATGGCTAAGAACAATTCCACAACTGTTAGCAAGGTTCCCAGCCACACAGTGGAGTGTTTCCCGGAAATGTGTTCAGGCCCTTTGTTAGCACAGAACACAAGAACTGAGACCTAAAAGTGTCAGGTTGTGTATTTTTATCTTTTGATAATTCAATTTTGTACTTACTAAGTCCCAGCTGAAAATACAACATAGAGACATATCAAAGCAGTCTCTTACATGGAACTCCAATTCTCCTGGCCTTGCCATTAGGACATATATAATATGTAGAAAAGGTCAAATGATGTGTGATATTCAGATAATGTAAATGAAGTTGAAGGAAAACAGAGCAAGGAATGGATAGGATGTGACAGAATAAAGAACGAATGGCACTTGGTGCAGGGGAAGAGTCTAGAAATTTGTCTCTAGTATGTGGCACTTGACTACAGTGATTTATGGAGTACCTTGGAAAACCAGAGGGGACGGCTCAGGGCAGGTTGCTATCAGGTAAGTTGGTTGTTTTCTTCCCGTATTCTCGGCATGTCTTCAGAGGGTACCTTGACAGATGAACGTGGTGCCATGTGGCCTTAGACCATGAAGAGAGAGTTGGGGCTAGACATGTGGGACATTCAGAGTGATGGTAAGGGCCTACAGTGTTACTTTGTAACAGGGGGTGTGGCCATGCCCGGTGCGGGAACAGCTTCGCCCAGTGCATGCTCTTGAACCATTTGGTGGAGAGTGTCGCTGAAGCAAATGGAAATAAGGAATCCTGTCTGGGTCAGGGCATTGCACCCACGCTGGTGAATGATGATGTGCACACGTGTGAGAGGGGGCTGGGCTTCCAGGGTGTGTCATGTGGAAATGCTGTACTCGTGTGTGTGTGTGTGTGTGTGTGTGTGTGTGTGTGTGTGTGTGTGTTATGCAAAAGGGAGAGGAGACTGTGCTTCCTGCAGGGATTTTATTCTGAGCATTTGGAAAAATCCATTTCCAAAAAGATTTGCCATCAGAGCCTGCGTTTAGGGAGGACGAAAGGGAGAGAGACAGAGGAAGTGAGAGCTTGTGTTTGGGCATGTCCAGCATGAGATGCCCACAGGCTCTCTCATGAAAGTGTCCGGAAGACGAGGGACCACAAAGGAGAGGCTCAGGCTGGAGATGTAAACTGAGAACTCTCCTGATAGACAGCATCCTCCCGTCACCATGTGCACACACTGTAATGTATTCAGCCTTAAAAAAAAACTCTCCTGCTATTCCACTTCCCCTCCATCTGCCGCTCAGTTACCCTGGTCTCCCTTACACAAAGCTCTGAAATAAAACGAGTCTATATTTGCTATCATTTCTCTCCCTCTGTTCCCTCCTGAACGCCTTCCAAAGAGGCTTCCCTCCCGCCCACCCTGGAGGCGATCTTATCCCATCACAAGGCAGTTCAATACTGACAATAAGCTGATTATCTCCATTTGACAATAAAGAAACTGAAGTTCAGACAGGTTAAGGCCACTTGAGTATTCAATAGCAGGATGCACACCGGAACCAACTCTCCTATCCCCTCCAGCTTCTCTCTACCGCATCCTTTCTCATAGCAGAATAGCATTTGCAGGGCTTGGGAGACAAATGGCATAATTTACACTGAGCATTTAAAAAAATGCCACAAAATTATGCACATAGAAGATAATATTTTACCTCTGTGTATTTCTGGGTATAAATTGTTCATGTCTATTTTCTTACAAGAAATAAAACTTGGAGAAAGACTGCAAACTTGTCCTTACTTTTGGATTTTAAAACATAATTTTACATAAATCATTGACGCTTAAAAAAAGTAAATGTGGATGGCAGAGTGGATGAATGAGGGAACTGAAGGCAGGGGTGGTGGTTTGAGTCTGTCCTTGGCAGAGTGACAAGGTGGGCCATCCCTCTCAATGATATGGACAGGCAGCCCTACATCTCCTTCCTGGCCCACGTAGCTGTGACTTGTACTGTGGTGGCAATATTATTTCTGTCTTCTATGGCTGTGTCTTCTGTTCTTGCTGTGGAGGCAGGGGGATCAACCAGAAAAAAATGAAAAATATTTGTTCTAATGTGTGTGTCTTGATGGGCATCTTCACCTCCTCTGTGAAATCCTGTCACCAGAGCAGAACCACACCAGAGAAATCAGATGTGATGGAGTGCTTTTTATAGTTCATCATCTCACCAGCGTGAATCTAATAGTCACTTGTGTGTACATTAATACACTCCCGAAGATGATCAAGCCGTGACGTGGATTAGAGTAATGCTCTGTTTGTTATAGCTGCCCACTTATCACAGTGTAGAGTCACCTGGGCAGAGGGTCTCGAGGGGTGCCTGGATCAGGCTGGCCTATGAAGTCTGTGAGTGTGTGCCCTGATTAGATTAATTGTTATGGGAAGATCCAGCCCACCGTGGGCGGCACCATTCCCTGGGGTTGTGTCCTGGAGACAGTGACCTGAGTATGCACTCAGTCATCTCTCCTTCCGACTGTGGCATGATGTCACTAGCTGCTTCAAGGGATGGACTGTCAAACCATTTCTCCCCAAAGTTGCTTTTTGTGTGGAATTTTATCAGTTTAGCAACAGAATTGGAAACAGGTCAACAATGGTGCTAAGAGATCAGATTTCCTGAGTGGCAACTTGGCCTGAGTTTGAAGAAAGAGGGGCTATGAAGTGAAAAAGAAACAGGGAAGTGTTTAGGCAGGAACAGTTGTTGAATGTAGAGTCAGAACAGGGTGAAAACATGGTTCATGCAAGTCTTTGCTCAAGAGGGACAGAACAGTAAGCTACTGAGTAGCTGTGGCGGTAGGAAGAACTGGTAGATTGGGAGACCAAGACATAAAAACAAATGTTGCTGTTGGCTTCACACTGATGTAGGGCTGTGCACATCAAGGCTGGGGCGGATCATGTGGTGTGTATATGGTTGGAGTGTAGGTTGCTTTAAAGAGGACTGGTGGAAGTAATATTCTTGTGGCTGTATGGGCAAGTAATACTGACACATCACCACTTTCTGTGTGCTGATGGGAGGGAAAGGAAATAAGCATTTGGTCTTCTGTGAACTCAGGATTATTCTTCATTAATAAGCATTGCAGGATTCTGAGTGAGTATGGGATCAAGCCAATGTGCAGAATTGGAACTCTCCTTACTCTTATAGTTTCTTTTCTTGAGATTCTGACATGCTGTTGAGTTTTCTGATGCTCTGTCTACCTATTGAAATATTCTGTGTCTATCAGGTGATGCGTTTGGACTGTGCTGATTTGGTAGCATGTGGCATGGTTATGAATGCCAGTGGATGAAGGGGGGATTTGTGGACGCAATGATGCACAAGAGAGGCATCTTTATGACAGGTTCCCCATCAGACAGCACATGTCATACTTTGCCCCATCATACATGTGATTTGATGGAGAAAATACAGGATGCTGTGGGATAGCAAGGAAGATAGCGCTTAGCCTTGGATGACTAGGGGTGTTTAGAGGGGAAATAAGCTGGTTTGGACAATTAGAGGAGGAAGAAGAAAAGATGGGTGGTGATTTGGGCTAAGGTAATAGCAATGAGTATGTCCAGAACGGCACTGAGAAATAGTGTGGAGAGAACTGGAGGGAAGGAATGGGATGCTGGACAAGTGTGAGACTCCTAGGTCCTTTCCAGGTAGGACCATTAAATGGTAGAACTTTAACAATTAGGTGTTGGATCCTACAGCATTACAAGGATCCTTTGGGAAGCCAGTTGTGAATTTGAGGAAACCAGGAAAGAGGCAGTGGTCACACGAATCCATCTACAGATGTGGATGCAGGTGGTTCCCAGGCAGAGAGGAGAAACTAGGCAGGTTTCTCCAAGAGAGGGGTGGTAAACCACCTTGTTTGGAAATTGCTTGACTATGATGTTGAATTTGGAAAGAGATGCTGAGCAGAGGGAGGAGAGGCCCACAGCAATATTGCAAATGCTTAGCCTACACCAGAAGAAGAGTTGCCTTTCTGCCTGGGATCATTCATCTCTAGAATATTACTGCTACTAACAGTTTTGCATCCATGCAAGTTCATGTGAGCATGGATTTAATTTGAACTAGTCTCATTTTTCCATAACAACCTTTAACATTCACATACTCATTGACATGTGTGTATTATACATAAACATGCTATAAACACCTGCATGCACAGCTTCATTTGTCCTTATATGTTTTTAGATAATTTTTAGCAAAATACTTCCTGGCATTATCTCAAGGACTTAAGTGATTTATTTTATGCTCTTCTCTATTTTCCAATATGAGCCAGAAATATTATTTCCTCCAAAAGACCGAGAAACAATTAAAGGTTTGAGCAGAAATTTATCTGCGACTATTGATTTTGTTTTAGTGAAGAAGTGCGATGCCCAACAACAAAACACTGTCTTTATAAACCTTGCTGGCAGTGCTTCCCTGATGTTACTGTCTATTTCAGACAAAGCAAAGAGGCATATGATCCCAGAGAGCTTCAGTTGCGAGGAAAACAAAGTAAAGATCAATATATATTGTCCTCATTTATAGTTTCTAACCAACTTCTTATTTCCTAGCTACCGGGAGACTATCAGCTTTGGGAATTAAATTAAAAACTGTAAAACTGTGAATGAAAGGGGATCTTGGAAGGGATAAAGACACTGAAGTAGAAGTGGACTGAAGAAGAACTATGGGCATCTGCATAACCCTTATCTTCAAATTTAAGTCAAAGCCTGGCAAGCTTTCCTGATGCTGAGGCTGGATGCTGAAATGCAGGTCATTTTCAGCCAAGGGTTTGCATCTGGTATTATTAGACTGAAAAAGCAATTTGATTTCCTGTCATAAAAGAAGTTGAAAGAAAATCTGAGTAGCCAAAAGGGACCCCCGAGCACACTGTAAAATGAAGCTGAGCAGTTAGTTTTGTGTGTGCCGAGCATATTTATTTATCTAATCTGTGGTGATCCTTGGCCCCGACACTGAGACTCTTCCGGCTTCTGTGTGGTTTTCAATGACCTCTGCAACCTCTGGCGGCATCTTAAACCTCGGAATGGCTCCATTTTCCACCTGCTGCTGTGCAATTGTTTTGTTTCCCAGGACCTATCAGATGGATGGGATACTGAATGCCTCCATAGAAAATGTTATAAAGCCAGATATAACAAGCCTTCCTTGCGAAGCTGATAGCAGAGGTAAAGGGATGATGCCTGTGGGGGTGGGGCTCAGAATGAGTGTGCGTGTGTTTCTGTTTAGCAGCAGGAAAGCGTGTGCCCTTCCCCCAATGCACTGAGAAGGCTCTCTGATGGTTCACCAGGGCCAGCTTTTGCCAACTCAGAAGCTCATAAGCTCAGTGGTCATTGTAGAGTCACCTGCTATAGCACCGAAGAGGAGCATTCGGCTGCTTGCAGAGATTGTGACTTAGCTTGTGATATGTACATTTTTTTATTCACAGAATACCTTATGCATGTGCTGAAACATCCTTAGCATCTAGCTTCTGAAACATCTTTGTGGTGCACAGAACCTCTGTGGAGCTTATGGATGAGACGGTTAAATAATGATCTCCTCAGGGCACGCGTGGATGCCTGTAGACAAGGACTGTGCGTGGAAGGACCCACTTATCCTAAGCAGTTGTGTTTCTCTCTTCGTTCCCTCTCTGACCATGCCCATTTACGTTTTAATTGTCCACAGGGGAAAAGTGCAGCCAGCACAGTAGATTCCCCCACTAGTCCATGTTGTTCCAAATCATCTATGTTATCCCCACCAAGAGAAGTGTGGTTTGGGGTTCTGAGAGAAAGAGATAAGGCAAGACTCCAAGCAGGCAGATGACATGTGGGGTGGTCCTTCTACATTCATGAATACAGTGCCGTTTGCCTGCTTCTGTCAGGGTTACTAAAGGAGGGGAAAGTGGCCCAGTTGTGGGGGCACTAAAATTACAGGGAGGTGATTGTCTTACCGATATCAGGACATTAAAAAAGAACTACTTTATTTTTGATTGTGTGTATGTGTATATTTCCTGTATATGCTCATGAGTGCAGTCTCCTGAGGAGGACGGAACATGGCATTGGATTCCCCAGAGCTGTAGTTATATGCAGCTGTGAGGTGCCTGATGTGGGTGCTGGGAACTAAACTCATGTCCTCAAGGAGATCTCTGAACAGCCAAGCCACCTTTCCAGCCCTTATTGGAGGCATTTTGAAACAATAGCCGGTACTCACAGAAGTAACTGAAAAATCAAGTTACTTTTCTATTGCCGTGACTAAGACAAGTCATAAAAGAAAAAAATTTAATTTGTCTCATGGTTCCGGAGGGTTAGAATATATGAACATCACGACACATGGTAGCAGGCAGGCAGGCATGGGGCTAGGCAGTACCTGAGAACTCACATCTTGATCTACAAAAAGAGGCAGAGAAATCTAACTTGGAATGGCCTGGGATTTTGAAACCGTGAAGTCCATCCCCAGTGACCCGTGACACACCTCCTAAGCCCAATCCTTCACAAGAAGTTTTATCAACTGGGGAGCAAGCATTCAAATACATCAGCCTATGGGGGCCATTCCCATTTACACTACCACATTCAGATGCTTCATTGACTTAGACTCTGAACTCACCCACTTCCCAGGATTCTCTGTCTCTAGTTAGGTGGGGTAAAAACGTCTCGCTCTCAGAAGTAATACATTCTGTTGGACAACTGATGTACTGTGTTCCTCTTTCCCTTGTGAAACAGAAGAAGCAACTGTCTTTTTAGTCAATATATTCAAGTTTACACCATTCAGTCCGACGGGCAAGTTCTCCAGGTTTGGCATATATGAAAGAAGGACGTGAAGAAACTAAGTCTAGAGCATAGATCTGCTCTTCCCTTTGTGCCCCAGAGCTGACATGTGCATTGGTTAATTGCTTGGGCTTCACATTCCATGTTCAATAAATGTTCAGAGATTACTGAAGGACAGTCATTTCAGCAAATCCACCTTGCCTCAATGTCACCTTCAATGATCTTGAGCTCTAAGCTTGTAGGAGTCAAAGTTCAAAGGTGACCTTGTTTCCCATTGAGGACTCTTTTCTAGGGCTCCTCCCGCAGCACCGTGGAGTTCTGTTTTGTCTTACAGAGTATGAACCACACAACCACAGTGGGTGCCCTATCACCATACACGGTGCTCCTGTGGATTCGAGAGTCTTGTTGCTTATGTTTAAAGTTTGGTTTCTGCACAAGACTGGGTGACCTGTAGCAAATTACTTGATTTTTCTAAAGCTTCGGTGGCCTCTTTCAGAATATGGGACAAATCAATAGCTAAATTATGGAGCCCACATAGGTATCCAACAGCAGAGGAATGGGTACGAGAAATGTACTAGATGCTCTGCAGAATCGTTTTCCGCCTTAAGGAAGAACAAAGTCACACGGTCAGCAGCAAAGTGGATGCAACCAGAGGTAATGGTGTTAAATGAAGCAAGTCAGTTTCAGAAAGACAAATGCCGTCTGTTTCTTCTCATTTGTAGGGCCTCAGGTTTATGTAGATACATCAAACCAGTATGTATATGTGTCGAGAATAGAATTAAAGCTATCTTTGGGAACAAAGGAGACTAATGGGAGGGAGGGATGGTAGGGTAGGGAAGGGCTGGGGTATGAGTGTGGCTGTGCTCATGGTGCAGTATGCAGATGGAGGAAAACTCTGTAAAAACGGCCTGGGACCACCGCTCAGTAGGTAACAGTGTTTTCTGCCAGTTCTGATGTGCTAAGTTTGATCCCTGGAATCCACATACTTAAAGGAAGGAGAGAGCCATCTCCTGCAGATTGCTCTCTGATCTCCACATGCATGCTGTGGCAAATGTGCAAATGTGTGCTTGCACACACCCAGGATAAATGAATGCAAGTTTTAAATAATATGAAAAATAAATAAAAATTGACACAGGAGCTAAAAAACAAAGACAGAACATGGAATGACCCAAAGGACTTGCCCCATGGGGCTGGCGTCGCGTGGAATAGAGGATGTGTGAAGTCATTGGTGCTGTGTTTACTTCAGTCTCCTTTCCTCAGGAGTCATGGCGCTGCATTCCCCTGAGGGCTGAGGGAGCATGTGCCCATTAGCCTCTCCTCTCAGCTATACCTCGCCTTGGATACCACTCTTGAAATTATCGAACCATGTGCTACAAGGCATATTGCAGAAAAATATGGTGCTCAGAATCTCAGGGCTTATATATTTTATCTCATTGGCAAAGGATTCTCAAAGGTTTGGAGCTTAAATTAGAGCTCGCATTTACACCGAGTGGGGAGAAAGCCACCATATGCCTCTCCATCTTGTGTGTGGTGTGACTGGAATTGAGAGGGAACGACAACACTGGGGCTCTAGCCAACACTTGAGGCCAGCAGGCTAAATCCAGAGTGGGTGTAGTTCCAGCCTCCTCCTGCTTCTGTCTGCTTGTGCCTTTGACCTTGATAGCCAAGGTCTATGTGGTTCCTCTTTGCTTCCTGCTGTTAATCAGTCCGGAAGCATTGTTTGCACAGACAGCTGAGTTGGGTTGAATAATGTATCCATGTTTTCTCACTTGACTGAAGCATCAGTGAAACCCACATCACACCCATCACGTCCTTTGGTAAGCTTGGCTAGAGGTGGGCACATCTTGGGTGGAGGTCTTTCTTCACCTGGAAATTCTACCAACTGGCTTTTCTTGTTATCGTCTCGCTTCTAAAGGGCCTGTGATGATGATAACCTGGAGTTTCTCTAGAGTAGAGATTATTGCCAGAGGAGGGGAGGGATGATGGCATTTACTCCCACTGGAAAACAAGGCTACATTTTGACTTTGAGCGTTGAGGTTTGAAGGATGGCAGATAACACATGTGACAGGAAGGGTTGCATGTCATGGCAGATGATGCTCCCTATGTCCCACTTTACAAATGCGTATACTAAAAAAGTTATATGTGCCTCATAACACATACTTTATTGGGTAGGAATAAAGTTAATGTAAGCAGAAAGCATACAGTTGCTAGAAATAAGAGGAAAGGATCAAGAATCATGCATAACATGTGGCTTAATCCAAAACACAACTTCTCACACCTCTTAGGTTGACCTAGAAGTTTTAAAATTTTTTTTTTTTTTGGTTTTTTGAGACAGGGTTTCTCTGTGGCTTTGGAGCCTGTCCTGGAACTAGCTCTTGTAGACCAACCATTGTTTATTGCCAGGCATGTTGACTCATACCTGTAATACCAGTACTCAGGAGGACTGTCATGAGTTACAGGCCAGTCTGTGCTACAGAGCCAGACTGTTTCAAAGCAAACAACCAACCAACCATGCAGACAAACAAGCAAGAGACTCTGGAGATGGCCCAGCAAATAAAGTGCATGTCTTGCAAGTGCAAGGGTGGGATTTGAACCTCAGTACACACATAAAACTTCCATGTGCTTGGCAGCCTTTGAGATGGATGCTAGGAGCATGCTGGCTGTCAGGCTGGACATCTGGCACTGAAGTTCTAGACTCAGTGAGAGATGGAGTCACCATTTAAAAAGTGGAGGAGAATGATGGGCAAAGACACCAGGCTTCAACCTCTGCCCTCCACATGTATAGTCACACAAGTGCATGAGCACACACGCTCGTGAACACACCTACACACTGTACACTTGTACACCCTGCATGGACAAATGCATGAACAAACATTCTGATTTATTTCACAAGCTTGAATTTCTCACCAGGTTGTTGCTGTGACTTTTTGAAGTTCTTATGGAAATTCATGGCAGACCCATATGGCTGGAAAGCAGCTTTTATGACCCCTTGTTTTGATAATTTTTGATTAAACCTTTCAACAAGAACCTTTTAACCTAGAAAAGGGGAAACTGACTTCTGCAAGTTAGAACCAAAAGAGTTGGTTTCAAACTTGGAATTCTATACATATCCTGAGAGACAACGGCAGGGGAGTGCACTGAGTATATTGAGGACGGAGCCACAGATGCTGGCATTTAAGTCACTTCCAGATGTATCTGTGAGGAGACTGGAGGACTGGCTGGGTCTGCTCTCTACTCCTCTCTTCTCTCCCCTGTATTAGTCACTATGAATTCCTTGTCCCTACCCCACTCCATTCCATATACACACCAAAATAGACTCTGGTGGCTATTAGTGTCCTTTAACTGAGCTTTTCCAAGCACACACTCAGGACTGATTCTTTGATGTGTTTAAGCTACCATATTTTCTGTAGAAGGAGGCTTTTTAACAATGTTGAGTCAAGTTGTGTTGGTAGCTAAGTGATGGATGGAGGTGGGTATGGAGGGTATAGATTAACTGATGACTGACATTGATGGTTTCTTCTTATCTTTATTTCAGTAATTTCTCTTTCTTCTTCCTACTGGTTAGTATTCTTTTGCTGGTTTCTTTTTTCCCTTATTGTTACCTTCTCTCTGTCATCTACCCATGCATGCTCACCATTTTTTGTCTCTATTAATCTTTAATGAGTATTGTTATTAAGCCTTTCCCTGTACTAAGGGAAGTTGCCTGGCACTTGGATCTTAGAGACAAGGCAGCAGAGACCTCCAGTCCTATCGTAGCTCTTCCATGTGATAACTGGTTTTCTCTTGTTACTTAACCTATTCTGTGGGACACTTTAGTCATCTTTAGTGGGGAATGAGGATGATAGCTATCCTACAACGGTAGGATTATTAAAAAAAGAATGTAAGCCGGGCAGTGGTGGCGCATGCCTTTAATCCCAGCACTCAGGAGGCAGAGGCAGGCGGATCTCTGAGTTCGAGGCCAGCCTGGTCTACAAGAGCTAGTTCCAGGACAGGCTCTAGAAACTACAGGGAAACCCTGTCTCGAAAAACCAAAAAAAAAAAAAAAGAATGTATATATAGCTTTGGCAAGAAGGCTTTGCTGTCTTAGAGACTTCCAGCAAGCATTGTTTGTTATTGTAAATAAGAAACATCTTTGTTGAGCCTCTTCTCCAAAGACATAGGGCTTCATCTAATCTTTCGTGAGAGGCTAAAGGATGTATCTTTTCTAAGGTCAATTAAAAGTGTCAACCCAGTACACTAGAACTAATACTGGTAAACATTTCCATTCATCTGGGAGTCTCAGGAATCAACCTCAGGTCAGGAGCCTTAGTGGCAAGCATGTCTCCTCATTGAGCCATCTCAGCAGCCTTCTTGGTAGTAACTATTCTCATTGGGGTGAGATGGATGCTCATTGAAGTTTGAATTTGCATTTACTTGATGATTAATATTGAATTTCCCTCACATTTAATGATCCTGTGTTCTTTATCTTTTGAAAAGGATCAGTGGTCTTCTTGCCTATCATCCTGGTGAAGGAAGTTGCTCTCCAAGGTGCTGAATTCTTTTGCTTTCTCGTAGATTATGTAAAACCATCAGAAGGCTTAGTTGTTGAAGACTGGAGATTCAGTTGTATACTAGTTACCTAGTGGATATCTCCACCTTGCATATTATGTATCCTATGTGGAGTTCAACATCTGTGATGATTGAGAACTGTTGCTACCACCTCTCAGGTGTAGAAACCCTGTCAGGTGCCACGTCTTAACCTTCTCACTTCATGCCTCACATGGCTGCTGAAAAACCCCAGAAAACAATATGTTCCTCATCTTCATGACTAAGTCATCTCTCATTTAGGCTGTGGTGACCATCTTCTGCTGGGTATTTCTCCTCTCTTTCACCAAA
Organism: Arvicola amphibius; assembly: GCF_903992535.2. NCBI lineage: Eukaryota > Metazoa > Chordata > Mammalia > Rodentia > Cricetidae > Arvicola > Arvicola amphibius. The sequence continues at coordinate 94,356,172 of NC_052050.1, forward strand.
AATCTATATTCTGGGAAATAAATACTGGTTAGGCCTATTTATTATAATGAGGTTATGGCCAAGCCTGGTAACAAAATTTTCTCCCTCCCTGAGCCATAGGAACCCTTAATCTCCTACTTAAAAGGCCAGCAACCTAGAGTCCATTGCACACTACAACCCACCACTCATTTCTGTCTTCCTAATGCCACTGCCTCCTCTATACCACGCCCTTCTGCTGTCTGTCTGGTAATTGCTCGTCACCTTCCATCTCTCAGTTCAGATATGACTTCCCTGTGAATGTTACTAGCTCTGAGCTCCCTTTCTGTGTTTGGGTCTCTTCTTTGGGTACACATTTTGCTTGTGCTTGTGTGTACTTCTATGCCTGGCATGTGCAGTTTGTTGCCTCCTTAAAGAAACCAAACCTTAGTGTTTTTATGCCTCACACTGAAGAAAATTATTATGGTTGCTCATATTTCTATGTCTACTATTTAATATGGTATGTATTCTACTTCTGTTCTGGTTTCATTCTATTGCTAAGACAAACACCATGAACAAAAGCAACACAGAGGAAGAGAAGGTTTATCTCAGTTTATAAGTCACAACCCATCACTGAGATAAGGCAGGGCAGGAACCCATCTATGAACTTGAAGCTAGTCCTGCTTGCTAGTCTACACAGCATTACCTCTGGCTAATAAATTCACTTAACACCAAGAAGTTCAGCAGAAGCCATGGAGGATGCTGCTTGCTGGCTCATATAGGCTTATACTTAACTAGCTGTTTTTACACAGTCATAACATAGGATATGCCTTCTTTCATCAAGTAATAACCAAGAATCTTCCACAGACATCACATCTATGCAGTTCCTGGGTTGAGGCCTTTCCTCTCAGATGACTCTAGGCTTTGTTAAGTTGAAACTTAAGCTAACTAAGACAGTGGGTATTTAAAAGCCAACGGGTATGGTGCTTGTTATTTTAAGGAACAAAGGGTGAATCTAAACATTTTCTAATAACCCAATCAGCAGTTGTTAACATTTCTGATCATTTGAAAGTTTTTAGAGAAAGCCCATATGAGTGTAAACCAATCTCTTCTTGCCACTAAGTCTTTCAAATGTACAGCCAGAGAAAAACAAGTTTGAAATACACTAAAGTGAAGTGTCCAGAAATGGCCAATTGCCTAAGCTTACTTTCCTTTAGGAAGCACATCCACGCCATGGAGCTCTGTCCCCAGGATGGATTTTACTTGGTTTGGTAGTGCTTAGAGTTGGCATTTTGCATTGTAGATTGGCCTCTTTGCAGCAGCCCTCTCTATATTTTGACTTACTTATTGGCTTCTTCCACTTTCAGTGTAAGTTTCCTGAAAGTCAACAGAACGCGCTTGCTTTTCTATTTTGTGGACTTGGAACTCCTTTATGCTCTGTAGCAATTCTCATGAATTTGTGGAATGGATTCTAAGCTTTCTGAGTCCAGGGGGTAGGCTGACAGGAGAAAGCAATGCTGCTACATGTGTGTGTGTGTGTGTGTGTGTGTGTGTGTGTGGTGTACATTTTTTCAGGCTCCATCCACCTTATTACTTTGTTATTTATTAGACAAGGTTTCACACCAGCTTAAAATTTGTCAAATATTCTGTGCCTGCCAGCCAATGAGCACCAAGGATCCACCTGCCTCTGCCTCCTCTGTTTTGGCATTGCATATGCATTACTATGTCTACCTTTTGTGTGGATGATGGGTTTGAACTCAAGTCCTTGTATTCATGAGTTGAACACTGACTGAGCCATCCCCACAGCCTCCCAGTATGGTTCCTTTTTAAGTGGTAGAAGCAGTGGTATGCTTAAGTATCTTTACATAGATGGAAGTTCTTCTGATGTAGGAAACAGGATCCTGGTAGATCTGAAGATGGAGAACATGACTTTGGGAAGTCGAGCCAAGTTGAGGATTAAAGTGGATGAGTGAGAGTGGAAACAGCTGTGCATTGGTACTCAAATCAGAGAAATTTTGAAATGATTATGAATTGCATTAAAAATTATTCCCAAGAGCAACTGCCATCTGTAAAAGTACTAGACCTCGTGCTGTATATGAATTCTCAAATAAGCCTATTAGGTAGAGTTCATTGACCCCTACTCTTTTTGGTTAAGAAAACAGAAGCTCGGAAGAGTCAGTGAGGGACTGGGGAGATTGCTTAGTGGGAAGGAACACTTGATTTTTGTATCTGAGAACCTAAGTTCAAATCCTAACTGCCATATAAAAAAGACAAACATGGCTTTGGCTACGTGTGTCTATAAATTTAGCATCAGGGATAGGGTCAGGTCAAGTGGAGTGAAGCGGAGTGGCAGAAACAGGCAGATCACAAGAGCTCGCTGGCCATCCAGTTCTGCTGAAGAGGTTAGCCTGTGGTTCAGAGAGAGACCTGGTCTCAAGGCAATGAGGTGGAGAATGTGAAAGGGAAACATGACCGTCTATGTCTTCAGCACGTTTGAGCATAGGAACTTGCACCCACACATTCACATATGTGCACTGCAGACATATATCATACATGCAAACGAACATATAGGGTATGTTTGAGTAACTCAAAGGTACACACTCCTGACCTGACTGGGCATCTTCCAAGGTTGCAGCTGTGTTATTTTTAGCAAGAGATGTAGAGAAGCCTCAGGTCCAGCGTATATAAAATAAAAAAGATAACACTTAGTCTCCTTGTTTCTGCAGCTGATTCAGGTAGTTGCCATGAAACATTTAACACACTGCATGACGTGGGGTCATGCAGGATATCATCAACAATACTCCTCAAGTTCCTGTTCCTAAAACATTCAGTTTGAATGTAAGTCTATGACTTTAAGAATGGACTCCACCCTCTGGCCTGAGCCATTTCCTGACTAGATCCTTGACTGGAAACAGAAAAATAACATCCAATTGCAACAATATCTACATTATTATTTTCATTTTTTCCTGGTGCCGTCAGCTTGTTATTTGTGCTATTCCTTAGAATAATGGAATTTATTCAGGCAATTTATTCTTAATACAAGTGTTACAAATGGCACTGTGAAATGCTTATATATCATGCTAATAATGTCTGGTTCATCCTTATCCCCAACCCCCTGTATCTTTACAAATAGAAACATCGACTTCCTACTTTTCCCCATGTTTTATTGAATTTCTGTGTGCAGATCCTCTCTGTTCTTTGCCTCTACTGCATACCTCAAGCTGAAAATGGTGTTTAACAGCCTCCAACATCAGTTTAAAAACATCTACCACGTTCTTTCTTTGACACTGAGTGTATCAGAGTAAAGGGAAAGTGAAGAGAGCAATATACTCAGCCTTCCTGGCTATAGCTTAAATCCATTAGTTAGCAATATGTATCTAGGTTATGGGATGTTTAGATAAACACACTACTATTTCTAGCCCCTGTTTTCCTTCTGAAGTTGGGACAGGCGCTCTTACCCCACTTCCCTGCTTTCCCATCCTACAATGTGAATACCCTTAGGACGCCTTCTGACTTACCCCATCTGTGCTATTTCTTCCGTGTCTGTGGATCCCATGAGCTTAGTTGGGTTCCCATAAGCCAACCCTGAATTCCTCTTTACCCCCATACCCAGTTCCAGTGAGTGAATATGCTCCCTCTGGTCTATTCCATGAAAGATAAGAGCAGATACTGTTAATCTGCAACCTGTTTCAGTCGGGACGATTTGTGGGAGCACGAGTTAAGGAGAGGACAAGGGAATGAACATGTGCAGGAAGAAGTGGGAGGCTCCTTTTGCCAGATGAGAAGGTGGAGAGCGTTGAAGACATGGGAAGGCTGACCCAGAAAGATGCACTGTCGCCTGGACCGAGCTGTGCATGTGTTAGGAACACTTCATGCTCTGTCCATTTCTTTATCAAAGAAGCCCACAGAAGGAGATTCTTTGTAAGAGATAGAAATAGAGAAAGATGTGATTGTGATGAGCTATGTGTGGGAGCTCTATGGCCTTGAGCATATCACTGTGTGACCTTGAACATGTTAGTTCACTCCACAGGGGCTAATTCTTTTTCTGAAAAGCGGAGATTTGGGTCAGGTCATTTCTAGCATTCTGTATTTTCCTATGATGTGTTATGGTGAGGGACGCAAGCAAAATATGTAACAGTTTAAAGTTGGTGGATACTGCTTGCTGCTGCCTGAAATTATACTCAGAATGACAGTGTATCCTTGCTGAAATATAGAATAATAATGAGTCTAGTATTAATATAGACTGGCTTAAGCATAATACTAATATAAACATAAGTATATTGAGAGGAAATGATGTTGATAGAACACGCCATCAAGATGAACTTCAGAAAAAGGAAACTCCACCTTATCTAGATAGTTTTCCCTTCTTTCTATTGTCATCTTCATTTTATATTATCATTAGGTTTCCTGCCTGGCAGATGAATTTCAAAATGTTTCTGATTGGGGACTTTTTTCTCCCTCTTTGCTATAATGCATACTTTTCTTTCTTTTACAAAAAGCAAATAGATCACGTGTTTTCTCCTCTTCAGCAGTAAAGAAATAAACAGCCAAAAATGTTTCTCTGCTCAATTCCATTTTCTTATTGAAAAGGTATTTAATAGAAATGAAAAATATTCATTTATTTTTTGAACAGTCTTATCTCCCATCTCTTTCTTTGAGTAAATACTCCTTAAAACAAGCTAAATGCACATCCTTAATAATTTAAAAGCAGAATCAGCCGTGTGTAAAATAGGTGTGTGTTCACATAATTGACTACAGTATTTTGCTACATGGCTAAACGCATGGTTTCCCCTAATAGAAGGCCATTGTGGGCGACATCACATTTTCTAGTTCATAAAAGTCAAATGAGCTGTGACCGTCATCTCCCAAACTTAATGGAAAGTTCATTTGGTGACTTCTGAGTTTTAAATGGTGTCTTTCTGGGATGAATCAATAGATCTGAAACACATTCGTGGATCATATCAGCAAAAGGTCTAAACCTGTGTGGCAACAATGGGGGATCTAAGGCAGATTGATTGCTTTTCCAGCACATTGTACCAAAAGGTCTCCAATCTCCTTAATAGTATAATGAATTTGAATTAACTAAATAATATTCACCTGATGGAGATCACTTGAGTTGTCTATCCGGTCACTGATCCCTTTGTATTTCAAACTTTTGGTGGAAGGATGGAGGGTGAGTTTAATCTGTGGAAAGGAAGAAAGAAGTGATATCATACATATGTCAATAGAGACTCTCGCGGGTTGGGTGTCTCAGTGTTGCTTATGCAACAGATTTACATAACACTGCCAACAGTCTTAGCTGTAGCTACCTATCAGGAGGTTTCCAAAGATAGTAGAAAACCACATAAGTCCTGTCCTGGACTGTGTAAACACCCTAGTGCCAGACGTTAACTGGAATGCTTAGTGACAGCCAGCCATGACCTTGGACAGAAGCACAGCCCATTGGAGAAAACCAGAGATGGTGCCATTTGGGAGAAGCAAGTGAAGATGTCCGAAGGAGCCCAGCAGTGACTTAAGTGAGGCCACACTGGATAGGGCGCCAAGTCGTTTCTGTTACCCCAGGAAACACCACGATTCCAAAAGGCACCGAGAGAGCATAGAGCTGCAGGACTCTTCTAGAAAGATAAAAACAGTGTATTAGTATTGGAGCTAGTGTTTGAAGAGGAGTCAGGATGCTTTCTAGGGCAAGAAAGTGGGTGGCCGATTGTGCACACTCTCTCCAGTCAATCCAGTCAAGCCCTCTCTCAACCTTTTACAATATGTGCCCCCAAAGAGGGCAGCTGTCAGAATCTGAAAAACAGCTGTTGAAAGAAGCGGCGGGGCTGTGTCCCGCCACCCTGTCGCCTGTTAGCTTTACACCCGAAATAATTACATGGAAACTGTATTTTTTTAAAACACTGTCTGGCCCATAGTTTTAGCCTCTTATTGGTTAATTCTCACATCTTCCTTTAACCCATATTTAGTAATCTGGGTAGCACCACGAGGTGTGGCTTACCAGGAGAGATCTTAACCTGTGTCCATCTCGGAGAGGAGCAGCATGGAGACTCCCTATGGAGACTGCCTGAAGTGTATCCCCAACTCTACTTTTTTGTTCCCACAATTTTGTTCTGTCTACTCCACCTACCTAATTTTCTGTCTCTTAAAGGGCCAAGGCAGTTTTCTTTATTAATTAACCAATAAAAGAAACATAGACAGATAACTCTCCTCCATCAAACAGCATTTACCTGACGTGTACGTCCATGCACCTGTGCCTGTGTAGGGGGAGTCAAGTGATCTGGGCGGTTCCACCTGCTCTTTCCAGCTAGTGAATCATCAGTTTCGCTGTAGCAGGACATATGGTCCTGAAATCACTCACTGTGTAAAATCGCACAATAAAACCCACGGGGCTTACAGGGGAAATGGGATTAGAAACATCATGCTCCAAAACTTCCATTAGTGACACATTCAGAAGGGGCAGTGATGCTCTGAGAACCAGAACATTCGACACATAGTAAATGATCAAGAAACACGTAGCTATTCCAAGGACAGTGATTCACCTTGAAAGAAGACCAGAGTTTTGCTGGAGGAAGTGGAGAGCCACAAATGGAGGCTGGTGAGTTCCTGTGCTGAGATGGGGAGGGAGGAAGGATTCTCTGAAGGCAGAAGTAAGTTCTAACTGTGCTTCCAGAGTAGGTGCTTCCTATAGCATGTACTGGGAGCTGAGCTAGGGCTGAGGTATGGTGTGTGTGTATGTGTGTGTGTGTGTGTGTGTGTGTGTGTGTGTGTGTGTGTGTTTCCAGATTGGGTGGAATTTCCTGCATTACAGCCTAATAATGTATTTGGCAGATGAAATGAAGCATGACCAACTGTAAGGCTCCACCTTCCATATATGTCATTTTCTAGGAGGTCAGCTTATGGAAACATATTTGCCTTTTTAAAAGAAGTGCTGTAGGAGCTGGGGAGATGGTGTAGTCAACAATGAGTTCAATTCTCAGAACCCATGTACAAATGTCAGGCATGAGATAGATAAAGTCACATGCCACTGAGCTGGACAGCCTGAGTTTTAGTCCCAAGACCCACATAAGGAATTCACTCTTGCAAGTTGTTCTCACCCATTGCACATAAACCATGGCAAGGAAGAGCTATATGAATGAATAAATAAATGTAATTATAAACATTTTAATGTATGGTAGCATTGGACAGCAGAGATAGGCAGATCCCTGGGATTTGCTGGCCGGTCAGTTTAGCCTACTTGACAAGTTCCAGGATAATGAGAGACCATGTCTCAAAAAATGGTGAACAGTGCCCTAGGAACAAAATACACCCAAGGTTGACTATGATATGTACACACACACATGCATGCACACATACATACCTGTGATGACAGACAGACAGACATGCACACACACAAAAAAAGGGGTGGTAGAAGTAACTACGGTGAGAGCATGCATGAGATACAGAAAGCCCTTTAACTCTGTGTGGTCACTCTCTCCCTGCGAGTGTGTAAGTGTGTCAGCCTTGCAGGTGACAAGGCTTTCTCACACCTTACATGTAAGCCACCTCCTCATCTGTGTTCAACTAAATCAAAATGAAATACCAGAAACATGTTTTGAGATGTGAAAATGGTAGCTATGTGGAATGCTGGGGAAGTTTGCAGCATGTCCTCTTAGAGGAGCCTCGTTTTCATCTGGACCTTTGCTTTAGACGTCTGTTGAGAACATGGCTTCAGCACGGATCTCTTTCTGGTGGTTTCTAACTCTTGCTTTCACACCCTGAAACAGCTTGATTCCAGTGTTCAGGAATGGCCTAGAAAAATTCATTGCTTCTGAGATCAGCCTTGCGATTAGATCATTTATGGTCATCCACAGGAGAAGGTGTTTTTCATATTGGCCTTGAAGGAACTGTAAGATGGCTCAGTCCATCTTCCTTGTTGAGTGGGTGAGAATGCTTGGAGGGGAGAGTATTGGAAACACATCTAAGTGGGAGAATATTTGTCCAAGACTCCTATCACTGGCAGGACAAAGGAGGAAGATTGGAGAGGAGGAAGTGGAGAAGGAAGGACAAAGGCAGATGTTATTTTAATTCATCTTTTTTTCTTTTCTGCATTCCCTCTTTTTCGCTATTTTATATATTAAAAAAACATGTTTTGAGGTATGACCGGTCCATAGAAAGCTCTGTCCATTTGAGGTCCACATCTCCGTGTGTCTGGATATCAGAAAACCTCTGTAACCATCTCCTGCCCAAGGTTGTGTATCTGTCTTTATTTGGCATCTTTATTTGGCATTATAGCGTCTTCATGGTTTCTTTGCTTCATTGCATTTAATTTGCTCTGTATAGGCATTTTTCTTCTTAATAAGGACACTTAACAATAAGATCCACCAAGTTAATGAAGTCTAAAGTACATATCTTTAACCAAAGGCCTGTGTTGTTCAGGAACCCCCCAAAAGTGAAGTTTTGTATCATTTGAAGACATTTCCCCATTTTCAGCTCCCTCCCTAGCAGCCTTCCTCTACCATTGTCTTGCAGTTTTGACTGTTTGATTTTGCTACTACGATTATTATTGTTGTTTTCTAGAGAGAAGTTTTCTTTGTGTAACTCTTGCTGTTCTGGAACTATCTCTGTAGTTCAGGCTAGCCTCAAATTCATAGAGTGGCCTGCTTCTGCCTCCCCAGTGCTGAGATTAAAGGCATGTGCCATCACCACCACATCCCAGGCTGGCTTGGAGCTCAATATCTAGCCCAGATGGCCTTAAACTCTCTCTAGTCCAAATGCCTCAGACTCCCAAGTGCTAAATGGGTGTATGCCACCAAGTCCAGCTTTAACTACCTCACAGAAATAGCTTTATGTAATATTTGGGTTCCATGTCTGTCTATATTGATGCTAATACAAATACATCTTCCTTTTTAAGGCTAAGTCATTTCCTGAGTTTGTGACATAACAACACATTCAAATACCTTGCTGGAAATATCAAGGAGTTCTGTTAGGGGGGATACAAATTTGTTTTGGAGTATTCTGGAAGGTTCTAGTAGCTTTGAAACCAATTCGTCACTTAGTTATAAATACATCAAATAAAAGACATAAAATCCAACTAATCAAAACAGACAAATTCACAGTTTTGGCCTGTGCACTGCTATTTTATGGAGCTATTTGGAGTTAACCATAGAGAACTATGATGGTGTTGATATGGCTGAGGAGCATATGACATCTGAGACTAATTCTCAGGCACAGCCACGATGTCCCTAAAATGACCCATTCAGAGACAAAGAAAAGATGGTAAAGTTGAGATGGTTTCAAATGTGTGCAATCTGAAGGGGTTGATTTCTTTATGATGCTGTTAATTGAGTTGGATGGCCTCTCTGACAATTCATGGCTGTTGTCAGGGCATTGTGTGTGTGCATGCATGTGTGTGTGTGTGTGTGTGTGTGTGTGTGTGTGTTTTCCTGGATTACACTTCTCTAGTAAACCTTAGCTTTTCATAGAGGACATTCAGCAAGAAAGACGTGAAAAAAAAAAACCACACAAATGCGAGATAACGCATGATTAAGTTTTGACCCCGTAGATTGTTAACCTTCAAAGCTAACTCTGCAGTAGCACAATATTATTAGCAATAAAAGGAATTTGCTTTGCCCTTTTTTTTAAATTACCATAAACCGATTGACTGAGACAGAATGATGTTAATATTTAAGAAGTAGGACACTAGATTCTATTATCTCAGAAGCTCTGTCACCAGGCCCTCTCTGTAGTCCTGTTATCTAATTATTGGGCTTAAATTGCATTAGTGTGCTGGCAATTTGTCTACCCCTGGAAAAGTAATTGACATTTGGGTTACTGCTTCATATGTGGGCGACTTGCTAGCCAGTTCCGAAGAGTCCTCTCCTGTCAGGGCAGATTAGTTTAATGTTGCCTGGAGGAAAGGGGAGACTCTTTGTTTTAAGATATGCCACCTCTGTTCTTGGGCACAATTTGGTATTAAAATTTCGGTTCGGTATCAAAGCTGATAAGTCACCTGGGATGAAATTGAACAAGGTTGTCATGACAAAGTAATTAATGGCATTTTTTGACTTTCAAGTGACTTTAAGGGACACATACTTAGTCTTTGCCTGCTTCTTCCGCCATGATGATAAATATGTATTACTCTCTTTCAGGCCATCTTTAGCTGTTGTCAGATGTTTTCTGCAGGGCTCCAGATTGATTGTCTCTGTGAATTAAGTAGCACCAGGTACACTCCATACAGTAGTGATCCAGTGTCTCCAGCAAGGCCTGTGAGTTTGTAAAGCATTTCAGCCACACTGCTTCTCCCTACACAAGGTGCTTTTCTCTGCCTTAAAAAATGTAAAAATGAAAAGCAGCATCCTTGACATTTTCCCTTTTTAGACCTTTCTTTGATACCCCAAGTTGGCCTCAAGAGGGTAGCTATAGGTATTGGCAGACATTCCACATTTCTCCTTGAAGAGAGCAGTGGTGTGCCCTATGACTCCCTAGAGAACACACCTACAGGAAACACACGATTTGGGCCATGTGCCCATGATAACAGGGTACATGTGTGTCGAGACTTTTCCTTCAGGGAGCCAAAGGATGAATGAAGGCTGCCTGGAGGGTAAATACGAAGGGCCAGTCCCTGTGTTCCTTTTCTTGAAAATTAAAGGTGGATCTTGAGAGTCTTTAGGCACTGTTAGATAGTCAGCATTTCCACTCCTACAGATACAAGGTCAAATCCAACCAAGCAAGGACCCATCTCTCTATTTTGGCTTCTCTGTTTCTTCGTTCCCCACCCTCATCTTCTTTAGGCTACTGGCTTTGTTCTGTTCCAGGATCCAGCCATGCCTCTCTGCTTCCAGGCCACCATGCATACTCTTTTCTGTCAGGCTTACTCTTTTCTACTCTCTTCTCTAAGCTAGGTCCCTTGGAACCTACTGAAATGTCACCTCCTTTAAGGCAAATCTCCTCTTATCTCCTGCCCTGCCCCACTTACTCCCAGCCTTAGCTGGATGCCCCCATCGCAGTTATGTCTCTAGTAACAGGTGAATGGACCATTCTCATTCTCCCTTGCTTCTGACTGCCTCTCCAGAACAGAACCTGCAAGAGGGCAGGTGTATCAAGAGCTGGCAGAAGTGGATGCTCCTTATGTTTTTTGGACATAGAAAGTAGTCTCCAATGTGAGAAAAAACCTTTGTGATGTTTACAATGAGCATATATTAATTATCCAGAGTAATGGGTTTTATTAGTACCTATTCCCACATGGGCTTTGATCGTAGGCACTCCCTATGCTATGCCTGATGCACACACTCTCCCCTCCATTCCCTCTCATCTCTCTTTTAGTTGTATGTCATTTTTGTTTTGTTCCAATAGATTCTGTATGCAAAAGAAAATGTGTCATATTTTTACTTCTATTTTTTAAAATGATTTATGCGTTTGTCTGTTTGTATCTGTTTGTATGTGCATGGGTTTCCTGAGGAGGCCAGAAGAGGCCGTCAGATCCTCTGAAGCTGGAGTTACCAGTGTCCTGACTTGGGTAGTGTTCATCAACTCAGGTCATCTAGAAAAGCAAGAAGTACTACCAGGGCTGAGAGATGACTCATCGGTTTAAGAGCACTGGTGGCCTTTCAGAGGAATGGGGTTTGATTTCTAGCACCTGCATAGTAATTCACAACCATTTATAACTCCAATTCCAGGGGATCTGATGCTCTCTATAGCCACCATAAGCACCAGGCAATCAAGTGGTGCACAGACATACATACAGGCAAGACACCCTTACACACAAAGTAATGTTTTTGAGAGAAGCTCTCCTAACTGCTGAGCCAGCTCTCTAGTCCCTGCTGGTAATTGTCTTTCTGAGTCTGGTTTATTTCATTTAACATGGTCATTTCCAATTTCATCCATCCTGCAAAGGACATAATTTCATTCTCATTTATGGCTGAATAAAACTCAATCATGCTGGCATATCACATGTTCTTTGTCTATCCATCAGTGGTCACCTAGCTGATGCCACAATTCAGCTATTGGCATTAGCGCTGAAGCAAAGGTGGGTGTGCAGGTGTTTCTGCTGAAGTTGAGTTCCTTTGAGCTCGTCCCCAGGAGTGATATAAGTGCACCCTACAGAGGATCGCTTGAGTAATGTCTGGAGTGATTTGCATTGTAGCTACACTTATTCGCACCCCTGACAGTAGCACAGGTTCCCAGGAAGTTGCCAAAACAATAGTGTTGTTGACACCATTCCCTATTGGAGATGTCTACCGTAGAAATGGTACCCATCCACCCACACAACTTTCTTCCCCTATGTGAACAGTGACTTCCGTAGGCACCTGACACTTGTTTTGTTTAATTCCTTGCTATCTTATCCTTTTATTTGGACATTTTCTATCTCCTTCTTTGACAAAATCTTCAAAGACAGCATTGATACTTTAAGCATAGGAGTTATTTTTTTGCGTGCATTTGTGTGTATCCAAACACAGGGTAAACACATCAAAATTCATTTTATTCTTAAAATAGTGCATTGAAGTGTCATCAGAGGGATGTTTATTTTTAGGTGAATGATGAGAAGGCCATGAATTTGTGGGGGAATGAGTGGGGACAATGAGAGTTTGGCGGGGAACCGGGGAGGGGTAGGAGTGATGTAAAGACAGTGCTCATGTACAAAATTCTCAAAAAAAAAAATAAAATAAAGAACCTGGGAAAAAAGTTCTGTTGCTAAAGAGCTTGCTGCACAAGCATGCGGACCTGACCTTGATCCCTAGAGCTGAGATCACAAGCCAGACATAGCGAGGCACCTTTTAAATCACAGTGCTGGGAGGCAGAGACAAAAGGATCTCTGTGGTTCACTGACCAGCCTGTCTCACATCATCAGTGAGCTCTAGCTTTGGTGAGAGACCTCGTCACAGAACAAGTTGGACTAAATCCCAAGCCTTACCCATCCAGACGTCACAAATATACATACTCACGTGCACATATACCTGGGTGGACACACACGTATACACACACACACACACACACACACACACACACACACACACACAAATAATACAGTAAAATGAAGGATGGTCTTTATCAAAGTTTTCCAGCATGAGCCTCTGGCCTCTGAGAAGTGCCATGGGCTTGTGTTTTAGCTGTCGGATGACTCTGCTCTGCCCCATAGCCTCTGGCATGGCTGCCCTGGCAGTGAAAAGACCTAGTGCTACAGCAGATGGATGGTTCTGTGTCCTCTCCTTCCCTCCTCTGCACTCTGATGCTGTTAGCTTCCAAGGCCCTGGTGTTCAGTGAAGCGTTTTGCATAAGACACACTTTATCTTTTATCTCTACATAAGGACATTAATACAATCTATAGGAAGCCATGAGTGAGGCCAATAAAATTACCTAGCAGCCGAAAGGTTGTCACGCTCATTTATCTCGGCAGAACTCAGAAGGCAAATGACAAGATTAGGGAGAGGGGATCCATGTGACAGGGCCGTTACCTAGAATGATGAAATCCAAGATGCTTTTCTCTTTTCTTCAGGGGGAGGTGGTCAAGAGGGGAGTGGGGATGGGGAAGTAGAGGAGAGTCAAGGAGAATTCAGTTCCTAAAATTGTTTCCTGGGGCCAGAACATCTAAGAAGTAGACTGTCACCTGCTGGTTTAATTATTTGCCTTACTAAGTATGTTGACCTTCTCATTCCATGCTAATTATCAAACAGTGATGAGCCATGATTCAGACAGTGAGCCCACACATTCAGTTCTTGCCCAGGTTTCTTCCTTGACATGGGGAGGATACAAATGGTAGTCATAAATCTTTTATGATTTGAAAGAAAAAATAAATATTTTAGGACTACATGATTTTATCATTAGGATTTTGTGCAATGTATTTCTAGACACTTAAAGATGAATGTTCAGGTGAATAAACAGCTACTTAGAAATACATTTATACATTAAAGAGTAGCCAGACATGTCATTTTAAAAATGCAAATTATATTTAATATAAAATATGTAAGTTAAAAGATTTGGAGAACTTCAAATGAATGCCTTGTTATTCAAAGAAATAAGTTTTCTAAATAAGTTTTATACAATTTTTTATATGGAATTTGATGGGGATAATTCTTTCTTTAAAAATTTCTCCATTTGAGATTGACACAACTCTATTTTGGTATAGGGGGGTTATTTTGGATGCCATTATGTAGTTCAGGTTGGCCCCTAACTCACAGTCCTCTTGTCTCTGTTTTCTGAGTGTTGGGACTATAGCTGCTGGTCACCACACTGTGCTTGTTAATTATTGTCATTTGTCACAAACCTAGCCACATCTGGAAAGAGGGAGATGTACTGAGAAATGCCTCCATCAGATTGGCTAGTAGGCAAGTCTGTGGGGCCTTTTCCCTGATGGATGATGAATGAGGCCACCCCTTGGCAGGTAGCCCTGGATTGTTTAAGAAATAGACTAAACAGGCTTTGAGGATAAAGCCAGTAAGAAGCAGTGGTCCTCTGTGGCCTCTGCTTCAGTTCCTGCCTCCAGGTTCCTGCCTTGAACTCCAGTCTGGATTTCCCCTCACACTGAACTGTAAGCTGTAAACTGTAATAGTTCTGCTCATGATCCTTTTCACAGCAACAGAAGCAAAGTGGGAAACATACCCTCCTTATGAACTTGTGTTAATTATAGCATCCGGCTGCCATAGCATCCTAATCATCTTTCTTCTATCTAGTCATCTCTGAAATTATTACGTTTTCCTATGACATCATGAAAGCTAAAAATTTTAAACATTTAGAGCCCATTTTGTGTTTACTGCCATATATTAGTATCTGTCTATTATTTATCTCTGTGTATCTGCCTGTCTACAAATCTATCATCTGTATCCCTATTTTATATCTAACTACTTACATGTTATCTATTCTTATGTCCTATTATCTATCTATCTATCTATCTATCATCTATCTATCTATCTATCTATCTATCTATCTATCTATCTATCTATCTATCATCTATCTACCTATTATCATTTATCTATTCATCTATCATCTCTATCTCTCTACCATCTATCTATCTATGTCTGTCTATATGTGTATCATCTATTTATATGTCATCTGTTTATCGATCACTTGCCAAAGCCAAATCATTTTTGTACTGTCTCCTCACAGGAATTACATGGTGTACAATAAAACACAACAGTTACATTATAGAATACACTATATTGTGCTTTATATAGGATTTTATATTGTTTTAATTTGAGTGTGGAATGCCCCCACAGGCTCTTGTGCTTGAATCCTTTGTCTCCAGTTGGTGGTGTTACTTTTCAAGGCTATGAAACCTGAAAGAGATGAGGCCTACCTGGAGGAGGCCATCATTAACAATATGCCCTGGGTTCTACATCATTAACAATAAGGCCTGGGCTCTTTGCTGTTTATCTTTGAAATAACAAGACTGGTCACCTCACATCCCTGCTGCCCCCACTGTGAATCCCTTCAGCTACCAAGCGTTGCCGACATGACACATCAGGCACCTTGGATGACAAGTCATTTTCTAAGCTGTTTCTTGCCATGTCTTCTGTCACAATAATAAGAAGACAAACTCCCCAAATCACAGGAAGAACACCATCCCATTTTGCAAAATTATTTTTTAAAATTTCTAATCATTCAAAATAATGTCTATTCTGGATGGTGACTTACTAGATTTTAAAAACACTTTCTCTTTGTGTGTGTGTGTGTGTGTGTGTGTGTGTGTGTGTGTGTGTGTGAACTTGCATGCACTTGGATGTTGACACTGGTCCAAGTGTGTCACAGCATGGCGTGAGATCAAAGGGCCACCTTTCATTGTCAATGCTCGCCTTTCCAAATTCCAGGTGTGACAGTGTCCCTCTGCAGCTGTGTGTGCCAGGCTAGGGGCCACTGAGCTTCACTGGAATCTCCTGTCTTTGTGTCATGTGTCCCTGTAGGGGTTTCTGGGATTTCAGATCCATTTGCTTTGTCACGGGTACTAAGCTTCTGAACTGAGGTCTGCAGGTGTGCATGGCCTTTACCTACTCCCTAGCCCAAACTTCTTTTATACTACACCTGTACTTTGCTTAATTTTCTTGCTAAAACATATTTTTGTCTTGAGGGAAAAAGACACTAATTGTTGAGGAGAGTATGGCTGTAGGGTAGAGGCGCCTGTTCGTGCAGCCAGCAGACGTCTATTTGCCTAGGGATTTGGAAGGGCCTGTTTGTGGATTGACTAGACATTTCAGTGAATGGAGAGACCTCCTGTACCCAGGTATCTTTGCAAAGATGTCTTAAGTAGAATGTCTCAGTACCAGGGACCTCTCAGAGATGTACTAGGTCAAAAAGTGCCTTTTCTGCATCAGTCAACAAATGCCTGCTGCCCACTGTGCATGTTAGGAAGGAAAGGAGTGTGCTGTGATTTGGCCTTCTGCGCTCGACTGGCTTTTTGCCTTACTCCCGTTCTGAGAAGCACATTCTCTTTCTTATTTTGCCTTCATTTGTTATTGTGCCCGTGGTATGTACGTGTGTGTGTGTGTGTGTGTGTACATATATGGACATGTGTGTCCATGAAAGAGTCTATGTTTCTTGTTCTATGTGAAGAACCAAATCTCTTGCAGCAGAGACTGCTGCTCTATGACCATGGTGACTGACGTGGAATAGTGACTGGCTCCCTCTTCTGAGTGTGTTCTAGCCCTTTTGTCTCAGGCCATAGTACCCCCACCCCCAGAGCATTCCCCTGCATGCAGGCTGTCTGGCACCAGCCCTTTCTTACAGTGCTGTCTGCTTCCCGCATCTTTGTGACTGAAGAGTGTCTTTGGGGGAGTTTCAGATTTTATGATAACGTTGTAGATGTTTGAAGAGGATCACAGCATAAGGTTGTAAATCTTTGTGGCGTGGCAGAGGAGCAGTGAAAGACAGCAGGTACAAGTTGTTCTATTTCTTCTCAAAGGATTCCCAGCGCTTGTTTGAAAACGCAGAGAACAGTTCTCTGTCCCCTACCCTGGCTCTAACCAGGCCTGACTGTGTTTAGCTTTTGAGATGGACAAGATGGGATGTGTTAGGGTGGAAAGGCCATGGAACCCATTCTTCTTGGAAGGGTCTACTCGATGCTCAGCTATGGAGGACATGCCCTTGATGCATGCATTCTGCTGCAGTGAGCGCCGTGTGCTTCTTTAGCTTCTGTAGAGGAATCTAGCAATGAACACAACAGGAGAGTCACTCCCAACCTTCCATATCAACAGACTTATTCACACAGTTAATTCCACCTGACCTTAGGTCTAATGACCCTTCTCATGTGAGGGACCAGGGCAGTGCAATCAATTTGCAGATAAAAGGAGACAACTGAGCATTCAAAATGCTCATCACTGGCTTGATCTTGGGCAGGCCTCCTGCAGGCAGCTACCACTGCTGCTGAGAGTTCAGGAGGGTGCAGGCTCAACCTGGTCAGGAGATGCTGTTTCACAGCAGGAAGCCCCACCCCTAGCTGCGCAGCTATTGGCAGCTGATGGTTGCTACCAGAGGGAGAGTGAATATGCTTCTGGGGTGTGACCTCTAGCTGCTTATGCTCCAAGGGCTGGTCAATGCACCTGCAGCAGCACTAATTAGATTCAGTGGGCTAAGAATAGGAACATGAATGGGAGGGGCCCATGGCAGGGATTTCTGGGAGGAGTTGTGGGGAAAAAATGGGACAGGTGGGTATAATCAAATTTCATTGTGTACACGTGTGAAATTCTGAAAAATTATATTTAAAATACCTCTCCTCACACAAATGCCCTGAGTGTTCCCATTGATACCCATCTCCTCACTGCCTACCTGCTCTCAAGAACTCTACCCTTACAGCGCCCTCCTCCAAGATCTTACAGCCATCACAGAAACTGAGTGTGGATTTTCTGGCTTTCTGGAGCAGAGGACATGCTGTGGTCACTGGTTATTGAGTTATCCTCTTGCCTGGAAGTGAGGTGCATGCCACCTGACTCCCCAGGCCTTTCTAATTAGAGGCAGTGTTTGATCTGCTAGGCGTTCCGTGGAGTGGCAGGAATCCCTCATCATCCGTGTCCCATTTTCCCAGCTCTTCTTGGCCTGTCATTGCATAAGCATCATTGCTGACTCTGGCAAGAGCTTGAATTCTTGTCCCTTTGGGGTTAGTTTTTGTTGTTGTTCTATTTAAATGTCTATATTTTCCTTCTTCAGGAAAAATGGTTCAGAGTTGGGGCTTCACAAAGGTTTAATTATAATGATTTGTTCTTCAAAGACTTAGCAGTTTTTACTTCTCTCAGGGGAGGGTCTTCAAGCTAAGTTAGTGACGATCCTGTGTGGACAAGGGTGACTGAGACCCACAGTCTCCTCTCGGGGGATCGTTTGGCTTCTGTTGTCATTCAGAAAGTGGGTGTTCTACTGCCAGAGTTGAGAAGCCCAGTGATATTAATATAGGGATCCAGTCTGAGCAACATCATTTGTGTGCCGACATTCACTGCCAGAGTGTGCAAGTGGAGGCCAGCGGACAACTTGCACAAATCAGTTCTCTCCTTCCACTCTGTGAATCCTAGGGACTGGCCTCGGTCTCAAGGGCCTTTACCAACCGATCCATCTTCCTGGCGTCCTTTCCTTTGGCTCTGACAATGAAAATGATGCACTAGTCCCCAGCCACCTGCTGACACTGAAGGTCCTGGAGGACACAACTGTGGTGTGGAGTCCGGCTTCAGAGGACTAACATTATCTGTAGAATGAGCAGAAGAGTCCTGTGGGGCTGTGCATTCTCAGCAGCTGGAGAGCCTTGATATCGTCCAGAAATGGCTTCTACAAGTGGCAGAAAATGGGAATCACAGTAACGTTAGTGATGACCCCCTGTCCTTTTCTCTAGGCATGCTGACATGACTTCCTCCATGATGCATACTTTGTTCGTTAGCAGTCAAATTCAGTCTTATCTCTGTTGTGTGGGGATGTCTTGTACATAAACAAAGAACTGACCAAATAGGTGATGTTTGTTCTCTCAAAGGAGCACAATACAGGTGTGAAGAATGACAAAAGTCCTATTGGACAAATGTCTCAGAGGGTAAAATGCTTGTCTTGCACACATGAGGACCTGAGTTCAATTCCTGTACACAGGTAAAAGCCAGGTGTGGTGATGCATGCTTGAAATTCCAGTGCTGGGAGGCAGAGGCCTGTGATCCCTGGGCTTCTGGCCAGGTAGCCTTGCTGAATGGGTGAGCTTTGGGCCAGTGAAGAATCAACCAAAAAAACAAGGTATATGGGATGGGAGACATGACACTGGAGTTTGAACTTTGGTCTCCATGTGTGAACCTGTGCACACAGATACAGAATGACAAAAATGGCTGCTTTCGGTTGTCAACAACTTCACTATACTAGAATTAGCTAAAATCCAAGCAGCTGGATATTCCTGTAAGGTGTTTTGTTTTGTTTTGTTTGTTTGTTTTTAGCTAAACCATTTGAAGTAGAAAGTTCCACTTCCAATCCAGATCTTTCTAGATTGAAGATCCACCTTTAATGCAGATCTTTCGAGGGGCAGAGGAGATCCAATTTTAATCTGAACTACAATTCTGTTAGAAAGATAAGGAAGGAGGAAGCCTGCTTTCTTTGCCTATTTGCTCTTGCACTCACTGGCAAGTCCATTCATTCACTGGTGCTAGAGTCTACTTCTTTGGGATTATGGTGTATGTTGAAGACCAGCTGAGACACCCAGCCTCATCAGCTGAACCACAACATAGTTCTTGGACCTTTCACTGGTAGACACCCCTTGTTGGACTAGCTGGACCACAGCCTTAAGCCATTATAATACATGCCCTTTATATATATAATATATATATATATATTCATATATATCTCCATTCCATCAGTTCTGTTCTTCTAGAGAACCCTGACTAATACAAGAGGCCCTGATACAAAGTTATCTAAGATATACGGTTGGGGGAGTCATTAGATAACAGTGTATGTACATATTCATTTATATTATGTGCATTATGATCACATTTCTCTAAAAATCTATGGGTAAATGCATTCATTTAGAAAACATGCCTTCTATTTTGAAAACATGTTAGATATATGCCCTATAGTTATAAATTTATATTTAATCATAAAACTATAAGTATATGTGGGCATTTATAAATTAAATATTCACCAATGTCGTAATGGAATATAGTAGTATGTTTTTATAATAGAAGATTTCTACATGTATATTAATTTTTAATGCTATGTTACCAAAGAAACAGGCACTATATTTTCAATCTGGAAACGAAAAGGCCTTTAAGTAAGAGGCCAGTCATAAAGACGCTTGGGCTATTAATGGGGAATTGAAGAGCCACCTACTTAGAATAATCGGTTCACATAATGAATCAGGCTGCAAAGACCTGTCCTTTAATAGTGAAATATGCTAATTTTAAGTTCAGGACTGTGGTCAGCAGGAACTCTCCCTGCTCTGACCTTGCCACCTTTTAAAATGCTGCCTACGCCTTCTGAGCTTAAAAAGCCTCTCGCTTTGCACAAAAACCTGACGCTCTTCACCAATTTCAATGTTTATTGCTATGTATTTGCATTGAAGGGCAGGAACTTTACCTATCAGCCCCCCCCCCACACACACACACTTTGTTATACAGTGTGTCTTTTTTGTTGTTGTTATGGGGGAGGGAGAAGACAGCGAGAGAGTCTGTCCTGTCTTGCATTCATACCTGTTCCATCTAGGTGGCTTTGCGAATGCACTTGCATTGAATGTATCCTCTTGGGGGACTCTGGTGGATAGGTGAGGTTTGGGGACCCTGGTTCTAGCAGCACTGGCCTGACTATCACCCTGCCTTTTTACACTCCTCCCAGAATAGCCTCGGGTCTCTGGTTCCTTCAGCATCTGCTGGAAACAAGCTCTCCGCTCCTTGTGCTGAGAAATTACATAGACCATGTTAACGGCGTATGACCAAATTTAAGCCATATATTTAAAGCGCTGTTCTTGGCTCTTAATTCAACATGATAAAGAGGAATAAGACTGCACTAAGTGGTTTCCTGCTGACAGGGTCCCCTCTTGGTCTTGCCTTTCTTCACCCTTTGTCCAGAGAGCTACAGTCTGTTCTCCATGTTTTTTTCTCTCTAAGCCCAGCTCCCTCACCTTGGCATTGCTGGCACAGCAGGATGACTAATTTTTGTTAAGGGAAAGTGGAGGTCGTGGTGTGCCCCATATATCTGAAGATGCTTAACAGTAACTCTTCTCTCCTTACCCACTGATCCTGCCCACTCATCTGATGGTGACACTGTCCCTAGACATTGGACAGTTTTTTCTGAGTGCTGAGACTCACTGCTGGGACCCAGAATCCCAAGCATTTCAGATCTTTAGCACTTCTCCTCACGGTTGCTTCTCGCACCCCAGATGCATGAGCTAGCTCTCTCGCTGACTGAGCCTAAGCTCCCAGCAGCATTGGTCTGTAGATCTCCTCTGCCTCACACCTCCTTTCTCTACCAGCAGCTCCTGGATTTCATCTTCACTGTGTCTATAATATAGCATCCCTGATGTATCACCAAGGGAAGGTGCATCCTTCCCTGGATCTATTTCATTGACCAGGAAATATCCCTGCTGCACATCTCACGAGGCCAGGGGCTATAAACAGACCATTGCAAGTTTTCCTCTCTTCTCTATCCATAAAGATAACTACTTCCTCCCCAGGTCCCTGTTTTCTTCCTATTGCTAGAATGAACTTGTCTTTTCTCTTACCGAGGGACCACACAAACACAATCACACACACAACTAAAAATAAAATATTTTTGAAAGCATTACAGCTACAGTGCACACCTGTAATCCAAGCATTCAGGAAGTTAAGGATAAGGTAGAATGAACTTGTCTTTTCTCTTACCGAGGGTTTTTTTTTTGTTTTTTTTTGTTTTTTTTTTTTTTTTTTTTTTTTTTTGCATGCTTTATCTTGCTCTGTCCCCTTTTCCCTTGTGGACTCTTGATCCTGCAGATGACTGTGTAGACACATCTTATTTCTCAGGTACAAAGATCTTGGCAGGCAAGTGTTCTGCCTCACACGATGCAGTCTTATTTCTTTTGTGTGTTCATGCATGAGTGTGTGTGCTATGCTGTGCTTTTGCTGGGCACGGTCTGTCATAGAGGACAATCATTTCTCAAGAGTCACATCCAACTTTTATTTTGGGGCAAGGTCACTCTCTGGTCAAAAATTCAACAAGTAGGCTAGGCTGGCTGGGCAGTGAGTCACAGCAATTCACCTGTCCCTGCCTGCCCAGCACTGGGATTACATAAGCACGTGCCACCACACCTGATTTTCTTCTTCCAGGATTCTGAGGATCAAACTGGGTCTTTGTGCTTACAAGGCTGTTACTTTATTTAGTGAACCATCCTCCCAGTACCCAGCCTGCTTTCACACATGCAGAAAAGGCTGTGTGAATGTCCCAGTAGTGTGTTGACTGTGTTTGTCACCTTGGATGTCACCTAGTTATCACTCATGGCATTCTGAAGGTGATTGTGACTGAGCACACTGTAAAGGTAGTTCTCAGACGTCAGTTCTCAGCACTGACTGAGAGTTTGGTGGTGACATACACCCCAAATGCCAGCATTTGTATGCTGAGGCAGGAGGATATGGTAGAACTCCCACAAATTTGAGGCTAACTAGAGCTAACAATCAAACAACACATAAAAAAGCTTTAAGCCATACGGAGGGTAGACATCTACAGTGTAGGGGGATTCCTTCATTTGTTGTGTCCCTTATTGATTTTACGTGTGTGTGTGTGTGTGTGTGTGTGGTACATTTATACATGTTCCTACATGCTCATTGGTATAGATGTACTTGTTCCTGTGTATATATGGAGGCCAGAATTTGGCTTCATTTGTCTTCCTTTGTTGCTCTCCGTTATTTTATTGATTTATTATTTTGTGATGGAGGAGAGTTATCTATGTTTCTTTCATTGGTTAATTAATAAAGAAAACTGCCTTGGCCCTTTAAGAACAGAAAATTAGGTAGGTGGAGTAGATAGAACAGAATTGTGGGAACAAGGAAGTAGAGTTGGAGAGACGCTTCAGGCAGTCACGATAGTGAGACTCCATGCTGCTCCTCTCTGAGATGGACGCAGGTTAAGATCTCTCCTGGTAAGCCACACCTCGTGGTGCTACCCAGATTACTAAATATGGGTTAAAGGAAGATGTGAGAATTAGCCAATAAGAGGCTGAAACTATGGGCCAGGCAGTATTTAAAAGAATACAGTTTCCGTGTAATTATTTCGGATAAAGCTAGCCGGTTGTCTTTGAAATTTCCTGCTTCATGGAAATGTCTGCTGGACACTATGGGCCTGAAGGCCGAAGATGGATGCCCCAACGGTACAGAGGAACTTTGGGTGACTGTCCAGGCAGCCAGTTGTCTCTGTCATTTCTAGAGTTTGAAAGTTGCATATGACTTGTTTACTTAGGTAATATTATATCCTTCTGGAGTCTTTGATGGAGTTGAAGAATAAATAGATAGTTATAGCTTTCCTTAGTTATGATAAAAGATAAAATAGATTTAAATATTGTAACTGTAATACTTGCTTGATAACTGTTTTGTTATATGTAATTTTGCTATGTTAAAGTTGAAGCCTTTCTTTTTTGTTTAAACAGAAAAAGGGGAAATGATGGAGGAGAGTTATCTATGTTTCTTTCATTGGTTAATTAATAAAGAAAACTGCCTTGGCCCTTTAAGAACAGAAAATTAGGTAGGTGGAGTAGATAGAACAGAATTGTGGGAACAAGGAAGTAGAGTTGGAGAGACGCTTCAGGCAGTCACGATAGTGAGACTCCATGCTGCTCCTCTCTGAGATGGACGCAGGTTAAGATCTCTCCTGGTAAGCCACACCTCGTGGTGCTACCCAGATTACTAAATATGGGTTAAAGGAAGATGTGAGAATTAGCCAATAAGAGGCTGAAACTATGGGCCAGGCAGTATTTAAAAGAATACAGTTTCCGTGTAATTATTTCGGATAAAGCTAGCCGGTTGCTGGGAACTGGGCGGCGGGAACGCAGCCACGCTGCTCCTTCCTTCTACAATTTTGAGATAAGACTTCTTGCTGAACCTGTAGGTCACTGATCTGGCTGGCTACCAGGTGGAAGAACCCCCTGTTTCTGCCTCAACAGTATTAGGTGCCAGAGACATGAACTCAGCCGAACCCTCCTGTTTCTGCCTCTCCAGTACTAGGTGCCAGAGACATGAACTCAGCTACTAAGTGTGCACTTCACCACTGAGACCTAACCCTGCCCTCCTCTGTGGCCTTGAAGGGAAGCAGGCATAGAGAGAATCGACTCCAGGTTACACATTAGACTTTCTCCAGTCTGATTGGTTTGGCCTCTTCATCAGAGCTCCCACACCACCAAAATGGGCTCTGTCCTCATGTGCTTTGTTCTGAATTCTTGATGAGACCTTTCTATAGGCACTCACGAGTTTGTAACTTCAAACTATGCAGCAAAATAACTGCCAAACCCACAGGGAACTTGGTCCTGAATATTATAACCCTGGACTTTAATGTGTTTATTTTTTACATGGTTATTTCATTCTAGCTCCAACCTAGGATCCAAGCAATCCGTTTGTGTCCTCATTCCCTTTGCCAATATGCTCAGACACAAAAAAAACATTGATCTTTTCCCCTCTGCATGTCCGCCTCTGAATGATTCATTTTTTTTTAAAAAACTGTTGCTGTACTTGAATGTTGACTTTTTAAAAACTTTTCCTATTTCCCTTTTTACCCTGCCTTGGAAGGTCTCCTTTGATAGCCAGGCTGTTCTTCCTGCTTCCTTCTGATTGTTCACCTTTTGCCCACTTAAGCTGAGGCCCCTTTGGTGTGTGCTTGGGATTTTAGCAGTTCAAGTTCAAAAGAAGGCCCTCTTGAGTAACCTGTTCTGACATCGCCGTGTCTTAGCACAAAGCTTTCCCGGATTAATAGGATGGCTACAAATGGCTCTTAGCTTCAGTCACTGCTCACCTCTGTGTATGAGGGGAACCTTCTGTCTATTCATGTGGGAGACACTTTTTTTTTTTTGGCACTATTGGTCTAAATCTAGAAACAAGTGTTATTTTATTGAATGTCCCACTTTTAGTAGAAGGTGTATTTGACAAAAAAAAATTTACCCCAGATTTGGCATGTCCTATCATTTTGTCCAGTTGAACATCATGTAGGAATGTGAAGTTCTGTTATGGAGTTGATGGTCTCACAGTCTTGCTGGTCTTTTAGAATTTAAACAATATGATAAGAAAGGTTTTTAAAGTTTAATAGGACACTACTGGAATTGAGTCCTGTTGATGGGAATGTCAGGGAAATTATGAGCAGAGTGGGGGAAATCAATTTCTGATTCCATCCCCTTCCATTCGCTCTCAATGGTGATTCTTCATGGGCCCTTCAATACCCCAACAATTAACTCTCATGGTACATGCTGAGCTATCCTGGAACACTTTGGCTGCTTCTGAGCATCCTGTTCCTGTCTTTTATTTATTTCCCATTGTGATTCAGTGTTACATAGGCTGTTCCCACATAGTAGGTACTGACAAGCATGCAAAATGAATATATGCATAAATCAAAACTACATAAGCAGTGCTGAAGGAAAGTTGGCATGGTGTGTATCCTTTCCTTTACAGCTGTTAATGTCAGCCTAAAACAGTGATTTTAAAAATATTATTACATTTATGTGTGTATGTGTCTGTACATATGCACATGTTATTGCATGTCATAGCATACATTTCAAATTCAAAAAACAACTTGTGGGAATCACTGCTCCCTTTCCATGATGTAGGACTTGGGTATTGAACTCAGGTCAGCCTGGGCCGAAGTGCCTTTACCTTCTAAGCTATCTCAGTGGCACTAAAAAAAGTTATTGTTAATCAACTCATTTGTTCATCCTAAATGGACTGCCAGTTGAATCATTCTTTAGTAAGCTGCATGGATCTGCGAGCACTCACTGAGCTAAGAATACGAGGGTGGCTACCAGGTGCCATGGCTTATTTTTAATATGAGGAAAATCTGCCTTTGTAACATGTAGCTCACAACAAACAGGATCGCATGGTTCCAAATGGAAATACTTTTGTCAATGGAATGAAATAATTCCCCGAAAACTTCCACAAGTCCCCAGTGTGCTTCTTCCATTATTTCTTCTGCTGAACGCGAAGCTGGGATCTCTGCAGGCTGAGGCTCTTCCTTCTGAAGTGCCGAATGCGAGAGGGTGCAGGACGCTACCTGTGATTATCATCAGGAAAACAGAAAGGTCATCGTGTCTGTATAATCCATCCATGCTGGACATTGTGGGAGTATCGGGTTCACCAGGGTGTGGAAACCCCAAGTTTGTGAGAGGGTCCAGAAGAAAACTGAGTGTTCAGAAGAGGATGATGTTCCCATAGATGGACGGTGATCTTGATTGGACTTTAGATGGTGAAGTTCCGGTTTTATTTCCTACTGAGCAAGTGATACCTTCCTTCCTTCCTTGACTCCTTGCCTGCCTCTCTCTCTTTCCCTCTCTCCCTCTCATTTCTTTCTTTTAAAGACAAGGTCTAATGTCTTTAAACTGAATATGTAACCAAGGATAACATTTCCTTTCTTTCCCTTTTTCTTCTTCAGACAGGGTCTTAGGTAGCCCAAGATAACACTGATCTTACGACATAGCTAAAGACGACCTTGAACTTCTGATCCTCTTGCCTCTGCTTATGGAGTGCTAATGTTATAATCATGTATGACCACATCCAGTGTCTGCAGTACTGGGCTAGACCTGGGCTTTATGCAGGCACTTTGCTGATAGAGCTCCATCCACAGCCGGGTAATGCTCTCCTGAAGGGAATTATATTGTGGAGTAAGCACAGCTGACCAGGGCTCTCAGCTTCTTCACCTATGAAACTTCCTCCTTAGGAAGTATTTATAGTAATGCAGGGGCCTTGGCCCCAAACTTACCTGACATATAAAGGAAATTGATTTCTCTTTGTATGTCATCAATCAGCTCAGCTCTTCTCTTTTCTTGCTATTTACTGATCTATATAATCATATGTGTCCACACACACATAAAACATGCCTATTTATTATCACATTTTTGTGAATGTAGATATACCTGTCATCTATGTGTGTCTGTGTATAATCACATAAGTGAACTACCCATGTATTGATTGTGTCTATGTGTGTAAATAAGTATCTATTTATGTAACATCTACTCTCCATCTTTACATGTGTATATAAATCTATCTGCATATAGAAATCTGTTCAGGCATTCATTTGCTCCCAGTCCACACACACACACACACACACACACACACACACACACACACATGTGCCAAGTCATACACATCTGTTGCATACATACATGTAATTTACTTCCTTGAAGTGTTCATTGGTGCAAATTCGTGGACATTTTTGTCTCCTGTACAATACTTTGGGGACACTGAAAAGGTAGACGGAGAGAGGTCTGGACATGGTGGAGTGCCCATCCAATCCCATCACTAGGAGCCCACACTGAAGGATTGAAAGTCTGAGGCGATTTGGGGCTGTATCATGAGAACCTAGCTCAAAAAGACAAAGAAAACAAAACAAAATGGGGAGAAAAAAGAAAGAGGGAAGGAAAAATTAAAGCTTAATATGGGTTGTTTCAGGGGATCCCTTCAGTCAAGAGAACAGTCCTCTGACAACCTGCAATTATATTGTTGGTATCCTTCTTCTTAGTCAATGTGGTACTTTGACTAGCCAGAATAGAGTCAGAACCTCAAATACATTGTCTCATTGTGGTCATAGTAAACTATTGTTTCAGAAATGCTTCTGCTGAGGAGTTTTGGTTTTCATATTTAGTTATTGAAAATGCAGCTTTTCATTATAAATGTAGAATTACACCAATCCTCTAATATGAGATGACAAAGCAAATCAGAATGTTCCCTGTGATCCAGTCAAATCCAGTCAGCATGTCTCCTCCACTCCCTCCTCCAGGCCCTAGTGTCTTCCTGACTTTTGTGATGAATTTTGTTGAGTGGGGACTTCTCTAAGTTTTCCATGAAAGAGCACCATTGGTCCTATGTGATGTAGGCTCTGTAATTATATAAATGGTGTTATTCCTTGTTCTTGAGAGTTTCTTGCATAAATACAATACAATATGATCAAGTAGAATTTTTGTGTATTTGCATTTGTTTGAGACGGGCTCTTGCTATTTAGCCCAGGCTAGACTTATATGTCCTTAACCTTATCCTTAACTTCCTGAGTGCTTGGATTACAGGTGTGCACTGCCACATCCAGGTGTAGCTGTAATGTTTTCAAAAATATTTTATTTTTAGTTGTGTGTGTGTGTGTGTGATTGTGTTTGTGTGGTCCCATAGAGGCCAGAAGAGGGCGCTGGATACACTGGAACTGGAATTATGAGGAGTTGTGAAACTCAGGATGTGGGTGTGGAAGCTGAACTCTATTTCTTTGGAAGAACAATAAAGGCTCTAAGCCATCGAGCCACCTCTCCAGCCTTCAAATAGCACTTTCTATGTGTTCACATCTTGTTTTACAAAGGGTGATAGGATGTGCGTAGCCACCAGCTGTGCATATTCACGTCTTTCCCTTGGACCGCTTAGCCAGGACTCTCATGATTGCTCTATGGTCTCATAATCGGGACCACGTCATTGCTGCTATTTATGCTTTTTCCATCGCCACTGGGGTTGATCGGTTTTTTAAAAACATTTCAATGACAGAGCCCCACATAGGAGCACCGGACTGAGCTCCCAAAGTTCTGATGAGGAGCGGATGGAGAGAGATCATGAGAAAGAAAGTCAGAACCATGAGGGATGCGTTCACCCACTGAGACGGCAGGACAGAACTAATGGGAGACCACCAAGTCCACTTGGAATGGGACTGATGGAACATGCGACCAAATCAGACTCTCTGAGGGTGGCTGATGGTGGAGTCTGACCGAGGAGCCAAGGACAATGGCGATGGGCTTGGTCTCTACGACATGGACGGGCTCTGTGTGAGCCTTGTCAGTTTGGTTGCTCACCTTCCTGGACCTGGGGGGAGTTGGGAGGACCTTGGACTCAACATAGGGTAGAGAACCCTGATGGCTGTTTGGCCTCAAGAGGGAGGGAGTGGGGGTGTGGGTGGAGGGGAGGGGAGGGAAGGGGGAGGAGGAGGGAGGAGATGGCAATTTTTAATAAAAAATAAATAAACTGGAAAAAAAACAAAAAAACAAACAAACAAAAAAAACCATTTCAAATGTGGAACATTTTCCTAATAACGATCTGTGGTGTGTGTTGACATTTCAGATGCCCAAGTAAGACTCAGGCAGCCTTGACTGAAAGTCCTGTGCAATAAACGAAAGCACGTTCTTGCAACGCCACTCTGGATTCTAATGGATCTTCCCCCAAATTACTGTCACTTTTTAAAAACATGATCTTAGGCCCAGTCCACACAGGATGATCAGTTTGCTGTTCTTATTCCCTCTGAGGAAGGCACCTCTTTGCCTTTTGAGATAGGTCCCTCCTGAACTGAACTGAAGAGGTGAAAATGCATGCAAGGGCAAAAATCAAGGAGGCCTTGTGTCATGTGAATCTCTAACAAGACGTGTTTCCTAGCAGCTATGAGACACTTTCCCCAGCATGCAGGAATGTTTCAAGGGAGAGATATTTCTTTCTAAGCATATATATATTGCTTATATATATATATGTATATATATATATGCACTATATATATATAGTGCTTGTGAATGTGCAGGTGTCACAGTGTGTTTGTAGCCAGAGAACAACTTCTAGCAATCCTTTCTTCAAAACCTTTTTTTGCTTTATTATTTTGTAATTTATTTGATTATTTGTTTGTGTGTGTAAGTCTGTGCCTGTGTACATGTGTGTATGTGCGTGCATGTTGTGTGTAAGCATTTTGTGTATGTGAACACATGTGTGTGTGTCTATGCACATGCAATGATACAATTGTCGAGGCTGGAGAACAGCTTGAGGGAACAGTTCTTTCCTGCCGTGTGTGACCCCGTTATTGAACTCAGGTTCTCAGACTTGGCACCAAGTGCTTTCATTCACTGAGTCATCTCACTGCTCCCAAAACTGCTTTTGTTCAAATAATAGTAAGTTATTCTTTCATGTTCTTGGACCTCAGATGTGGTACACTGTTAACACTCAATTTTAAAAGTTACTTCTGCTATTCTGCCCCCCCCCCTCATTAAAAGCCAAGTTTTGTTTTGTTTTGTTTCCACATCCTTGGATGCTTCCTTTCCTCCACCTCATGCCTAGAACTGTAAGTGGAGGCCGGAGGCTGCTTTCTCATTTCCTGAAGTATGTAATCAATATTAAGCCTCAGAATTGTTATTTCTTAAGTGGCTGCAGGAGCTAGTGAGCAGGACCCGATGGATGGAGAGTAACCAGTCCAGGGGGACCAGTGGAATGGAGAATATATGTAACTACATAGAATAGACTTGGTGATCAGAGCTAGGCATCAATCTTCTGACCACTAGGGGAAAGTCAAGGGGTAATCACAGCTA
Organism: Arvicola amphibius; assembly: GCF_903992535.2. Lineage (NCBI taxonomy): Eukaryota > Metazoa > Chordata > Mammalia > Rodentia > Cricetidae > Arvicola > Arvicola amphibius. Next base: position 94,386,500 of record NC_052050.1, read on the forward strand.
GATCACCTTTGATGTAGCCACCACCATCTCATATAGGAAATCTGCTCGAACTTTATTGCTGGTAATGACAGTCTCCTGAGGAATCTGTTAGAGCCCAAATTGCTGGAAGCCAGTTCTACTGTTCCAGAGAGTCTAGGTCACTGGGTATTAGCGGATGTGTACATTTGACTTTCTGGGAAGATTTGGGCAACAATGATACTACTGGCACACTGACCAAATTTTCAGCAGTCAGGTGCTAGTCTCATATAAAGCTTGAATCGTGTGTGTGTGTGTGTGTGTGTGTGTGTGTGTGTGTGCAAGCGCTTAGAGTTTGATATCAGGTGGTTTCCTCAGTTGCTTTCTTTTTTGGGTCAATGCCTTTAACTCAATCTGAAGCTCACTGATTTAGCTCTGTAGGCTGGCTAGAAAATCCCAGAGGTCCTTCTGTCTCCACCTGTTCAGCATTGGCATCACTATGCCACTGTGGTACGGGGAAACATAGGTTCTCTTGTTTGTGTGGCAAGCACTGGAGTCATCTTCCCATCCCTCAGAAGTCCTGTGGTTGGTGGTGCTTGAAACGTATGGAAGTCTGAATCATTTGCTCTGTCCCCTCAGTCAGACACTGGGCAAGAGCCACTCACTTTGGGAATATAGGTTGGCCACCTCTGCAAGTCCGCATTGCTCCTGGTAAGTTACAGTTTCTGTGACAAGATGAGAACATGGGAGGAGTCTGGTGGCGTTCAACAACAGAAGAATAACCTCCGCAAATGTGGCCTCGGCTGCTGAGCTGCTGGTGGAACCAGCAAAATGTCACAAAAACCAGAGTCTCTGTTCTGAGCTCTTCATATGGGACATGGCAGGTTTAATGTCCAACAGCAAAGCAACACTGTAACTCTGGAGTCTCCATCTACGGCCTCACCTCCCACACTGCCCTCGGAATATCCAAAGCTGGACTGTAAAGCCCTTTCTCCAAGGATTAATTGGATCAAGATCAGCCCTATCTGGAATGTACATTTAATACTTGGGAATGATGTCAGTAATATATGTAAGAGATTTTTATATTAGATAACTGCTCATTAAAAGTCAATCCTCCCCCCTCTAGGGTTTTAAAATAGAAAGTATTCACCTTTTGCAAATGAGGAGAGTGAAATTTTCTTTAACTCATGATACAATGAAAACGGGAAGAAAGGGAATTGCTCACAATACAATATGACTCCACCAAATTTGCATAATTTAGGCATAAAATGTAATACCCTGCTCACATGCTTTTGTCTTGAATGAAATTGGTTTTCAAGTAATGTGTGGGGAATCATAACCAGCTTTAGCAAAATGGATAATGTCAGAAAGAAAAAGTTCCTATTAGCCTAGAAGGCATTGCCGAAGCCTAGATCCACCGTGCAATGGTTTTCAAAAGTTTGTCTTGTAACTTAATGCATAGGAACTTGATGACCAGACAGCAGCACGGTGACCAGGCTCTTTGATGTCTAATGTGGTAATTAGCCATTTGAGACCTTAAGACAATCTTTTTAAAGAAGCATTAAAGTTGCTGTGTGATAAATGTTCTAAGAACATTTTTTAAAAGGCTTAAGTTCTCATAACTGCTTTATAACAAATGGGAGGGCCTTATAAATATGTAGTAGAGATGAATTTTAGCACAGTGCAGAGCTAAGGACATGCATCCCACTCTACAGGCGGAGAAACTGAGGCACAGGGAAAGGATGTGCCACCTGTTTCACATACTGAAGTGGCATTAGGATTTAAGGATTTCCTTGTGTCCCCATGAATTGCTTCTTGGAGAAATGATAATACTAGGAAAGTCTGCCGAATGCTCATTGCAAACCCAGCTTCCAGCTGCTTTATCTTCGCTAACCTTTCCCACGGCCTTGTTGGTGTTTTCTGTTCACTCCCCAGTCTTTGACTTAAGCTGTCTTGCTCCTTTGTTGTGTAAGTGAGAGCTAATATCTCATATTTGTCATGTGTTTCCTGTGAGAATTTAAAATATAAATATGATCATTAGTTCATTTGCCTTTCTGTTTAGCTAAATTAGTCATCTAGCACAGACCCAATTAGAACATGGATTCCATGAGGCCTCTATTATATTTAGTCCATTGTGTGTGTGTGTGTGTGTGTGTGTGTGTGTGTGTGTGTGTGTGTGTGCGCGCGCGCACATGTACATACATGTGGACATCAGAGGACAACATCATTGAGGGGGTCAGGGATTCTACCATGGGGGTCATCAGGCACGGTGACAGGTGGGCCATCTCACTGGCCCCTGGAACCTTCTTCAACTTCATTGGTAAGATCTTTTGTTTCAGCACTCTCAGAATGGAGTCTGAGACCTGAACAGTTCGGAAGGTGCTCCACTGATGACTGAATTGTCCCAGCAAGGGGACACCTGCTGGTTTTGTTTCTCATCTTGAGAATTGCTGTTCTACCCAATGACTAGTCTCCGGTGTGTATTTTTGACTCATTGCATCATGGTGTTTATTTGGAATAAAAGCATAGACCCACACCAGTAATAGACCCTGATTTCCAATGCTTGCATCTGGGATGGCCACAGAACAAGTGTGGATTTGGAGAGAACACTTACATTACTTCACTTACACAGACTCTGTTTACTTGGGTTTACTTGGTCTTCTTTCTTCATGCTGTTTCTTGCTGTCTTCATCTTTTTGCTAGTCAGAAAATTTTGGGTAGCCATCTTAGGACCAGGAATGCGGAGGCTACTTTGGAATAGGGAGGAACCCAGATATCCCCAAAGAATAGATGCAGTAGCTATGTGATACCTACCTCAAACTTCTGCCTTGGGGTAGAAAAGGGAGAAATAGTAAGTGCTTACAGATGACAGTAACCCAAAGTGGCTCCCTTGCTTCACACACACAGAAACTCTGGACTTCCTGCTGAATGAAAGAGGTATAGAGTGAGTAAGATCCTCAAAAAGCCAAAAGCAGAGTTGCGGCCCGATCCTCTCCCAGTTGCACATCTGAACAAAGTGGAGTCAAGGTCGAAGATACATCTACAAATCCATGTTCACCTTAGCATTGCTGACAGCAGCCAAAAGGGGCTCGACATAAGTGCCTGTCATAGGACACATGGGTAATCAAAATGTTTACACACACACACACACAGCCACATACATGAACCACACAATACTATTCAATCTTTACAGAGGAGGGTGTTTTGCCATTTGCAGCGATGCAAATGAACTTGCAGGTCACTCAGTGTGTTAAATAGCACAAGCTGGGCACAGAAAGATAAGTACTATGTGCTCCTCCTTACACATAGGATGTGAAAAGTTAAACTCAAAGAAGCAGAGAGAAGAATGGTGGCCACCAGTATCTAACAGATAGAAAAAAGGTTAGGGGGATACTGCTCAAGTCATGCACAATTTTAATTAGGACTATCATAAGGAGATCCCTTGGATCATGTGTTGGTTTTAGGCAATGGCATATTACTTCTTAAAAATTGCTAAGGTAGTAGATTTTAAGTGATTTCATAAAGAAATAAGTGTGCAAGTTTACATGCAAATGTTCATTAGCTTGACTTAGTAATTTGACCATAAATATATATAATATATTCCATATACATAACTAATTTATATATAATTATTATATGATAAATAAGTCTGATATATATATATTCATAATTAAAGAAAATAAAAAGAATGGGGAAGGAGAAAAGGCATTCCTGGCATTTATTGTGATGTCTGTTTCTCTCCTGTGCCCTCAGTTGTTCCGGTCAGTGGGTGGGGTGGTGTGTAGGGTAGCTCCCCCTTCTGCTAGTCTTATTGACAAGCCCTGTTGGACTGAAGCACTAGCCTCTGAGAGGCAGTTAAGATGAGTGACAGCTCCTTACCCTCTACCCCAGAGGCCACAGTATCAGTCTCCGGTCTGAAAGGGCATTTATAAAGCTCATGGGGTTGCCTGGGTTACCTTCACTATTTCAAAGAGAAGGGAATCAAAAGCGGTACTCTTTCTCCAAAGAAAAGACATTTGTGTGGACAGTTTCTATCCCTACAGTGAGCCTCAGCCACTCACATACACAGGGTTCAGAAGCTGTGTCCCTGCGTGATGCCTGGCATGCAAGACACTCATGGGTTGGCTTCCTCCCACAGCATCATCCTGGCTCCATCCTGATTTCTGGGGTGTGTGTGTATCCCAAGTCAAGAACGGAAAGAGCTTACACCTGTGCTTTGTAGTGGCTGTGGGACACACAGCAGACCTGGAGTGCCTAATAAAGCAGAGATAAACGGCTCACTGCTTTTCAGGCATGCAGAAGATGGGCCATGAGCTAAAAGTACTTTCTGAAGGTATGTCAGCAGAGATTTCAGAGGTGTGTGAATTTGACTCAATAGACAAACTCAATTGTAACTCTTGGTGTCTGTCCAGAATTTCAAGATGTTAGGCTCCTTGTTATATTTTTACTGTTGCAAAACAACCTCCCTACTGTGGGAGAAATGGATAGTTTTAAATGTGCATGTTAAACTTGGTGGTCTTTGAAATTAAGAATGGGAGATTTCCTTTCAGTAGAATGTGCCATGTGCTCCCTTTCGGGTATTTGTTCTGTTGAAATGATCTTATTTAAGGAACAAGAAAAGACATGATTCTCCCTTTGTACATTGAATTCGACAAAAAATAATCCCTCGTCTCCAGTGCACTTGACTGTGAATCTCAACGCTCACATGATGGAAATAATAACAGGAAATTGTAGATAATAATAAATATATTCCTTACCCAGTCTTCTCTGCACAGATTTTACATCAGCTCACAAACACCTTTTCTTTTTGCAGAACAAGATGCTGAGAACTCAGATTTAAATTTAAGAAATGATTGATTGGAGTGGGTCTTTTTAATTCTTTATAGACAACAATACTGTTAATCACCAGTGTCTATTGAGCCTTTTCTTTACACTTGGTAAAATACATGATGGATATCAAGGCTGTAAGAATTAGGACTGCATTAGGATCAGCGTGAAGAAAATGTTCTTACTTTCCTCATCTTATCCACGAAAGTTTGAGACAGCTTGTTGGCCTGTACTGAGTGGCGGACCCAGCGTTGAACATCAGATATCCTCTTATAGAACCCAAACCCTTCATCTGTTAGTTTACTGGGTAAGTTTTAATTCATCGTATCTCACCAACATCTGGAGGTTGAGGTTTCTCATCATTGTTAATTCATCTCACTCCTGTAGGTCAGCGCTTTGGATTGCCATCAGCTAGAGGGAGGGAATGAACACAGAGAAATCTGACGGCCTAGCTGAGGTTGGGAGGTTTAATTCCTTCCCTCTCGTAACCATTTAGGAAGAAGACCTTTGTTTTTCTAACCGAGTACAAGTCTCAAGTAGGAGCCTTAACAGGGAGATTTGCATGCCTGGTCTGTGGCTTTTAACAAGTGATACCCATGAACATCCCTACATGGAGATGCGCATAGAACAAAACACTAAGACAATACAACACACTTGTGAACAGGTGGTACATATCATGCATCTGCCATCTTAACTGGGCGCCCATCTGTGCAGGCAGGGCTGCATGTTGGTAGTGTGTGACAGATGTACTCTGTGATTTAGAAGACGGGTGTTGTCTGAAAGGAGAACTTCAAAGCCAATGAACTGTGATACCTTTAAAGAAATACCTCCAGGTATCCCAAAATGTGAAGACAGAAATAAATTAAAAGATAGATAAATTGACCAGAAGAGAGATGTTTTGGAAAAGTGATATCTGAAACTAAGCTAAAATCTGAATTTAGGTAGAAAATGGCCATGCAGGAAAAAAATAATTATAGTGTGTGTGTGTGTGTGTGTGTGTGTGTAAAAAGACAGGTACTGTGCCTAGAACAAGTCTTTAGTGGGAAAGCATGGTTATGAAGGGAAGTTTTCAGAGTCCCTCACTGTTGCAGCCCCCATTATGTTTTCTCATTTTTCAAAATATTGTCTACAGGTTCTCATAAGCAAGGAAGGAGTCTATCAAGTTGTTATAGAAAAATAAGGAGATAAGGATTCTACCTCCACCTATCCAGAGTTCAGTTGCCCAGGCCACAGTGATGCCAGTTGTAGTGGCTGAACAAGTGCTGTATGGGATGATGAATCTGAGGCTACTTATGGTCTGTTGGGTCATATTCTGTAATTGATTAGCCATGTCTGCCACCAACTTGGCATTAGAAGGCAGTGTTGTGTATAGCGTCTGCTTGCCTCTCTCTAACGACCCATTATTTCCCAGCCTAATGTCTTCTCTGGCTTGTACTGCTTATTAGAAAATTAATTTGCAATTTTCAGTCTCTTCCTCCTCCTCTTCTTGACTGATTAAAATAAAATCAGCAGTAAAGGAAAGCAATCAAGGAAGGAAGTGTATCCAGGAAGACAATAGTCTGTGGAGTTCCACCAAAGGCTCCCAGCAAGGCAAGTGGTGCGGGGACAGGCAGTGGATCGAGCCTTCTCCCAATTACAATGATAGTGTGATTAATATACAGAGAGTGAGATTTTTCTGAGGTTTGGAATTCGCCCTACTCCTCTGTGAGCTTTGTGTCTCCCAGAATAGCCATGCTGATCTATTTCCTTAAAAATACACCGGATGCTTAAGTGCCTATTTTGCAAAGGCAGGAAAAAAATAATTGGACACAGCAGCTAAGAGCACAAGAGTCCTTTGCTTCCTGAGGAGAGGAGAATGCAGAGTCCCAGCTGGATGGAATGTCACACCAGGAGGCCAAGGACCCCAGCTCTGTGCCAGCACCACAGAGGAGAATGCTTAAAAGCTACTTATAGAATCGGGGCTGAAGAACCACAGCTGATTCCCAAAGGGCCCCAGTGAAGGTTTCCCTGGACTATAAAACGTATGTTCTTTTGGAAATTGGGATCAAATAGAAAAAGGAAGTTGAAATGTTTTTCCCCAGTGTGGTAGGTCTCAGGGAGGTGTGTCCCTGGCGATGTGTTTCATCATCATGAAACTCTGACGTGTGTGAACACTTCTCCCTCGTCCTTCCCACTGATGAGGCCCACCTTCTCCTGAAGTTGGCTGTCCCACTACTGACATCCGGGAGAGCTTTCCTGTAAGGCCAGCAATAACCAATCAAACACAGAAGACTGCTCAGTTTAAAGCCTACACGTTTGTATCAGGCAACTGAGTTGTTGTCATGGTTCCCTCTGCGCTTCAGACTCCTGGCGGTAACTCACTCGGAAGTTCGTAGATCATACCTTGGAAGCGCGTGTGGTTCTCTGGAGTTCTTGGCAGGAGGAATACAGCAGGGAGAGAGAAGGACACGTGGTGAGAAAACGGTTTGCAAATCAGCCCTAGGGGAATTCAATTCTTGGCACCATAACCTTGACCTCGGGACGTTAAGTGCGTGTGTCAGTCTTGTTGGTGACAGTGGACTAATAACATGACTTCCCTTCCTGATAGGTGAACATTAACCTAGACAGGGAGCTTGTGTTACCACAGTGACTGCTGACCTTGGTCAGCTTGCTGGGAAGCGGCAAGAACCTTTGTCCTTCTGAAATTGTGGGTGAAACACACTGTGATGGTTAGGTGTTTGCTTATTTATTTATTTATTTGTTTGTTTATTTGTTTGTTTGTTTGTTTTGCACGCCAAGCATTGTTCTCCCTCCCTCCCCTCTTCCTCACCCCCCATCCACTCCTCAGAAAGGGTAAGGATGCCTATGGGGAGTCAGCAAAGCCTGGCATATCAAATTGAAGAAGGACCAAGCCCCTCCCGCTTGCATCAAGGTTGAGCAAGGCATTCCATCATAAGGAATGGGCTTCAGGAAGCCAGCTCATGCACCAGGGATAGATTCTATTCCTACTGCCAGAAGCCCCACAAACAGACCAAGCCACACAACTGTCACCGACATGCAGAGGTCCCACACAGGCTCCCCAGCTATTGACCCAGAGCCCACGAGTGCCCAATAGCTCCGGTCAGCTGTCTCTATGGGTTTCCCGGTCATGCTCTTGGCCCCATCCACCTTGTGATGGTTAGTTTTAATTACGAACTTGACACAACCTCGGGTCTCCTGGGATGACAGTCTCAATGAAGGCTTGTCCAGATCATGTTGGCCTGTGTGTGTTGGTCTGTGGAGAAATGTTTGACTGATGTAATTGGTATAGGAAATCAAAGCCTCAAAGTGGGTGCTATCATTCCTGGGGGTTGGATCTGTCCTGGATAAGAGAAGAGAAAGCTAGCTGAGTGTCAAGCATACATGAGTCCTTTCTCTGTTCTTGACTGTGGATGTAATTAGATGCTTCAAGTTCCGGTCTTGACTGCCCCTCAACAATGGGCTTTAACCTGGAGTTGGAAACAGAATGAAACCTTTTCTCCCTAAGTTGCTTGTGTCTGGGTGTTTTATCACAACAGCAGCAGTGACATAAGGAGAGGTGCCTGTGTCTTTAAAATGTGTCTATCGTAGTCACTACTCTACTGGATTCCACAGACTGCTCCCAGTGCAGCAGGAAATAAGAAGCTCCAAGCAGATAATCACGTGGTCACTAAATACACCCGAGAGACCTGGCCATCACAAATGCAACACTCATGACTTCCCCAGTTAATCCTCCACAAAATGAAGTGTCTAGACAATGCCTTTGTTCCCCCTCGAGCCTTAATAACCATAGCCATTGGCATCTTACAGGCCAGGTTGCTTTCTTATACACCCATCTTCTCAAAGAGTCTCCCCAGGACTCTCTCAGGGTTATCTTACTGAAGCGGAAGGGTGGTGTTCCCAGAAGCAAAATCCGTGAACTTCTGTTCATTCTTGGAAACAGTGATAAAGATGCTTAATTCAGGGAAGGTGTGTCCCTGGTATTAGGGTGTGGACAGTACTGGACTTCTGCATGGGCAGGTCAGGCTCACTCACTCACCAGAGAGATAACTAGGACAGTGTCAGTTTCTCTCCTTGAACCCCGTGCTCATCAACCGTCTAAGTACAAATAAGTACAGCTGCTTTATAGGGTTCTTGTGACATAGAGTTGTTCAAGAGCCTGACACCAAGGGGCTGGCGAGCTGCTGCCAGTGCTTAGGCGTTGAGTCTGGCATTGTGGGGTGTTTTATAGGGAAGAGTTTAAGTCTTGAAAGGAACATTGGTCCTTTTTAAGGTTATGGGTTCGATTTGTTCTTAATTCTGAAACCTGCTATGTATAGCAACTGCCTATGGATACATCTTGGACCTGTCTACTCTCTCCCTTCCTAATACCAGAAAATTTAAGAGTAACTCATTTCCCAGGATGCCTTGTGGCATGATGGAAATTGCCAAAGGTAAACTGACAGATTTGACAGGACTTTTTATGGATTCATCCTTGAATCCAAACCCTACCCATAGTGTTTCCAGTTCCAAATGCACACAGATTAAGTGTGCATTGCTAGTTTTCAATCCTGTCTTCAAATCAGCTAAGAAAAGTATAAAAAAAATACTCTCAACATGTGGCTCCACTCCAAATAAATTAGGATTTCAGGATCTTGATTCCCAACCTCCATAGTGTCTAATAGCCCTTCCCCAACCAGTGGGATAATACCAGTCCATAGTCAGAGCTGCACTCTTGTTAGGTAAATGAAGCTCAATGGGGCCAGGCCACTACCCTCAGCTTCCTGAAGTCCAGGCATCCCTCTGTATCTGCAAGATTTGTATTTATATCTATCAAACCGCTCCAGTCTCCTCGGTGAAACGGCACATTCTGGTCCCTCTGGTCAGTACTTCACATCCTCAGAGAAACTTGGCCTTACACACATGCACACACTCAACACACGCACACATGCACAGCTGTTTGCTCCTCCCTATGTGAGTCTCAACAGTCTTTGAATTTAAGAAAGCAATGAAGAAAAATTTTACTACTCTACCTCCCCTAGGCATAGCCATATGAAGAGGTTAAAGAGGTTCCTATTTTAATCTTTCTCTCCCCCACCCCGTATCTGTCTCTTATTATTTCCTTTTTTGTCTGTCTGTGTCTGTCTGCCTATCTCTGTCTCTGTCTCTCTGTGTGTGTGTGTTCACCAGGCTAGCTTGCCTATGAGCTTCTGGGGAATCTCTGTCTGTCTGTCTGTCTGTCTCTCTCTCTCTCTCTCTCTCTCTCTCTCTCTCTCTCTCTCTCTCTCTCTCTCTCTCTCTTTCTCTCTCTGTCTCTGTGTGTGTTCATCAGGCTAGCTTGCCTATGAGCTTCTGGGGATCCTCTGTCTCTGCCTCTCATCTTGTATTGGGAGACATGGAATTGCAAATACATGGTGATCTCCAGCTCTACATGCCTGGGGATCTGAACTCAGATCCTCATAGTTTTTGTAGCAAGTGCTCATCCATTGGGTCTCTCCCCAGCTCACAGTGCCTATTTCAAAGAACCACAGTGTACTTGGTGCGTAAACTCCTGGAACATTGCTCACCTGACCCTTGCTTTCCACCTGGGTGGTAGACTTTGAAATGTGGAAAAACAGACACACTGTTGAGCTTATGGTCCGTCATGGTCCAAGTCTAACCATTGCAGCTAATATGATTGTCAAAAATAATAAGACCACTGCTAAGAACAGAAACTGTAAATAACTTGAAAAAATCAGACACCACCGCTGTGCTTCCCTTTGGAAGATAATTGTCCTCCTAGGTGTTGTCTGGGAGCACTATCCAGCTCTCAGATGGCAAAATCCACAGTGCAGACTCCCGAAGTGATCAGCCTGAGAACCACAGCCCTCCTGAAGAAGCAGAGTTGAATGGAGTCCTGACTGCAGGGTGGCCATTACGTTAAGTAATTTAATGAACACAGATACAGGAAGAAATAAATCAAATGGAAACACTCAACAGCAATCAAGGGAGCTGATCGTTTGGGGCACTTAAAATGTATTAAATGAGTGTTTCAATCCCAGTGGGCTCTTCCTCACAAACTCTCTTAATCAACCAGTGCTCTTCTCAGCAAATAAGACTATGCATGTAAACACGAGATCTGAGCAAAGGCCAACAACCCATGTGCAAGAGCTGGGGCAGGGCAGAAATCCCAGGGTTCCCACAGACAAGGTAAACAGCAGCAGAGATAGAGAAGTAGAAGAGTGTCCAGTTCTACAAACAATTCCTGAGGATTGAATTCAGTGATTTTCAGGCTTGGAAGCAAACTCCTTCACCAGTGAGCCACCTCACAGACCCTGCATAGATTCGTACAGTATGCCTATCATTAGTGATGCAGTCATTTTATGCAGGCTTTATGTGGCACATCTTAATGTGGAAGGATGGTTTCTTGAGAACACATGTACACACATGAGCATGCACACACACACACACACACACACACACGTACGCACACACACGCACGTTTGTGCCTTACTGTTCTACATGCATTACTGTTTAATTTGATTTTCGCTCCCTTTGGTCATCGAATCTTTTTCATATGCTGTGAAATCTGGGAGCAGAGCTGTTGCTTGATTTTCCACAAAACTCCCAGGTAATAAACACATAGTCTTTCCTTTAATCTCAAATCTCACTTTAATTTTGACCCATGGTTTTCTTTTTTATCACCTTCCAGTGACTTTGAGTTTTTCTACTAGTGTTCAGACTTTCTCAGATTCACAGTATAAGTGCTTGTGCTCCAAAGTGCATGTATACCTAAAAATAAAATATTGAAGACATAAGTGTTCCTTTAATCATAAAGCCAAGTATGTTTTTCAATCAGAATGATGCAGGAATTATTAGAGCATGCAGCCATGTTCACAGAAAGTGATGATGGTTGCTTCTGCTAGGGAAGCATCTCAGGACACTCAAGCTTGTACTGGTACTTGGAAAATGCATATCGTGTATGTCTGTGTGAGCTTGTTCCTGGGAGAGAGCTTTTCATTGTGAAAGCGCCAGGTAAGTTAGAATCGTTCTGTTTGGCCTCTCTCTCTACTCCACGGCCCCACACCTTTGAGCAGATTTTGTTCTTTGTACTTCTAAGGAACTTGAATTGATCTGGAAGAAATCAAAGTATTTTGAGTCTCAAAATTCCAGGTGCTGCTGGAGGTTTGGAAAGCGTGTTTGAAGTTTCCTCTGCCAGGGTTTGGTGTTGAGTGGATTTGTATTAAGAGCTGTTGAGGTTCAAAGTAGACAACTGAGTGTCTGCTTAGCCCTCTCTGTCTTTCCCTTCCTTATATTCTCAGAGGAGTCCTCTGTTGGGTTTGTCTACCCATGGCCACCTCTTCTGTAACGAACAGCCCACATCATGCCCATGTTTAAGACACAGTCCAGGAGGACGGGCCATCATTGCTTTAGATGTATTTCACTAGGATGAAATGACCACCCCTGACTCTACTGAAAGCCTGGGATGAGAACCTGATCCATAGCATGTCAGGAACTTGTAGTAGAAAATACCATGTCGAGTTGACTAGTGAGAGGCTGTGCTTTGGGAACTGGGAGGTGTTATGGCCACAAGTATGAAAGAAGCATCCTTGCTGGGATGAAGATGGTGCAAGAGGAAAGAGATCCAGGAGAGGAGAGAGAAAGTCTAGGTGGCCTGGTGCACAGTCCTGCTTGAGCTGTATGTGTTATTCCCATTCTGGCCTCTTGTAAACTCTGTTTTTCACATCTTCAAAGAGTTGGAGTCTAAGTTTGTAAGTAGGATCTGAGATTCATTCCTGTGGTGTGATGAGAAGCATTTGCAGACTTGTGACCATCCTCACTTTAATATCTAGAGCAAGTTTGACTTTGTACGATAACATTAAAATCAGAGTAAAATAAAACAAAAATCACTTTTTATACCAATAGCTTTCTGATTGGATTTATAATCCTTTCCAGAGAAGGGAACTGATCCCTGCTTCTGTAAACCTGGTCAAGAACCTATGGTTGGGGAGGTCATAGTCACTAGACGGGAACCTATTATTATCACTATTTTGCTAAATGAACTTCTTTGTTCTCATCCCTCTACCCATAGAAGAGTGCAGCTCTCACCTCTCATCAGAGAAGCTTCTTCTCATAGTAGATGGTAGTTAACACAGCGACTCACACCAGTAAAAGTGCAGAGAATAAATGACTATGGAGTGCTCAGCCACAAGTGAATATCTATGTCACTCTGCTTCCCCAAGGTTCAAAGACCATCATAGAAGAAGTGATGGGAAGATCATAAGAGGCAAAGTTTGAGACAATTGTTGGTTAACAGTGTCTTGGGTACATGACCAGATAGTTGCGTTCATGACCTCAACACAGCGATGGTCACCTGCGCTAGATCTGCATAAGATCAAGCCAGTCTGCATTCTAGCACGGAGGGAAGAAGGGCTCATGAAGATGAATAGCTAAAAAGTTATTGGCAGTTGTTGGATATTGGAAGTAGAATCATTTTTTTTGTCAGGGATATGACCGCTAGTAATATGTTTTCTATGCTCCGGTGGATCGCCCTATGTCTGTACACAATAGAACAACCCTAACTGGACTCAGCAGGTTTTAAAAATACTGAAAAGAAGAAGATATGAAGATAGGAGGGGAATCATGAGTGCACCAGGAAGAAATTGGAAGGGGGAGGAGAAGGATTGGTTATTATTAAAATGCAAGTCATCAAAGAAAGGCAAAATTGAGTATATATGAAGATTATCTATAAAGAAATTATACATACATATGTATGTGTATATATACAAAGAAGATCTATCACTCCACCATTCCTTCTGCCTCACTAAGTTTTCTTGCTAAAATGTGTGCGTGGTTAAATCTCTTCTTCTATTGATGATGTTAAGAGTTTGCCATTTTCTGCAGAATAAAGCCCACGTGTTTATGTTTTGCTTGCCTATCAAAGCCTGTGGGCATCTGGTCAAGCTAGCGTATTTTGATGCCTCCGTTGCTTCTAGTCACCTTTGATGGGAAGATCAGAGAATCCCTATCTCCCGAATGCAACAGAAAATCTTCCTTTCTCTATACTTCTACTGGGCCATGTCTTTCCTCAACTATATGCCTTGGCTCCTGGTCTTCTTTGGTGTATTATGTTCATTTTTAATAAATAAAAAAGTGCCCCGCTTTCTTTATCTCCGAGGCTCCTACTTCTGAAAACACAATATTTATTATATTTGGTCCGAATTACCAATCTGTATGTCTCACTGTTTCCCTTGTTAGAGAGTTTCTCTGTAGCACCCATGTCTTCATCTTTGGGTCTCTAGTACAGAGAATATTATCAAATCATAGGAGACACATGAGTGTGAATGAGCTCAACAATATATGCTTGATTGAATGAAGAATGCACTCTTACCTTGTTTCTTTGTAAGGAAGTCACATGGGCTCATGAATAGCAGCAGCTATGATTGCTTGACTTTTTTTTTTCTATTTGTACTAGCTCTCAGATTTTTATCCCTTCAAACTAATTTATTTGAAATCAGTGACAAAGATTCCTTGAATGCAGCCTGACCCTAGGTACTTACACAGACACCCTTTCCTTGAGGGCACGGATGGTGGTGTGCTGTGGTGATGTTCCCATTCCTCTGAGGCTGTGCATCTGCACCAGTGATCTCATCTTTCATTTATCTAGTCACTGGCCTCTATTAAGTTATTCACAGATTTCAGATTCCGGGGCAGGTCATGGCAAACCCAGAATACCTGCAGCATGCTTTGTGCCTTTAGGGGCACGCTCTCCAAACCAGTGTCTATCAGGTTTGGTCATTGGAGCTGTCCACTTATATCCACCTAATAATATAACCATCTTTTATTAATAACTTCTTAGCTGAAGAAGTAGTAGAATGTGTTTTAGGGCTGATCTTGATGGTTCTTCTAACCTTGGGGTGAGAAGTTTGTGTCCTGGCTTCATGGACAAAGGCAGAGGATCTCAGAACAAGAGGAACTGAGCCAAGAACCTGCTATTACTCAGCAATGGTACCCACATAGAACTTAGTTTCATCTGGAGGCAAAACCCTTCTTCTGTGCCTCCCTCTCTTCACATCTCTTCATCAAAGCACCCTTCATGTTTCCTGTGACATGCAGTGTTTCTCTTTCATTTAATGTGCATAATTTGAAGACCTCTGAAATCAGCTCAGTGCATCTTACCATCTACCATTTTTCGATCCCCTCGTACACTTCACTTTCTTAGCTTTTTAGAAGTCTTGTGTTCATATGTGTACTTGTTTCTATAAAATCAGAATTAATATAGTTATACGTAGCAAATACCCATTTTACTCCGGCTTCAGCAAACCTTCCCAACAAAAGCCACAATAACCATGGACGTACTGGTCCATGGAGCTGAGAAGATTTTCCTAGTGCCTCACAGACTCCAATAAACGACTGAATGAATGGGAGTGTCAAGGGCCGGATCTCTAGGGGTAGTGGGAGAGGAGCTGGCTCTTTTTTCCTGAGACACCCTCTCTCAGAAGCTGTGCCACAGCTCTTGCTGTCTCTGCCTCTGGATGTTTTACCTCCTGCCCAGGATGAGGTAAGGGAACCGAGCTTGCTATCATCTGAGCATCATGCTCCCCTTTCTCCCCACAATCCAAGGACCCTCTTCTCTGACAGCTGGAGCAGGAAAATCCCCAGGAAGGGCTCCACTTGGCTGGACTTGGAGCTCTCATTCAGACAGTCTTGGAGCTAGGAAGACAAGCGTTATTGTGGTTGGCAGTTATTTGGTAATGTGCTGAGTTGGAAAAGTTCTTGGCTGACAGAAGGAGGGATGATTCCTTCAGAAGGCAGGGGATGGGAGACTGTAGGGAAGTGAAATGGGAGACCACACAGTCAACTAAGAAACCCGAGTCAGGGTTTGTACTAGGAAACGTGTACGATAGGGAGAGAGCAAGGGCCCAGGCCGTCTGGTCCTTCTGTTTATATCCCTGTTAGTCTTGGTAGTGCTGTGACAAAATACCTGAAATTAAATAGCTTAGGTGGAGGAAAGGTTTATTTTAATTATGCTTTTAGAGGTTTCATACTACAATCCTTAGCTTTATTGCGTTAGGTTTCAAGTGAGGTCAGCTATCACGGTAGCAATGGCTGTTCACTTCATGGAAGACAGGAAGGAGAATGGGGAGCATGGGCCATGGATTAGGATAGCTTTCAACCATTGGGGTTCTTCAAGGGGTCACACCTCCTGAACTTTTCTCTATCTTGCAAAAACAGTGCCATTAAGTGGGGACCAGGCCCTCATCACTTTGGCCTGTGGGAGAGATTTCATATTCAGACACTGACATGCTTTTCTGAGAATCCTGTCATGTAGCAGATTGGTCACTCTCAAATGGGGGCAGATTGCCATTTAAATGGCAAATAATGCAGCCATGTTAACAGTTGTATATGACCTTTGACATCATGACAGTCTTAGAAAGTTCAAAAAAATAAAATAAAATGATCTCCATTCCTCTGCCCCCTCAGATCTCTCCATCTCTCTGATCCTCAACCACGAGGGACAACCTATGTCTGTGACTTTCTGGTGCTGTGACGGAATATCTCACACACGCAGCTGAAGGAAGGAAGGGCTTGTCTGGACCCACGACTGGAGGGTGCAGCGGTGGGGAAGGCACGGTAGCAGGGGTGTGAGTGGCTTGCATACTGCAGAAACAGCAAGATGCAGAGAGATGAACGTTGCTCAGATTGTTTCTTCTTTTTATGCAGCCCAGATACCCCCTGATCCTGAGATAGTGCCAGCTACATTTTGAGTAGATCTTCACCAATTAATTAACTTAAATTTGAATCTCCCTCATAGGCATGCCCAGAGACTTGTCCCATGGATGATTTCAGATCCTGTCAAGTTGACAATCAATAATTATTTTCATCCAAACCCAAGACAGTAGACCAAACACTGGTCTGGAATCAGATGGTCTCTTGTGTAGCCCTGACTCTGACAGCAGCTTTCTTGTATGATGGGCATCCATCCCATCCTTTCATCTATCTGAGAACACCTGTAAAATGGTTGGAGAACAAGATAGTCTATTTTGTTTCCAGAAAAATTAAGGAAAGAAAATGAGCTCAAGAGAGTCTGCTATAAACTCTACAGTCCTGCAACCGTGAGCGCGAAAATGGTGAGGCTTGGTGCTGCTCCTCTGGGTGCTTGGTCAGCCCAGGCAGGGTGTCAAGGTTTGTGCATGAATGACCTCCTTTGCTTGTCTGCAAGCCACGCAGATAGAACTGCCAGTATTGCTTTCTTTTGTACCACACGTAAGCACACAGATCAGAGAGAATCAGCACACACTGTTTCACATCAGGCGGCAAAGAATTGGAGAAATCAGAATTCAAACCCAGAGCACCCTTAACCACTAAGCAGCGATTAATTATTTTACTGCAATGGAATGTGTTCCTTGCTTGTGTGTGTGTGTGTGTGTGTGTGTGTGTGTGTGTGTGTGTGTGAGAGAGAGAGAGAGAGAGAGAGAGAGAGAGAGAGAGAGAGAGAGAGATGTCTGTCCATCTGTAGAGAGGAGACCAGAGAGAAGGGAGAGAGAGACCAGGGAGGGGTGAGGAAAGAGATGGCATGGGTACTTAGAGGGAAAAAGAAAATTCCAGAATAATGAAGGTATACAATGGTGAGATTCTAAGAAAGAAATCTCTTGGGGGTGGTTTTATTTTAATTGGAGAGAGAGTATAGGTGAGAGAGAGAGAGAGAGAGAGAGAGAAGAGGGGAGGAAAGAAGGAAACACAGTCCCAGAGGTAAGAGAAATGTCTCCCTTAGCTCCGACCTTCCCTCTGGCCCTGCTCACGCTCTTGTCCTGAGAGTTGCTGCCCTCCAAGATTTCAGAGCTGGCCGACACCAGTTAATGGCTCAGGGTTGATCCTCTATTGAGGGACATCCGTCCCTTTGTGCTGTGACATTGATGTTACTGTCAGTTGACAGCGAGCTTTATCATGAATCCCTTCAAGTACAAAAGGCCACTGTTCAGAAACTGTCATTAAAAGCGGCCTCTCTCTTTAAAAGCAATCTCTCCTTTATTCTCTCCATAATAGGAGCCAGTGTACCGGAAGAGGCTGACCTTAAGTTGAGCCTGTTTAGTTTTTTTTAAAAAAGGAAATAGAATAGGTTATGTTTTTTAATGTATTTAAGATCAGAGGTGCAGAATTAGAATGGAACGGGGGTAGGGAGGAGTGGAAGCCAGGACGATGGAAAGCGGAGGTGGCCTTGGGTTTTCTTTGCTTTGGCATAATGGACATTTCTAGTTAAATCAACACAGTCTATTTCACAGCTTGTCTCCATGATGTATATACTCTTTGGACAGGGTTGCTGGCTGCCTAAAGATCTCTTTTAGCCACAGGACATGGGTATAAATAAGCTTCATGAAGTCACAGACGCTAATAGTGATTGTGGGTAGTGAAGGCAGGATGCTCGTTGTCATGTGTGGGGAAAAGAGTCCAGAAGAAGACAATGGTGAGATTCCACTGACTGGACACCCCCAGGGCTTTATCATCTTTTCATGACATTTGGGAGAGATTGCTTTATTTTTGTTGGGAAACAATAGAGAGGTATGTGATTGACAGGTGACCTGTTAAGGAGGTTAGGAACTCAGGGTTTCTCTCGGACTTTCCAAGTGCAGATTAAATGTGTGCCGTGCTCTGTGAGCTCCTTTCTCACCACTGCAGACCTAGAGTAGACCTGAAGGTGGGAAGATCTGCTCTGGATCATGGTTTCAGAGGGTTCTGTCCTTAGACACATGGGCCTGTGCTCTGGACAGAACAGCACGGTGGGGGAAGTGTATGGTAGCAGGGCCGTCTCAGCTTATGCGAGAAGAACTGAGGTAAAGGGTTTGAGCAAGGGGCCAGAGCCAGATTCTGTCAGAAAGGCATGCCTAGAGTGACCTGCTCTCTCTGTCTGTTCTCCACTTTCTGCCTCCAAACTGTGTTACCACACAAGAGCCCATCAAGGGACTAATCTATTGCTTGTGCAGAGCACTCAGGTTCTAGGTGTCTCTGGGAGAACAACCAGACACTTGGAGAGGTGTGCTTACTCATCTTCAAGAAGTCCCTGATTCAGCCAGGCAGACAGCAAAGATGGGCCATCACCAGACACAACTCCATGCTCCTGCACAACCATTTAACCTCTGCCTGTTCCCTGACTGTAAACACAGCTGCACCCATTTGCTGTGAAGATTCCGTGAGCCGTCACGGGCAAGGAGCAGAGAGGAGACTCCAGCCCACAGTCAAGCCTCTGCCAGCACTTGCTCTCATTACCTAAGTGTTATGGAGGCTTTAGAGCATCAGACCCATGGCTGTGGTCAGGCCTGGAAAGTCACAGTCTGCCTTCTAGAGTCTGGTGTTCATAGACCCTGATAAGGGAGTAGAAATAAGTGTTCCTATTCCATCTTGAGGGTGGGGAGGCAGAGGTTTCATGGAGATGTGCCTCTACCACCACACACACCCCTACTTCCTCTGTTGGACTTGCTAGGAAGGATTCGCTTGGGTAAGAGTCAAAGGGACCTTAGGTCGTGAGATATGCATTGCAATGGAAGAGCGTGTCAGTGCAAAGTCTCTAAGGAATGGACGTGCACAGAGACCGGTGCTTGGCAGTCCCGGGAAGACTGTGCTCTGTGAGCGTGAAGGGACGGTTTGAGAAGCTGATTTCTGAATTCCTCGTTTTAAGGCTCAGAAGTAGGTAGAAGAACCCATAGGGAGTTCCTGAATTTGGCCAGGGAAGATAATGTTAACATTTCTCAGGGGGACAAGGTTAAAACAACCTAGGCCAGGGATGGCCTGGTTATCTAGTTACTGTCTTTAACACCCTGTGGTCCATCTGCTTTATTCCATGAACCTGTCCTTGTGATTTTTCTGTCCTCTCTAGGCTGTAAGAAGAGGAATTACATTTCTTCTTTTTGCCCCCTTCCACCCTCTATTCTCAATGTTCCAAGAAAGTCTCAACAGAGGCTCAGCACTCACTTAATTGCAAACCTGCCAGTCAGGTGCTCCTCCCGCTCTTTGATCTTGCACACCCAGGCTATTAGAAAACCAAGAGGCTCTTTCTGGAACAGGAAGGGCCTTTCTGTTGAGCTCATAGTGATTGTGATACGAGGTGGGTTTCTACAGGTTTTTATGTCAGACTATTGACCTTGGGCAGGGCACCGAGGCTTGTGGTTCTGCCTGGCTCGTCTTTAGGAAAACATCCCCTTAGCTCCATCCCCAGGGCATGCCAACCAGGAGTCCGAGGTAATTTCCATGCAGAGGCAGCCTTTGAAAGCCAGGCCTCTTTCATGCACTGGGAAGATTTGTGAGGGGTCGACCCTGTTTAGATTGGTTCTCCACACAAGCTGAGGAAGCCTGCTGGCTCTTCCCAGCATGCAGTGTGTTGTAGGGAAGATGAGCCGGGGGACAGACTGGAGAACCAGGGCACTTCCCAGCTTGAGTCAGGCCTGTCCTGAGTGGGTTCATTATTTTGCTAGAAATTAATTCCCAGAAATGGCAGACATGATAGATTTGAATGTGAACTGACTGGTGTGTCTCATAGCTGAAGGAAAGTGGTTTTTGGATTAACCACTCTGCTCGATTGCCCTTGCCTCTGAAACCTTCCATTAGTGCAGATAATTGAACGATTTCTTGTTTGGTGTTTTTATACCTGATCGGAAGTTTGTATGGCACTGGAAGTGGGGGTAGGGAGTTTAAGTTGGTCTGAACAATTTGCCATCACTCACAATGACATTGATAGAGTGTTCTAGCAATGGTTACTGCTGCATGGAACTTCCCGTGTGCCAGCCGCTGTACTTAGCCCTTAACCTTGACTTATTTCTTGTGTCAAGGCTAGAACAATAGTAACGGTCATAAATATAATAGCAATAACATTAAACACTTATTTGGCACTTACTGGGATGTTTGGGCATTGTTCTAATAGATAAAATGTCTTAGTTAATCTTCCAAACAACTCAAGAAGCAGTAACTCAAACCCCACACTGGTAATGTCACACTCGCTAAAGTCTGAAGGGCACCCTTGACATTGAACTGTGTAGAGGCCTTACCTGCCGTGTGTGTGCACCTTGGTGTCCTCCTGTTACATAGAACTCAGAAATGCTAAGTCACCTTCTATGTGAGTCAGCTTTCTGTAACCATAAAATATCCTGACATGCTCAGCTGATAATGGTTTTATTTTTGGACCACAGTGTGGAGGTTGGGACTCGACATTGGTTGGCTCTATTGCGCTAGTCTTATGGTGATGAGGCAGGGCAGGATCGAAAGAGGAACGGAAGAAAGGGGCCAGGACCCACAGTTTCTGTACTGGGTACACCCCAGCCACCTCCAGCCCTCCCACTAGCCCCACCTCTGAAGAGTCTCATATCCTCTCAACAGTACTGTCAGTGTGGAACAGCTTGTCACACTCAGGCCACTGTGAACCACTGAAGATCAAACCATCGCACTTGCTAAAAGCCACAAAGCCAGTCTATGATAGACCAGTCAGGGGCTGAACTTTCTCCAAAGCCCTTTGTTTCTTTTAACTACATTTGATTGAGAACCAGAAGCTACTACATCCTAATTTTACACTGACATCTATGAGAGAGTAAGTGTGGAGACCAGCCCTTCATCCTAGATTTCAGTTGGAAAGTCGTTGATCTAAAAGAATCCTCAAAGCCCCCATTGGCCAGAGGAACAGAGATTATGAAATGCTTGCGGTTCAATTCTTTCTTTTCTGTGCTAAGGTGGGCACTCTTTGCACTCTCTCTGGGGGTAAATTACCACCTCTAGTTGTGTGTGACCAGGAGGCAGAAAGACCACAATGGTTTTGTAAGCTTACAGCAGCAGATATCCAATAAAATAATACCGTAACTAGCAGGGAGTAGCGGGTGAAGTAGACGGAGAGATGCAGATTTTGCAGGGGGAGCAGCGAACGGTTTCTGACAACATCCCGTGTCACTGTTAGTGTGGTGTGACTGGACAGTGTAGACACAGTTATCCAGACAGTGTGTAACAAGATGGAATGTTCCACAACCAGAATCCATTGTGTTCTTTTTCTGTGACACAGTGGGCTGGATTGATTACTTCAGAAAATAGTGCTCACATTCCCCTTATTAGCCTTCCCTGTTACTACCTCCCTCATGACGGACAAGGACATTGTGTTTCTGATTATGAAGGGGCGTGGATGACTATAGCACCTCTCTTTCTTTTGTTTCTGTTCCTTTTACACACACACACACACACACACACACACACACACACACTTTGATAATGTTAAAGCAGGGACTTGAACTCAGGTCTCATTTAACTCAAAATCTTTCTCTCCTCGAGGGAGGCCAATCTTAGGATTTTATCCAAAGGTTATTCAAAGAAATCTAATTTATTTTCTGCCTAACAGATTCATCCCTCATCATCACCCTCACTTCAGCACTCCACAAAGTAATCCCATCTATCATGTAGGGGGCACCGATTTGAAACAGCTTATGGGCTGTGTGAATTACACGCACGAACGCACGAGGAACTCCCAGCAACCTTTGAGGCAGTCTCTGCTCTTGCTATGCTTGTGACTTGGATGAAAAATCTGAAGTTCATTTTCCAAAGTCAAATATAGGGAGGCCATGCCATGACCACAAGCTGGTTTTTCTGAGTTGTTCTGCATACTTAATTACCTGCCATTGTATCTTTCAGTCAGACATGTGACTGGTGATAGATAGATAGATAGATAGATAGATATAGAGATGATAATAATAATAGATAATACATAGATAGCTGATAGATGATACAGATAGACAGGTAGATAGATGATAAATAGATAAATAAATAGATATATAAATAGACAGACAGACAGACAAACAGACAGACAGACAGACCGACAGATAGATAGATAGATGATAGATAGAAAAGATGATAGAAAATTATGGATAGATATGGATGATAAATAGACCACAGATAGGTGGATAGACAGACAGATAAGACAGACAGACAGATAGACAAAAATGGATGGATTATAGATACAAGGCAAATAGATACCAGATAGAAATGTAGAGTCAGTGAGATACGGATTTTATGTGTGTGTGCACATCTATTTACACGTATCTGTATTTAAAACCTAACTCTATGTGTGCCCTTGTGTCTTCTGCCTGGTTCTCTGCATCCGCTCAGATGGGCGCTTCGCTCCTTGCTTACATTGATATTCTTGATAGCAGCCTTGCCACAATACCAATTGGAATAAAACCCAAAGAGAAGTGTAGAGAATATAAATGGGGTCCTTTCTTCTCAACTCGGAGTAGGACATGACTCTCATGAAGAACAAGGGAACAGAGGTGCCATGACATGCATTCCCTAGGGGACACGGCTCTCTCTGATACAGCTGGTGAGGCCCAGTGGGAAGAGAAGCATAAGATAAGAAGGATTATAGTGAAGAATTCAGATTGTCCCACTGTGGTGGCTTGAGGTTTTGTGCATTTTTTTGTAAGTACCATCATCAGTGGATTTGGGGGGCTATTCTATCTGTATGCAAAGTGATGGTGTGTCACCTGCCTACACAGCTTACGATTCATTGTGTGTCTGGGGCTCTGCACTAAGCAATGTGTTCAGGAGGACTTCCATCTGACTGCATGCTCATCAGAGGTATTCCTAAGAGACTGCTTGGGTCAGAGTTAAGGGAGGAGACATTGATAGTGAATAGAACCCCTATGTTTGGAAATAAGAGATTTCTTGGCTTTTAACAGATGGTATGAACTGAGATCCTTGCTTCTGAGAAGCAGTTTTTGTCTTCTGAAGACAGGCTTGGCCATCTTGCAGGCTGACCTTGATAGTTGATCACATCGAGTAGACCATGGATTTCCGCAAAGTAACTGTTTTGATTGTTCCAAAAGCCTCATCAAACTTTGCCCCATACAATATTGTCTCTATAATATACTCCATTCAGTCAAGTCCAGCAATGAATAATGTTTGAGTATGCTTTTGAATTAAAATAATTTAAAACGATTTTTTCTGTTTTTATTGAGATCAAATACATTGAAATAACTTGATTTGTAATTTGTATTAACTTTTCATGGATCTCCCTTCTTCCCTGTCATCTGTGATTTTGTGTGTGTATGCATACATGCATGTGTGTGCACTTATTCCTGTAAGCATGTGGAGGCCATAGGTCAATTCTGGGTGTCTTCCTCTACACTCTCCACCTCATTATTTTTGAGACAGGTTCTCTCATTAAAGATCATACTAATCATCTGGACTTGGCTGGCTAGAAAGCTCTGGCAATCCACCTGCCTCTGCTTTCACTTCCTTTTTCAGCACCAGGGTTACAGATATGAGTGACCAGGCCTGGCTTTTACACAGATGCTGGGGGTCTGAACTCACATTCTTAGGCTTGTCCAGTTGGCACTTTACAAACTGAACCACCTCCCCAAGTCTGCATGTACAAGACTTCTGCCCTGTCGCTCCTCTCTGCTGACATGCCCCTCCTTCCCTGTCTCACTTTCTATTCTCAGAGCCTCAGCCTCTCCCTCCTCATCTCCATCTCCTCTCAAGAAGCCCTCCCGTGTCTCCCCCACCCATCTGAAGTCTAGCAGTGCTTTTCCTGTCTTCTGCACAACTGGACATCCACTGTGCCCCACACCTGTCTGACCAGTCAACAGGCTGAGGGGGAAGATAAGCAGAGGCCAGTATATTTATTCATCATGGAGAGGACTCAGGCCTGAACATTTCCATTTCAATGCTTTCTGGTGGAGCCATCCCCACTCCATAGCTCCCAGTCACCAAAGTCATAGTGAAGTCCTAACCTCAGGAGCTCATTCCTAAGTGTGGGTAAGTACTCAAAAGGCAGCAATAATTAGGGGCATTCAAGGCTGCTGTTTCTAAAGTCATGACCAGCTGATGAGTGAGCTGTGGATGAATGGCTCATGCTTTGCTAGGTAACAAAACAGAGAACGAAGTGCTCAGGAGGACAGTAAGAAGGACACATTGGTGTGTTGCTGTTGCTGTGATGAGACTAATGTGTTAGTTGATGTAACTTTGAGTGGTACCCAGAGGAGTATCATCCTGAGTACCCAGGGACTCAGCCAATAGATGGGGCAGTGTGTTGCCCCAAGACCTGGAGAGCCAGTAATCACATCATTTTCATGGGTCTGTAGCTATGGTGTCTGGGGCTAACCTAAAGGATACATAGGATCCTGGGATAGGGAGAAAGGTATTCCAGGGAGGGGAAGGTAATGGGTGAGGACTGAGGCAGACAGAGACTGGGAGAGTGATATGCTAGTGGAAAACTCCCGTGGGACGCTGGGCATGCAGAAGTGGTGTGTGCATGCATGAGAGCACAAAGTCAGCTGTGGGCATCGTTAGGAGCACCTTCTTTGTTTTCTTTTTATTTCATTTGTGTGTACACACATGTTCATTTGTTTGTGTACATGTGTGCATGTATGCATGCATGTGTGTGTTCACGAATGTTAAGGCCAAAGGTTGATCTGACCATTTTCTTCCTTATGCATTGGGATATGGTCTCTCACTTGAAGTCAGTGTTCTCGCCTGCTTGGTTGACTAGGTTAGCTAGTTAGTTTGATTCTCAGACTCTGCCTCTTAAGCACAGGGATTGAAACCATACTTGCCTGGTATTTGTGTGGAGGTTCAGGATTTGAACTCTGGTCCTCATACTTGTATGGTAAGCTTTTTACCTGCTAAGATCTTTCTCCATGCCTATCTTGTTTGGGACCTTCTCCATATACATCCACACCTTGCTTAATGAGATGGGGAGTTTCACTGGCAGAATTTCCCAAGTAAGGTCAGCTTGGTTTTCCAGGGACTGTAAAATATGTACGTCTCTGCCTCCCCAGTGCGAGATTGTAAGCATGGGTGGGTGATGGGGATCACATTCTTTTCTTCATGCTTGCAAGGCAAAGACTTTACCCACTGGGCCATTCCCCCTTCCCTTGGGTTTTGAATGTCAGCCTACAGCTTTCTTTTCTGTCAATTTCAGTTGGAAATTCCGAAAGATGATTACCACAGCATTACAAACGTGTTTACGATATTAGATCAGTTTCTTTTCTCCCTGATGTGACCAAATAATTGACAAGAAGCAGCTAACAAAGGCAGGGTTTAATCCGTCTCATGGTTGGAGGGGGATATAGTCCATGGTGTGGGGAGGAGCACCATGAGCAGAGAGGAGCTCGGATCCATGGCAGCAGGGAACATGAGGCAACTCCTTCATTTCTTAGTGAACCAGAGAGCAGAATATGGGCCTACTTAAAATCCCTGAGCCCCGACCAACAGCAATCCACTCCCTCCAACTAGACCCCATCTCCCAGTGGTTCCCCAGTCTTTGGAAACAGGGACCAGCTATGTACCAAGTATCCAAACACATAAGCCTGAGGTGGGCATGTTACAGCCAAACCCAGAAGAGATGTTTAGGGCAGGGATTGCCAATGTCCATGCTAAATTTCTGTTACAAAATACTTTCCTGGCTATTTAAACTGGAAGCATTTCTGCCTGCAAAATTCTACCCCTAGTATGACCAACATAAATGTTCCTAGATATTGCCAGAGGTACCCTGAAAGTCTGGGTTAGGAAGATAGTACTTACGTTAGCACATAAGGGGATTAAGGCATTTAAACAGTCTGAGCAGGAGCCCATTTTGAGTGAACTGCATGGTAGGAGTGATGCGGATGCGTGCACCAGAAAACAAAACCCCTCACCCCGTCTACTCTAGTGCATAGAATGCTTTCAGGAGCTTTGATCAGAGAACGCAGGGTCAGGGCATTTGGAAACAGGCACTTGTTAAATTCTTTGATGTATTTTACTTTTTGGAATCTATTAAGATCCCCCAATCAAAGGAGCAGTGACCCCGCCCTCAGCAGGCATGCCAGCCAAGGCTCTCTCCCCACTACTTTTTAATTAAAACAGCGTCGACAATATTTGATGCCAGGCTTCAGAAGACGCCACCCATGGCCCCTCTCTTGGTGTCTTTTGTGACATTGTGCTTATGTTTAAAACTCCTTAGAGTTGTTCGTTTTCATCCCGGCTCACTCACCCCTGAACAGCCAGCGTTCACTCACCCCTGCACAGCCAGCTGGCCATTAAGGAATTGTAGAACAATAACAACAAAAAATGCCAGAGCAACCATGTTTGTGTTGTGTAATCAACTGAAAGAGCCCCGGAAGCACCTACGGCAGAAGTTATGGTGGCCAGATTCCCCTGTCATCCATTTCAGCTCACGTGAGGACTGCATAGGGCTCCTGATCTTACTGTCTGCCTGGAAGCAGCTGTCTTCATTAACAGTGGATGTGTGCGCATGTGTGTGTGATGGCAGATATGCGTCTGTGTAGCCAGTGATGAAGTTAGTATTCAGTTTCTGGATCTGTTTTCATACCCACTCATCTATTTAGGTCACTCCTCTGCTCAGGAACAGTCAGCAGCTCCCAATGGCTTTTCATAACAAACACAGGGTGGTTAATACAGTATTGGATCTTACTGGATCACTTCCAGGATCCAAATCCTAGTTTCTAATCACATCTTCCCCTCACTCTATCCTGTATATTATATAATATGTACATACATATGTATATACATGCTCTCCCTTCTCTGTGTGCGTGTGTGTGTGAGAGAGAGAGAGACAGAGACAGAGTGACAGAGACAGAGAGACATACACACAGAGAGACTTTGGATGCTTGCACTAGGAGGCCCTCTGTATCTTATTCAGTTCTTTTCCACTTTAATTTTTGAAGCAAGGTCCTTCATCGAACCTGAAGGTTACCAATTTGACTGCACTGCCTGGTCAGAAAGCTCTAGGGAACCTCATGTCCCTCTGTCCCCAGGGCTGGAGCAGGAGACCCCTACTACTCTTTCTAGCTTATTATACGGATGCTTGGGTTTATTTAGGATCCATGTTCGCATGACAAGCATGCCATGTTCCAAGCATATCTCCAGCTTGTATTTAATTTTGTAATGAAGCCAAGATCAGTAACAAACAAGTAAACAAACAAAAACCATCCTAAAAGCAGATATCAGTTAGATCCTAAGGGATTGATTGTAAGAGCAATGTGTATATGGAGTGAGATACACTCTTTCTGTTTGTTTTTGCGAGACAGTGTCTTGCTATGTACCAACAAGCTGTCCCGATTCTCACTGTGGAGCTCGATTTGGCCTCAGACTTACAACAACATGATCCTTCAAGCTCTGTCACCTGCACATTGGGTTCCCAGCCATGTGGAGCCATAAGTAATTTGCATAGTTACTTTCTAAATCCATGACGGTGGCTTCTGACGTGAAAATCCGGTATTGCCTCCCACTTTGTCAGAGAGGAGATCTAGAGCTCCGATTACCAAGCGGGTGTGTTGATGAATTTTCATTAATTACTCTGGGTGAAATTAGGTGAAACTGGCTTAGATGATCTCCCATTGTTTATTATGCATATTTGTGTCCAGGTCACAAAGTGCCCAATGCAATTTATCCTCTGTCCTTGGCTTTGGCTCCTCTCATTTGCCTAGTGCTTTACCTGAGTTTTTCTCTGTCTCCTTCGTGTCCCTTCCATCCTTCATACAGTGTTTAGCACCTGCTCTAGGGAAATATCAACACAATTCTTGTTCCAACAATGTGTGATGCTTGGTTCTCTTAGCAGGGCACTTAGATCTATTCATTGTCTCCACTTCTGCTTTCTTAGCCAAATTTGTCCAAAAATGCCATCAAACATCTTTCTTATGGCCAGGGAGATTGCTCAGTGCCCACATTGCTGCCATGCATGCATGATGACCTATGTTTAATCCACCTAGTACCCACAGAAAAAATCCAAGCACAACAGTATGTGCCTGCAGTTCCCACACTGAGGAGGCAGAGACAGGAGGATTTCTGGAGTTCGTTGTCCACCTAATTGATCTGAACATGTGAACTCTGGTTTTATTATGAAACCCTGTCTCAAAACACAGGGTGGAGAGTGAGTGAGAAAGACACCTAATAACCTAATATTGATGTCTGACTTACACAAGCATGTGCACTCAGGCACCAGAAGACACACACACACACACACACACACACACACACACACACAAACTTTTTTTCTATCTTCTGCATCGTGTACCTGCCTTTTTGATTCATCTTCCTGTGTCTGCTTTCAGGGATTCTGGGAGTGGGGTGGGGTAAGAGACACAAAATCTAGCCATTTAACTGACTTACACATAATTTATAGGAATAAGCCAATGTCCCCTCTTTTGAATTTCTGCTCATGGTTCTTTAAAATCGTTCCCTTATTTCTCTGGGGAACATACCTCAGAAAATTCTCATTCTAGTGAGCACCTACCACCATGCATAAGGAGGCTCTTGAGCCTCGACCTTCCTTGCCTCCCCAGAAATCTGGTGAGCTGGGGAGAAGGTGTGCCACTCAACATGCTGCTGCCGTTTGCATGCAGCCTGTGCTGCAGCACAGCTGACTAACTAATGCAGGATCAAACATGCTTTTCTTGTCATCCCAGCAGGATGACCTTGCTTTATGGATGGGCTAGAGTAATTCTCCCCTGCCTTGCTCAGCTGAACATGGGAGGTCTCATGACACACCACCTTCATGTGATTCCATATGACATCACTAGATATGTAGGCCGTTAGACACATAGGAAACCTGGACTTTAGTCCTCCATGCCCAGATACTTGGATTCATAGATTTGGTCTAGAAGTTCTCTCCTCTGAGGTCTTGCAGGAAGTGTGAAAAACATTTTACTTTTGATATAAGAGGAAATTGTAAGGCTAATAAGATGGTTTAGTGGATAAAGTTGTTTGTTTCCAACGCCAGTATTCTGAACTGTATCCCTAGGACCTACAGAATGGCAGGGGAGAATGAACCCCTGCAAGCTGTCCTTTGACCTCCACACGCACATGGCATACACACCCACATATACTACCACCCACTCTTCCACACACACACAAATAAATAAATATAATAAAAAAATAAAAAGAAATTCTTGTGTCATAATACCTGAGTTCACAGGGAAGTAAGCATTCATCCACAATATGGCCCATCTGTATCATGCTGAGGTATTTATGTAGAGGACTGCAAGCCAGCATAGCATAGAGGTTGTTTGTGACCGAATGTTCACTGTAACTCAGCTCATTGTTCGCATCATATAGCTTTGGCGTTGGCCTCGGTGTTCAGAATCCCAGGGATTGGAGGAGGGAAATGTGACTTATCTACGCAGTGGGGGATAGTGTTCAGCCAATAAAGAGGAATGAAGTCATGTCAGTTGCAGGAAATTGAATACAACTGGAGATCATCTTACTGAGTGAATTAATCCAGGTCCCCGAAAGGCAGATTTTATTTTATGTGTTTCTTAGATATGGTTTTTAGTCACATAAAGTTTTGTATGTATGTTTCAAATGAAATTAGAAGTGGAATTTCTTAAGAGAACAAAATGGGAGGTGGGAGTGAGGAAAAGGAGGATAGGAGAGAGGGAACCAAGGGATGGTGTGATCGACATAAAGCATCCCACCATGTCTTTCTGTGCTGGGGGCATATAAAATATTAATCAAAATACATGATCCAGGGTAAGTGTCTCCTGATGTCCCAGGAGTGGTCTCTGAATGCTACCTTCCCAGAGATGGAGGGACTTGTGAAGCTACAGGGCTCTGGTCCAGTCTGGAAGTGACCTTGATGGTGCTGGGGTGTGGATAGAGAACAGTAAATCGTGGTAGAGTAGAATGAATACACTGGGTTGGATGGATGGATAATGCTTGAAGCAGAAGTGAGTGAAGGGGTTGGGCAGTCACACAGTGGGCTGGAAGAGGGTATACCAAAGGGGTGAATAGGACAGCTGAGAGGAATCTGTCCTTGAAGGGCTGGGGTGGGGCTTAGCAGTCCCTGGGGAGAGGCAGGAAGGTGTGGCTCCAAGGTAGAGCTCTTGCCCAGGACCCTGTGCCCTGCTGAAAGGCTGAGGGCGTGGCTCAGTGGTAGAAAACTTGCTTTTCATGCACAGAGCTCTGTGTTTCAGCCCCAGCAACAACAACAACAAAAAACGAAGAGGAAAGAAATCTCTTCTTGGGCTTTAGTTAAAAGCACAGAGAAGGAAAGTGTATCAACTGTAGATGCTAAGCACACATCTCTAGAGAGTGTGAAATGCTGCTGCGGGCTGCAGTGTGGGTTTTCCCTCTGGACAGACAGGCTCTGTAGCTGTGCATGTGTTAGTGCGATTACGATTGGCATCTGCTTAAAATTCTAGCATCAAATTGGCGTGTGCCTTGCAGTGTGCCCAACCACTCTCCAGAGGAGGACCTTACTGGAATATACAGCAGAACATCATTAATAATAATTTTGTATTTTGGAAGGTTCTTAAATTTGGAAGGAACACTGGTCATCTAAATCTACTACTACTTCCCTCCAACTGCCTCCAGTGTCTCCACATCTCCCTCAGCTTAATGTCTTTTTAAATTTTTGTTATCGGTAACACCTGAGTCCAGCTAGTGCTGCCCATATGTGGATGGGTGTGTGACAATCAATCTAGCAACTGTTATATCCCCAAAGGAGAGTAACACTCCCTCCTCAGAAACCATCAACTGTCAATAACAGCTGGAGCTGGAGCCTCAGAGGCTCCTCCCCCACCCATGTTGGAAGTTTGACTGGATTCATCTTGTAGAGGCCTTGTGCAGGCAACTGTAGCTGCTGTGGATTTGTATGTGCAACAGCTATGGCTGTCCAGAAGTTGGCATTTCGCAGCTCCTCTCCCCATCAGCAAGCTCTTGCACTCTTCACATGCTCTCTCCCAAAAAATCCCCTGGTCATAGATGGTGGGAGGTCAGTATTGGTGACCCCGTCACAACTGAGCACACAGGGTTATTTATGCTTGGAACTTCCAACAGCTGTGAGTCTTCATCAGATCATAAAAAAAAAAACAACTTAAATTAGAGTATACCTTTTCACAGGCCTATGAACAGACTAGAGCAAGTGTGGTCTTTACAGCCTCAGGATATTAAGAAGAATGGTCTCTTGCTACTTCCTGGCCAGAAAGAACACAAGGTCTAGAACATGCCCATAGTTTGTGTTTTAACAAATCCAATGTCTCTGGGTGCTGGGATGATGGCACCTTTAGATTGATTTTTCTTATTTTGATAAAGGGTGTTTCCCTAGAACCCTAGCAGGGTCTCTGGGAAAGCATCCCGCTGGCTGCTGCCTCTTCTAGTCTCATGCAGATGTATGGTGAGTGTGATCATTTGCTGGTTCCTAAGCGCCCTGTGAGAGCTGTCTCACCACGGAATACACAGCAATGGCAGAGAACTATTGATAGGTCACCCTCACCTTCGGGCAGGTGGAGCGCCTATTGGTATGCACTTAGTATTTCACCTGTGTCTTCTACAGAACAGCTGTTGGATCAGTGAGAGTTATTAGTATGCAGGTGGCAGAAAACTCAGGACAATTTTGGTTTTTCATAGGAAGGTTTTAGGTTGGGAAGTGGCTCAACTGGTAGAATACCTGCATGGTGTACATAAAGCCCCATATTTCCTCTCTAATATTTTAGAAGTCAGGTGTGCTGGGTCACACGTCTAAACCTAGGAGGTAGAAACAGAAAAATAATGAGCTAAAGGGCCAGCTCTAATACATAAAGAGTTTTTTGCTAACCTGGAATATATTATGCTTTTTCTCATGGAAGAAGGGGAAGAAGAAGAAGAAGAAAAGAAGAAGAAGAAGAAGAAGAAGAAGAAGAAGAAGAAGAAGAAGAAGAAGAAGAAGAAGGTCATCAGATATATAAATACTTGGATTCCATCTCCAGCACTCAACAATATAAAATGAGCAAGTAGAAGAGAAAATTGAAAAGTTGACTTTCCTCTTGATCAAAGTGAGATCCAAAGATGCAAAGGGCAGGATGGGCACAGGTGTCTTGTCTTCTTTTCTATTTGGAAGTTCCATTGCCCCAACAGCTGGGCTCTTCCTTCGGTTGCAAGTTAGAAATTTCTTAATGTCTGAACATCACATCCTCATTCCACTATGCAGAAAAGAGAATTGATTGGCCAACTAGCCTAGCTGATTTAGTGAGCTCCAGGTTCAGTGAGAGGCGTGTCTCAAAACAGGCAGAGAGTGATAGATGAAGTCACTCCATGTGTGTGCACACACATATACACATCCACCTGTACACATATGCATTAAGGTGAGTTTAGGAAGCGGCTGGGTACTTTCTCCTCTAGCCATATTGTTGGAGCTGGTGTTTCCTGAGCAAGGTGTCTTAAGAACTGGCTGGAAATATGCATTGCAGGTGTTTACCTGCCATCAAGGTTGATGCATTTATTCCAACACTGATTTTGCACACTTTTCTCTTCAGCCCTTCATTAAGCCTGGTCTATGTGAGGTTCTGGAAAGAATCGTGACAGAGATGATAGCAGTGAATTCTTTGATATTTCAGACTTAGGAGGAAACAGCAGGAAAGCTAATGATGCCTTAGTGGGCAACGGTCATGTCTTGTTCACCTTTGATTTTCCTTGAAGCATCTATGTTCGTTTATTTGAGAAAGAATTTGCTTTACTTACCAGCATAACAGGGAAGTAAAACTAGCCATCTATGGTCAAAATATAGATGGAGGTGCTTGAAAAGAAGGAGATAAATGGGTTGATGTGTGTGTGATGTGCAGAGTCAGGGAGAGGGTTCGATTAATTGCTTCTTTTGTTGCTATGACAACAGATGCCATACTTAATGAAGCAACTAGAGGAAGGAATGGTTTGTTTTGGCTCACGGCTCACGGTACAGCATAGGAGGAAAGGCATGTGTCACATTGTGTCACAGGCAGGAGGCAACGAGAGCTGAATGCTAGCGCTCAGCTCATGTTCTCCTTTTCATTCTGTCATGAACCCTGGCCCATTGGATGATGCCCTCACATTTCAGTTGGATCGTCTCACCTCAATTTTCCTTATCCAGAAAGTCAAAAATATTCTCTGAAATTTGCTCCCATAATGACTGTAAGTCCATGGAGTTGACCATCATGATGACCACCACAGGATCTTCTTTAGACACGGGATAGGTGGAGACCGCTCACACACTCAAGGAGACAACCCTTCAGTCAGAAACAGGAAGTTTGGTGTGTTCAGAGAACAGGAAGTCTGTGAACCTGAGCTGGGCGGAGACGGAGAGTTCCTGTGGAGATGACTGTTCAGTGTCAAAAGAGCCGACTTTCTCCTGCTTCAGCACTTGTTCCTGAATCTATTTATGACCAAGTTCTTTGTCACCAGAGTCTTTCCTGGAATATCTCTAGCCTAGAGTTGTTCATGCTGCAACTGTTCCAGCAGAACAGAGGGGTAGGGAGAAGGTACTTACGTTTTTATGAGAAGATAAGAAAAGGAAGACTTTCGTGAAGGCATTCAGTTTGTTGGGGGAAAAAATAGCCAAACCAACAAATGTACTGGAATTACATTTCTGTAATCACTCAATTTGGACGAGTATCATAGCCTCCAGTTATGAAACCGTTTCTCTCATTTTTTTTCTTTTTCTGCAATCTGTCTCCCACTGTGACAGATGTGGCTTATCTCGTGCCCAGTTCTGTAAGTAAAAAAGAAAAAAAATCCCTCTTTCTTTCTCCTCCTCTTTCTTCTCCTCTCTCATCATCAGAGCTGAGATTGTCTGCCAGTGTCTGCTCACTTCCTGGCTGGCACGTTCTCTCATCCCGTTTGTGTCTGTAATTTGGAGAGTTTCCTCTTTGTTTGTAAATTTGTCATTATCTTGCACAAAGTGGCTTGCCATGGTTTAGTAAATATCTATATCTTCACGTTCAAAGTTCCACTCCATCTGTAAGCTCCGTGTAGTCATCCCCTAATGCCATTTCTGAAGGTGAAAGTTGCCAGAAGGACTGACAATGGCAGTGGCTGCCAGCAGTATCCGCTATTACAGTATTAATAGGAATTAAGACTTCGGGAGTCCCCCAGAGAGACAGCGCTTTGCTCTCAAGTCAGGCTTAAATAAAGAGAAGAATTTCTGTCAGACCAGTTGTCTTAGACTCTTGTTTGTAAATATTTATGTTTTGATTGTTTTGTGTGTGTGTGTGTGTGCGCGCACATATGCACACCCTCCTGACTGCAGTACCAGCAGAGACCAGAAGAGAGCATTGGATCCCTTACAGCTGAGGTTACATGCAGTTGTCAGCCACATGATTTGGGTAACGGGAACTGAACTACTAGAGTCCACTGGAAGAGTGCCAAGCACTGTTAAGCATTTATCACTGTCTCCAACACCATATCACCCAGCTTTTATATCAGCCTATTCATGGATTTTTGACCTTCTTCTCAAATATAGTTTACTTGGCTGTGCAGTGTTTTAATGGTTCATCCTTGGACATGTCCGTCCCTGGACATGTTCATTCCCTGGACATGCATTTGTTGATTCTTATTGTGAATGTGTGTGGGGGGTGTGTCTGAGGAGGCCATACTTGTACTGTCATTCCCATGGTAAGTTGTCCTGGATATATAGTGGGTATCAGGATCCTCAAAGTAGCAGTTGTCCTTAATGGGTCATTGCATTACATTGTTGTTTTATTGGAAACCCATTGATGAACCTTACTGTGAAGCTCAGGGACTGAGGACATGGCTCAGGCTGTCAAGTGTGTGCTGGAGATGCAGAGATGGGAGGATTCTTGGGCTTGCTGACCAGACAGCCTAGATTAGCAGCAGAGTTAGACCAAGTGAGAGACCTGAGTTCAACAGACAAGGTGAATGGTTCCTGAGGAACAACACCCAAGATGAACTTCTGGCTTCTGTGTGCATTCATGTGTACCTAAAGACATTCCCATGCATGCATGAACACTCCTGTGTATCTCACCAGACTCTCAGAAATCATATGCCATTTGTACCTACCAGTGTTAGTATTTAGGCATTTATGCTGGCCTGCTTTCAGGGTCCCAACAGGACACAGCCACTCCTGTGCACATGCGCTATATCCACTCATAAAAGACAAGCCCCTCTCAGTCCCCACTCTCTCTCCCTCCACACTCACCTCCAGAAGCTGCCTCTGTAGTCCTTCCCCTCCCCCCAATAAGACTCCTACATGAGTTCTGTTGTGTGGTGTGACTTTCCTTCTCTTCTGTTGCTAAACTATAACAATCCAGCCTTAATTCCCAGAATTCTCCAATTTCTGATTCCATTGACTACCCGGGCCTCCTCTGAGGTCCTCAGACATTCCATACGCTTCCCTATTCCAGACCCTTGCACACGCTGGCCTGCTCTGGCTTCTAGAGTGCTCATTCCTTTCTACTTCTTCAGTGATTTTAGTCAGTGGGAGTAAGATGTGCCTCAGAAAAGTCTTCCCTTTCTCTAAGAGACAGGTGGGTTCCCCGACAGCACAAACAGGCTGCATTTATCTCTGCATTTACTTCATCTAGTTTCCAACTGTCTGCAATATCTGTATCTGTGTCTAGGGCTACCTACATCTATATCTATATCCATATCTACAAATCTATATACCTTATCAGGTCAGCTCTGATAAGAATCCATCTCTTTCGAATCTAGTTCTCATTCTGATTCTATGCCATGCTGCTCAGTTGTTGCACTTGAACTACAGCCTGATGCTCCCAAGATTGAAATGATTTTTCCTTACAAGTCCTTCAGTAGCCATTAGTGTAGTGGTGACTTGGAGCCATAGTGTTGTTGCTGGGTACCAGGAGCCCTAAAATGGACATGTCATTTTTCCAGTAACCCTTTGTCCCTCCCAGTACCATAACTTGTCATCTTATTTTATTGCTTATTCCTTTGCCATTCCCATGTGTTTGTGCGGTATGCATGTGTAATGGTTGTTTGAATGTGTGTGGGCACATGTGTGGGTATGTGCACATGTGTGTGCATGTGCATATGTGTGTGTGAGTACATGCGTGTAACATGCAAGTGTGTGAATGAGTGTGTGTGTGTGTGTGTGCAGGTCAAGGCCCAAGGCTGATGTTGAGGATCATCTCGTCTCCGATCTCTCTTGCACTTTATTTCTTGAGGCAAGGTCTCTTAATCAAACCAAGAGCTGGACAATGTATCTAATCTCCTTGGCAAGCCTGGTTTGGGTAGTTCCCTGTTTTTCTGTGCTGGAGTTATATATAGATACTCTGCCCACACAGAATTTCCGTGAGTTTTGGGGATCTGAACTCCAGTTCTCAGATGTGGGCCAGCACCCCACCCTGCCATCTCATTTACTACCATACTGAATGTCAAAGGGGAAAACTTTTAATTTAAAATATCCCTTTAAACTTCTCAAGTGTCCCTGTAATCCTGTCCCCAGGCTCTCCTTTGTGAGGTGTCTAGGAGTCTGTCTCTTTGGTCTCTTCTGCTCTGGTGTCTGGGAGGGAGTCTTCTCCACTCTCTCCCTGTCTGGGAGGGGAGTCTTCTCCACTCTCTCCCTGTCTGGGAGGGGTGTCTTCTCCACTCTTTTCCTGTCTGGGAGGGGAGTCTTCTCCACTCTCTTTCTGGTACTCCTCACTTCGATTGTGTTCAACCGACTTCTCAGAATCCTCCATGACCCCACCACCTCTCTGCGTCTCCCTGCATGCTCTGCCTGCTTCTGCTCCTTCTTCCTCATTCCCACACCCTAGAGCTGTGGCTCTACAATAGACTTACTCTTTCTTAGGAAGTATTCATTCTCTCTTCTTCCCTTTGCCAAGGAGGGAAGATTTGATTTTAGTTCTTTGACTTTTTTTATTAGTGTTCTTTTTTGTTGTTTTTAATTAAGCAATACATTTTTCTCACTCCACTTCCTTCCTCCTCTCTCCCCTTCTACCCTCCCTTTGCCCCCCACACTCACAATTTACTCAGGAGATCTTGTCCTTTTGTCCTTCCTAAATGGATCCATGTATGTCTCTCTTAGGTCTCTCTTTTTTGGCCAGGTTCTCTGGGGTTGTGAACTGTAGGCTTGCTTTATGTCTAATATCCACTTATGAGTGAGTACATACTATATTTGTGTTTAGAATCCTATGTCAACATGCAACTCACTTTAGCCTGTGAGACATGAGGAAGTGAGACAGTTCCCTTCTGGGAGGAATTTTCCTGAGTCAGTCTCTGACTCTAGGCTTCTGTGGAGAGACCAGAGAGTCAATTCTGTGTCATCCTGAACCGTGTAGAAAATATGACAGCGAAGACTTGAGTGGGACAGTGGCCCAAGTCAGAAACAAGCTTTTGCTGTTACCTGGCTCCAGGGGTGTGGGGGTATTTGCTACTTAGCATACCAAGCCCATGTCTGCATGAACTCAGCTTTAACTCAGATGCTATTCCTTTTGATTATTCATTGTTGGATGGGCTGCTTATACTAACGTGTTCCCATGTTCTCAGCATTCTGTCAAAGCAAGTCATACCACATGCAAAGCCCCACTTTGGTTGTCACCTTGACACAGTCTGGGATCACTTGGGGAAGGTAGTGTCAGTGAGGGATTTTCCACATTGGGTTGGCTTGTAGGCATAGTTTGGAGGATTTTCTTAATTGAATTAATTCAGGTGGGAAGATGCAGCCCACTATGGGCTGCACCACTATCTGGTTAGGTGTCCTGAATTATAGAAGAGAAGAGAACGAGCTGAGAACAAACAAACAAGTGGACGTACACTGCTCTGGGCTCTTGACTGTGGATGGTATGTGACTGTCTGTTCAGGTTCCTGTTGCCTTGACTGCCCATCAATAAAGAACTTAACCTGAATTTATAACCTAGAATAAATCCTTTCTCCCCTAGGTTTCAGCCAGGCTATTTTTATCACATAAACAGAAATAAAAATAGACAACCAGAGTTTATATTATTATTATTATTATTATTATTACTGTTATTTTACATCTTGCAATTTTCCAGAATCACTTCTGAATCTCCTACATTCAGAAGAATGCCTGCTCTAGGCTAGGTTTTCATTCAACCAAAAAAATAAAGTGCAATGGAACAAGATAAAGATGATATATATCTATAGTCCTAACATTCTGGAGGCCAAGACAGACAAGGATTTTGTCTGAAGCCAGCCCTGAGTACACAGCAAGACCTTGTCCCCAAAAGAATAAGAAACGTGACTTGTCTAGTGCTGAGAGGCCTACATCTCCACGCCGCCAGGAACACTGTAGGTGGACGGGTTCTTGTGCATGCGGCAGCTGTTGCCAGACTAAGTCAGTGATGGCAGAAGAACCACATATGCTGTGGAGAATGAAGATGCGTGTATGAGATTGAAGCTACAGCCACGGTAGATTCTAGTTAGTATCTAGGGAACCAAAGGAGAAAAGAAAATGCAGGGCAGTGCCGAAAAGAAGAGATCCGGGAGCCTCTGTGCAGAAGTGTAAGCCTCTTAGCACTTCCACCGAACCCCATAGAGCTTATGACCAGGCAGTGCCAGGATTCCCAGCAGACATCTCAAATCCATCTTTCTTGGTGATTTGCTTGGAGGAGTAGTCACCCACCCATCTCCTGACAGACTCTAGTCTCAGTACTGGTCTGGAGCTCCTGATGGCTCTTCTCAAAGCCAGGTAGACCCCTGGGCCTTCCATCTCCTTTGTATGTCAAGGGACTATGTCCATGGAAAATTCCAGTTGTCCCACCTCTCTTCCTTCCTCTATCCCTCCTTCCCTCCTCCCTCCCCTTCCCTCTCTCTAGAAGTACCTATTGAACTGAAGGCCACATGTGTGCTAGCACGTGTTCCACTATTGGCCTATAGCCACAGGTTTTAGTCAACTTTGTAATTAAGTTTTTCACAGAATCTCCCTCTGCTGGCCTTCAACTCATTCAGTAGTCCAGGCAGGCCTTGAACTTGTGATTCCACTGCCTCAGACATCTCAGTGGCCTGGATGAGACTTTTGTTAGGAGTACGGGTAGTTTTTAATGTAGCACAGAAGCTAGGGTCTCAAATGACAGGCACTATTTTTCACCATAAAGTTTTGGGAAACTCTTGATGGAAGATTGGAAAACTTGAAACGTCATGGTGCCTTGTCATTGGAGAGAAAAGATCCATGATTAGAGCAAAGCAGCTGGGGCCCCAGAGAGCTGGTTCAGTGTTTGATAGCACTGGCTGCTCTGCTAGAAGACTTAAATTTGGTTCCCAGGACCATGCTGGCTCACAACCACCTGTAACTCTAGGGATCTCACACATCATAGAGTCTTCTGGACTCTATGGAATTCAGCACACATACCAGCTCTCTCTCTCTCTCTCTCTCTCTCTCTCTCTCTCTCTCTCTCTCTCTCTCTCTCTCTCTCTCTCTCTCACACACACACACACACACACACACACACGAGGGGGGGAGATAAAACTTCTTTTTAAAAGCAGCCAGCTAGCTTGTTCTTCTCTCAGAGTACAAAAATCTAGTTGAAAGTGTCGGAGACTTACACTGTCTGATGACTGTGGGTGTGGCTACTCTGAACATCTGTGGATGTGATCCACAGGTTGGACATCATGTGACAGTTTTTCAACCTATGAGGAACAGTGAGCACCATGACATAAAATGGGCTATTACCTTTTTATATTTATCCCAAACTGTTAAGGTCAGCATTAAAATTTGACCTTTTCCCTGCCAACCCGTTTGAAGTAATTAACCCCCCGTGTCTGGAAACACAAGGAAGCTAGGACTTTGTTATTAGATTCTCATAAAGAGCCTATTAATATTAAAATTGCTTCCCTCTTGGGCTGACTGTATTAATGGCCCGGCGCTGGGTAAACATGAGCCCTGATGCAGGGTTTTAAAATGCATGAGTCGAGGGCAGAGCTATTTCAGCAGCTCCCTATGCCATTCCAGCACCCTTTGTGACAGTTTCTTCTCTTGCTGCCTCAAGTTTCTGTTTTGCAAGTGCATCTGCAGATCTCCATCTGTTTGCCATGAAACCCCCCTTGATTCCATTGGCTACAGAGCAGGTTAGATGAAGCAGACCACCTACAATGGTCCCTATACTCACTCCCTAGACACTCTGGGATCCCCTGGATCTCAGGGAGAGCTCAGCTTGCCATTGCATGTTAGCTGCGGTCCCCTGAGGAGGCGATGCACACCCCCCAAGACCCAAGTTTGAGCTGTCATGAGGCAAGGTGCTCCTTATTTGACGTATGCACCTGATTCTCCGGGCCTGACTGTGGGGTCCTCCACTGTGAACTCCACAGCTCCAGTTTGTTAACTCAGACTTTCACAGTGTGCATCCGAGAGCCATCATCTATCATGATTTCTGCCGGGCTTAGGGAAGCAGTTGAAAATGAATGAGGCAGGTGTTTTTTTTCCTCATGGATCTTACACTTCACTGCAGGAACACCCAGTGGCTAGGCATGCAAATAAATCATTAAAAATAAAATAATAAGTCAATAGCAGGAGAAATTAAATAGACATCCCTGGCTTATTGCTAAGTACAAATAAAAGCCCCGAACACAACTACACAGATTCCAGCAGTTGAATAAACCCCAGACAATGTTTGACAGCGTGCATATGAGCGGCAGTGACAGACGAATGTCTGAGAAAGGAAGATATTGAAAAAACAAGGGAACAAACAAATAAAAACAATCTCGTCAGTAGACACAAAGCAGGGCATCACAGTTTAGAGAAGAAACGGTTTTCATAACAGGCTTCCCGTGAGAGGTTTCTGATGCCATGAAGGAATAAAGGATTTTTCAAGTGATTAAAAAATGCTTGTCACAAATTTATATCTAACATCAACAAAGGACCTTCATGAAATAAAGGAGACATAAAGGAATTCTCAGGTGAAAGTAAAAAAGACAAAATAATTACTCACCAGAAAACCTACCTGAAGCAGGGGCTAGAAGAGGTTTTCTAAGGAAAAAGAAAATCCATAAAAAGAATGTTAGGGCATCAGGAGAAAAGGACCACCAGCACTCCCAACAAAATAGGGGAATAAGTTCTACTGACACCACCAGAAATTGATGCAATTAGAAACACTGAGAATACAGAAAATTAATAAGCAGAAAGACCTGCTTTGGGGTGGGGGGATAATGACTAACACCTTCAAGCCTCCAATGAAACAGAGAAAAGGGAAGACACAGATCTCACCAAGAAGAAATGGGAAGGGCAGAGGTCACACCATATGTAAAGGATAATCTAACTGCCAGACTGTTAAGGCCACTGGGCTGATACCTTCTACAGTTCCCCCCAAAATAAACTTCTCTTGGGAGGATTCGTTAAAGAACTTTTCCACATGCTAAGAGCAAATGGAGCAACGATTCATTCATTAATGAAGCTAATATTTCCTGAAAATAAAGTCAGACAAAGACAGTACAAAGGAATCGAGAAGAAAAAAAAATGAGCAGGAACTCCAAAACTATGCTGTTCATGACCTGAAAGATGTGTTTTTATGTACTTGATGGCAACAAAATATTAGCAGCCTAAATTCTACTAAATGTAGAAGAAAGAATTTTGAGACACAAATGACACTTATCCTAGAAATTCAATCATAGTAAAACCATTAGCATCCAACCAGTGTGACATAGACTAGAAACAGGCCAGGGAAAAAACTGTCATCATGCCTTATTGGTGCACATGATTTTTGGTAAGGTCCAACTAAATATTTCATTATAAAATCTGTCTTAAAAACAGGAAGAGAAGAGGTTTGATATGGAAAAGAAAACCAGGAAAACCCCAAAGCTAACACATGGAAACTCAAGATAAAATTCAGTTTCTTTGACTCTGAAAATAACAGAGATGGGGTTTCTTTCAGCCTGAAGAGAACCAGAGGAACGTCATCTGCAGGGCAATGGAGGAAAGTGAAGATGGTATAAACAGAATAAATTATACTCAGAAGACACGTAGCTCATATTTTCTCTCATTTGTGGATCCTAGATTTTATATAGACACAAAAATCCTATGTAAATATAGAAATAGAAATGAGGGACTGGAAGATTGCTCAATGGTTGCAAGCACTTGCTCTTCCAGGGGACCTGAGTTCAGTTCTCAGTGCCCACATTGGGCTGCTCACAACTACCCGTATTTCCAGCTTCCAAGAATTCACCACCCTCTTCTGGACTCTGTAGGCCCCCCATGAACATACTCATACACATATGTACACACAGTGGTGGGAAAGGAAGGGAGAGAACATTTTAAAAAGAGAGCAGAAGTGAGACTATTAGGGGAAGGAATGATCCAGGGGAAGAAAGGAAAAGCAATGAGCTGGAGGGCAGATATGCTCAAAGTACATGGTTTGAAAACGTCCTTATGAAATCCATCACTGTGTACAATGAATATACCCCAAAAAAGCTAGAAAAGAAAATACCAGGGAAGATTATGGAGTTAAGCAAAATCCCATCAACTGTTTTCTATGAATAACAAGGGAGGAGAAGTCTTCCCAGAGTTTGAAAAAAAAAACTCCTTAGCTTTTGAATAATTCTGGCAGGTTCCCTTGCAAGTCTGAGATAAGAAGGACCCTTCCTTCCTAATAGCATTGTCTTATCATCTAAAGATCTAGTTGGAATGAAGAAATTAGATCTTAAAACTAAAATAATAAGATAGGAAAAATTTTGAACAAAACATATAGCCTGTAAGCTACAGGGCTGTGTTAATGTTTGTGGTTCTGGGAATTTTCAATGTTCATGGATGAGAACTGTCAGTCAAGGTGGCTGTTACCCCAATCTGACAAAAATGTTTAGTACAGTCTGTCTCGATCCTAGCACGATGATTGTTTGGTAGCTTAAGACAGTTATTCTACCGAGTAAATAGCTAAGCAGTTGGGTTAAATGAGCTAAGGGATTCAGCTATGCAGCTCAGATAGGAGGGATGAGTCTACATGCACACAGAGTTTGTATAGTCCTGGCCATCACACCTGTGTGGTTCTGGCAGGAGGACAGAACTTAGGCTAATAAAAAAGAATGCAGAAACTCAAAATAGAAATGCATGAATGGGCCCATTTGATTTTTTGATGAAGGTAGAAAAGGAATCAATGAGAGGAAAGGTCATCTTTTCCTTCACTATATGGTCAGTGGGCAGCTGGGAACCCACTGGATGGCCTGAACCTACAGTTCTTGCATCTACACAAAAGTAGACTGACTCAAAGCAGAGCACCAATTTAAGTGTAAAACATAAAACTTTGAAATTTTTAGGGAATAAAAATAAGGTCTTGAGGTCGTTTTGAAGATAGATTCTTCTCTCATATATACAACCTGATGACAGTTTCCCCTCCCTCCACTTCTCCCAGCTGCTTTCTCCACCTCCCCTCTCTCCCAAATCCACCCCTTCCATTTCTTTTTTAAAATGAGTACAACCCAAAATGTCAAAAT
Organism: Arvicola amphibius; assembly: GCF_903992535.2. Taxonomy (NCBI): domain Eukaryota; kingdom Metazoa; phylum Chordata; class Mammalia; order Rodentia; family Cricetidae; genus Arvicola; species Arvicola amphibius. The sequence goes on from NC_052050.1 coordinate 94,430,342, forward strand.
AAGATACAGTAAGACAAGGCAAAAACCCTCATATTGAGTCTAGACAAAGTATCCAAATAGGAAGAAAACATAGAGTTCTCATTGTAGGATTGACCAAACACACAACCCAAAGAAGAAACAAATCCCTAGCTTGAATCTTCTCTCTCTCTCTCTCTCTCTCTCTCTCTCTCTCTCTCTCTCTCTCTCTCTCTCTCTCTCTCTCTCTCTCTCTCACACACACACACACACACACACACACACACACACACACACAATTTTTTATACAAACCTACTATGTCAAAGGATGAAAAGACAGCTACAGGTTGGAGGTAAACTCTTGAATGTCATTTGTCTAAGAAAATACTGATTTCTGTAATCAATAGTGCTGTAAACACAGCAATAAAGAACTAGTTAGCAAAGGGTCTGAATGCAGGAGGCCATATTTCACTGAAGATATACAGATGCAAGTGAGTGTATGGGAAGGTGGTCAGTATCTCTAGATACTGAGGAAAGCAGAATCCAGTTCCATATCTGGATATACATTCCAGGACGGCTACAACTAAAACTTAGTGACAGGAGACTGGAGAGATGGGTGAGTGGTTAGGAGCACATTCAGTTCATGCAGAAGACCTAAGTTCGGTTCTCAACACTCACCCTGTGTAGCTTACAGCCATCTGTAACTATAATTCTTTGAGATGTCACCCTCTGCTGACCTCCATGAGCTCCTGACCTCACACGCGCGCGCGCGCGCACACACACACACACAGAGTGTTAACTGGTAAGGACGTGGGGAGTTTAGATTTCTTAAGCCTTGTTGGAGGGAATGGCCCACTCCACAACTGCTTTGGGAAAAGTTTGGCAATTTCAATCAAAACAAAACATCCAAGTGTCACAGAACCTGGCATATGGCTTTCTCAGCGTTAATTCCTGAGCTTAGGAAATTTGTGTTCGCACCAAAACCTGTTTGCTAATTTTGATAGATGCTTTATGCATATTATCCAGAAATTAGTAACAGAACAGATGTGTGTATGAAGGCAAATAGTTCTAGAAACCATGGAATCTGAGGTAAAAGAGTTAACGGTTGATCCATGAGCCTTCCTGCATGGATCCTAGCAGAAGTTAGTCCTCTGTAGTCATATGCACTATGATTATGCTTCTGTAGAATTCCTGAGATCACAGGAAATACTTTAACATGGAGCTCACCATCAGGGATTAAGGACGGCTGGGATCAGGCAGGTAGCAAGCGCTCATGGAAGGGCAGTATGAAAATCCTCATGCTGATAGAAGTGTCTCTCCTACTGTGCTCTCACTGTGGTGCAATGCCTTGACACTGTAATGTGACTTTGAAACTAGATAATGATGACCCAGAATCCCCCTGGATTATTTCTTCTAAGTTCACAAAGCTTATCTCAAAGGGCTTCACTAAAAAGGACGTCCCCAGAACCCATGTAAAGGTGAAGAGAGAGAAAGTACTCCACAGATTTGGCTTCTGACCTCCACAAGTAATCCATGGCATGTATGTCCCTGCACACTTGCATCTCCCCAATACATACAATAATAATAGTATTGAATAAATTGATTTAAAAATTGTCAATAAAGAAATACGAGAAGGTATGCTGAAAAACCATAGGACTCAGATGTTCAGAAAAAGTCTTTTTATGGAGCTGGCACATGAGTTCATGAGAGATGGGATGGAGCCAACCATGTAGGAGAGCAAAGCATTCACTTGGATATTCTGAAACACACAGAGACTCTATGCACTGGGAGATCTTGTTGTACCCTTATCCCTCTGGCTGCTGGATGCCAAAGGAAGTAACCAACTTGTTTCCATTTTTGTCTTGCCCATTGGAGGCCCACCTGATGGATGCTATCAGCCCAGTGTGAAACAAACTTAGTGGGTGAAAAAATCCACACTCCTGAGATTCTTGCAGACAAACTCCAAGGGTTGTGAAGTTAGTATCTGTCACCCAGCACAGGGGTACTGAGAGATAGCCGGTATTTCCACACATGTCATAGCCTTGGAATCTCACAGCCCTCCTGTGGTATAGGACTGCTAATAGCTTTGGGTTCATTTTGTGTTCAAGGACATAGACATTGAGAGTGTTGTGTCATGTGTCCCACTGTGTTTCATACAGCAAACTGGAGACTAAAATCTGGCCTATCTGGTTCCAAGGTGAGTGTTCATAGACAGTTGTTGCATCATGGTGTCCTACTGCAGTAACGGGCAGATGTAGGGGAAGTGGGGTTTTGTACTCCAGAGCCTCTTGTTTCCACTTCCCCAGAGTTAGGACTCTAGCCAAGGGAAAAAATGAAAAAGTGATGCTTTTGTAGGAGTGAATAGTTTGACAGTAGTTAGATGTGGAAGAAATTAGAATATTTTGCCATAAATGATTATTATAAAACAATAAATATTGAAGGCAAAATGCAATTTTTTCCCACCAAGTATTTAAACTTAATTTTCCAACACCATTTACTCTCTGTCCTCCTCCCACTGCTTGTTTTTGATATCCAGTCAGAGTGGATTTCCACATGTGTAATTGACAGATGTCATTCATGTCATACCTACTACCACAGCCTTTTGATTCTTATAGATTGATAGTGTACGTTAGTTATATATAGCGTGTTTTCCATTGATTTTTCAAGGTGCTGTGCTGTAATGCAATTATAATAAGCACCTTTCCCATGCTTTCACTCTGTCTATTACAGCATCATTGGCAGTTGCTAAGGTGCAGGATCAACTTAGATATCCATCACTGGATAAATGAATAATGACATATGGTGACGATACATGAGGGAATAATCCCTCAGCTCCCCCCAACCGAAGTCCTAGGATGTCGGCAGCATGAAATTGGGTGGAGGTCATTATGCAAAGTGAAAGAAGCCACATAGAGAAGCACAAGCTCTTCCTGCCCTCACTAATGTGCAGAAATTGATGATCATCTCATGGAAAGAGAAGGGACAAGGGACTAGGGGATCACTGGGAACTGGGTAGAGGAGGAGGAGGGAACAGAAAGACTTTTTACAGAGACGCCAAAACACAATTTGAAGGGGGAACATTAGAGTGTGTGTGTGTGTGTGTGTGTGTGTGTGTGTGTGGTGTGTTTGTGTGTGAGTGTGTGTGTGTGTGTGTGGAATTGTGTGTGTGTGTAAAAAAGGAACTGGAAAGGAGAGAAAGATGTCCAATGGAAGAAAAGTAGGGAACAAGAAAAAGCAATGACAGGTCTGGACCGATGTCTCAGGGTTAAGAATATTTACTGCTCCTTCAGAGTATCAGAGCTGTTCCCAGGACTAGTGTTGGGCAGCTGATAACCACCTGGAACTCTAGCTCCAGGACATCTGATGCCCCCTTCTGGCCGCTACAGGTATTACACTCCCATGCACATACCTTCACTCCCTGCCCGCTCCACACACACTTAAGTTAATAAATAAATGTAATGAGATTTAAATGTTGGGTTCACATTTATCCTTGCACAGGCTGGGAGTCCTTCACAGCAGATTTTTCTAGAAAGTCTGGTCACTCCTTTCCTTTTCTCTGGCTGAGTCCAGCCTGACTCTCAGCTGCCAGTTTTAAGGCCTGAGCTAATTGCTTTGCTTTGATTCGTTCTCTTCACTTGTCATCTCTGTTCGTTAAGAGAATAGGAACTTCATGCAGGCAAGCACCACGTGCATCACATTTCTGATTGGTGTTCATATGCACACGTGACAGGTCTTCCAAACACCTATTTTTTTTTCTTTTTTTGTAAAATTTATTCTTCTCTCATATATTACATCCCAACTGGAGATTCCCTTCTTCCTCTCCCCTTTTCTCTCAGTTCCCTCCCCCAATCCACTCCTCTTTCTCCCATTAGGAAAGTGCAGGTCTCCCAGGGATATCAACAAAACACAGCACATCAAGTTGTAATAAGACTAGGAACCTCCTTTCATATTAAGGCTGGATGAGGCACTCCAGAAGAAAAAGGGCCCCCAAAGCACCTATTTTTAAGTGGTCATGTCTTTTTGGAGGAACTCGGGAACAGGCTTCTTCAGTTGAAGTGTCCTGGTTGGCTTTAGCTGTCAAGTTGACAAAGTTTAGCGTTATCTATGAAGACGATCTCAGTTGATGGATTGTTCACTTCAGACTGAGCTGTGGGCATGTCTGTAAAGGACCACCTGGATAGTTTGTTGATGTTCTGTGGGCATCACCATTTCCTAATCATGTGGTCCTAGTCTGTATAAGAAAGCTGGCTAAGCATGGGCCTTCTTGAGAGGTAGCAAATGATGCTTCTTCATGGTTTCTGCTTTAAGTTCTTGCTTGAGTTCTTGCCTTGACTTCCCTAAATGATAAACTGTAACCTGCAAGCTGAAATGAACTAGTGCTTTTTCTAAGTTGCTTTTTACCCAAGTGTTTTGTTGTAGAGACAGAAGGGAAACTAGAACCAAAAATACTGACTCTTTTCTTTGTTTTTATATGTAATTTTATGTGTATGCATGTATGATGTGTGCATGTGGCTTGTATATGTGTATGTTTGTATATGTGTGCATGCAGACACATATCACTAGCATGTGTGAGGCGATCAGAGGACAACCCCGGATGTCATTCCTCACCTTCCCCATTGTCTCAGGTGGGCTCCCTTTGTTGCTGTCTGCCATGTAAGTCAGGCTGTCTGAACTGCCAGCTCTCAAGTGTTCTCCTGTCTTTACCACCCAGCTTACTCTGGAACTGCTGGGATTACAGGCATAAGCTACTATGTCCAGTTTTGTGTGACTCTGAGAATCTGAACACAGGTCTCCATGTTTGCACAGCAAGTGCTCCATCCGCTGAGCTTTCTTCCCAGGCCTCGTGAGCATTTCACTCTGAGCCTGGATTATCACTTCACAAATGAGAATAATATCATCTCAGCGAATGATATTAAATGTATTGTCCATCTGTAATCCTCAAAATAACTCAGATTTGGCAGTCATTTATTGATCTTCTCACTGAGGACATTTTAAGTACCCATGCTGGTTTATTTCCTTGGTTTGGAGGGTTATACATGCTGATTTCTTTCCTCTGCCATTTCACGTGGGGGATAATGATGTGAGATCAGTACAGAGGCCAACAAATCATGGCTGGGATGACTCCCCAAACTTCTGATATTCTGGGATTAGAGCATCCATGGGCTACAAAGCCCTGGAAGAACTATGGGTACCGTCACGTCATCTGCCTTTCACGGTTCACTTTGACATAGTCAGAATTGTCATTTCAAGCTATGGATGGTGAGGTGATGATGTTCTCTGCATCCTTGAGCTGAACGAATTAAAATCGGAGGTTTCGTCTGTAAGTGAGTAGGAGTCCATTGGACACACCCCATTAGCTGCTTAATTTTTATGCCGCATAAATGGGGCATTGCTTTGCCATTTTGTGCAAAGGGACTTTATAGAAAGCCATAAAGAGGGACAGTATTGCAGGCATGTGCACTGTTAACATGTCACCCCTGAAACTCCATCCCTCCTTGAAGAATGGTTCCTTGCAGGAAGGGAGTGTGTTTCTTCAGTCCCTTTCTGGAAGGATGTCGTCTTGGTCTGTGAGGTTCCTCTCGGTTCCCTTTCGTCTCCTTCAATTGAAGAAATTGCAGAGCTTGTCACAGGGTCGTTTCAGCTTGAGCAGATTTCCACTGACTCATATCCAGATAGGGTCTGCACACCACTTTCCATCTCGACAGTTGCTCTGGAGTTTCGAAATTGGTGGCAATATCTCCCTAACCCGTGAGTTCTCTTTGGAGCATGTTCTTATTTATTAAATCTTCCCCTACATTTTCGTGTGATTCTGGGGATGGAAACTAGGACCTCATGAATGCCAGTGAACTGCTCCACCCCTGAATCGAAACCCTAGCTTGTTAATCACCTTGAGTCTCTATAACATGTCACCCCATGCACACACTGCGTGCATGATGAAATCAATCTATGCCTTCCGACCCATATCATGTCTTTATGGTGAAAATGTTTAAAACCCTTCTTACTTGGTTGGATGTACACAATGTCCTCTCCAGTCACGTCAGCAGTAACCCACAAGAGCCCTTTATTCCCTTGTAACTGTAACTTAGTGCCCACCAATCAAACTTTTCCCACCTTCTCCTTCTTCCTGCTCCCACTTCCTGATAATTATCATTCTGTTCTCAACTTCCACTGTTTTTTTTAATGGTGTGTGTGTGTGTGTGTGTGTGTGTGTGTGCATGCATGCGTGCATGCGTGCATACAGTTTCCATGGTACTCATGTGGAGGTCAGAGTACAACCTGCAAGAGTTAGTTCTCTCCTTCCTCCATGTGGGAACTGAACTCGGTCATCAAGTTTGGCAAAAAGCACGTTTATCCACTGATTCATCTCAACACCTATACTGATCACTCTTAGATCCCCATGTGACTCACATCTTTTCCTCTCTGGACTTACTTAATTTTCTATTATCACTACATAATTGTCCCTTGTAATCGTTTTTCTATAATGTGGACTATGGATAAAGAATAGAGACTTGTGTGCCACTTAGGACAGGTAGGTGCTACTGAGTTCACACCAGAAAGAACAGAAACAAGATGGAACCCAGGCATTTTCTGATGGGATGTCCTGGAGGATTCATCAAAGCCCAGCAAACTACTATTAATGCAAACTCTTAAATAATGGGGGGTGAACATTTAAATTTTTATTTCTCACCATGTGGACAGAAATGAATCCAGTCTTTGAGTGAGTCTGAAGCAGGGCTGGTATTCTGTGTTCTGTTCTTTTGGTCTGAAAGTTCATTATGTGTTGCCTTAGTGCAAAATTAATTAATCCTGGGAAAGGTGATCGATCACTGAAGGGGAAGTCAGATTGATTTTTATACCACCTCTTGCTTGCTTCCATCTTAGTAGAATTACTCTATTATGCTTCTGGAAGTGTTTATGGGCATTATAAGACATTTACATCTTGATGTATTCAGGTACTTCAGTGGTTTTTAGCCATTATTAAGGGAATTATATTAGGATTAGGCTGGTTATCAATCTCCGGATCTGGCACCTAGCTAAGGAAATCAGTGCTTTATCCTCATTAAAGCCGTAAATAGAAGATCATTAGCAGCACATGTTCGCCAAGTGCCAAGGCTGGTGTGAAACCCTCTGCCTTGGGGAAGCCTGGATTCTTACACATCAGAAGTGAAATAAGCAACACTTTGACAATTTGTAATGACCTCCCTCTGTAAAGTATCCTCCCACCTTAAAGTTTAAGAAAACTGTTGGAGAGATTGGGGGGACTGTCTAGTTTGAAAAGCGCTTACCACAGGAGCCTAAGGGTCTGTGTTGGATCCTCCAGAATCCATGCAAAAACCAGGTACAGTGACAGGTATCTGTTTTCCCGGCCCATGGGAAAGAGGAGACAGGAGAGTCCCTGGGGCTCACCGGCCAGCTAGTGTAGCCGAATCAATGAGCTCTATCTTCAGTGAGAGACCCTATGAGAGATCAAGGCCAGCCTCGGCCTCCCTCCACATGCATGCGTGCAAGCCCTTGTGTGCACATGTGCATACACTCATATACCACACACACATGCACATATACCCCACACGAGACATAAACTCTATGGAAATTCTTACCAGGTAAGAATAGGGATTTCATGCCTTGGGTGTGTTGTTCAAATATCCACCAAAGGACAATCTGATTCTTTGTGAACCTTGTAGAAGGAACTCTGTGCGTGGGCACATGGAAGGATAGTCAAAACAAGGCAGATGAGTAAACGCTACCCATGCTGTCAATTTAGTCTCCAATGAGGCTGGAGATGCTAAAGTTGGGTTTTCCTTGTCTGAGTTTTCTTTTGCCATTGAGATTAGTTCTAATCGGCTTAGGTGAAACCTGGCTGCAAGATTATAAACAAAAGATAATGATAAATGGTGATGTTCCCCCTCTGCCGCCGTCTGGGGAGAGCGCCAGAGAGATTCATAATAGCACAGTCTAGGTGAGCTTGTTCATGTTGATTGTTTTAATGATCTGGAAGGGAAAGTAAATTGCATGCTAATGAAATTTGCAGAAGATATTAAATTGGAAGGTGCTAGAAGCAGGAGCGGGGATGGAAGGTATTATATAAATGTACCCTATATAGGTTAGAAATATGGACAGAAAAGGATACAAATGTGAAAAACGCTTAAAAACTAACATGGGGTTACATTTTGGGGAGATGGGGAAGAATAAAGTGAACCTTGAAATGACCTGATAAGAAACAAAAGTGGGGAGTATGGATCAGCATTGGGTGTAGCTTCCAACCTGGCATTGTGCCAAAGCCAGCCTCTTATTCCACAGCCTGAACCACATGAGCCACGGCCTCCCAGAATATTGGCATACTACTTTATCTCTGCCCCTGCTCTCCTTGGCTCTAGGGCTGCCTATCTGGCCTCGGTCCCTCTTCAAGTTTCTGTCCTTTCCTATCTTTCCGTTCACCCACCCCTCATCTGTAACATTTATTTCTGGTAGCGTTGGTAGGAGAAAGATGGAGACAGATTGGAGAAGAGTTGGCAGTAGAGTGGGAACAGATTAAGGGATGGGAAGGTTTGATTTATGAACAGAGATTAAAGGTGTTGAGTTTCATGGCTTGTTTCCTAGTGACATCCAAAGGTGGGTAGCAGTGCACATGCACTTAAGTGACCTATGTGGGAAAGGGCTGTGATATTATTTAGACCCCAGAACAGTGAAGTAGTCAGTGGTAAGTCTGATAGGGAAATGCTATAATCATGATTCACTGCTGGGACTTACGAAGGCTTGGAAACATCCTGGCTCATGCTTCTTTGCTGGTTGACATCATACCAGGTCCATCTGAAAGGCTCTGGCTGAATCCACATTTGAATAGGAAAACCCAGAACAGAGCCAGGGGTAAAGCCATGGCTATTCCTCTTTCTTTTGAGTCTCACTGTGTTCTTGACATGTGTTTGAGGACCTTGCTCTCACTACCACGCTCAGACAGATCCATACATTGCCCCTTGACACAAAAAGGGAAAGTGGCAGGCTAATATTTGTGAAACACATGTGGAAGATGTTTGTGGGGAGGTATAGATTATATTAATACAGAGATGCTACATTCCAAAGATGCTCTCTGTGTGTCAAATGCTGCAACAAACCATCTGCCATCCAGCTGGATATGAGACCCATGTTACAGGCAAGGAAAACGACCTCAAAGGGGTTGGGTCTTAAGTAATTTGTTCTCAAGTTCGCAGCTGAGTGTGACACTAAGAGCCAAGTGAAGGAAGTGGCTTGAGTGTGGGCCTTCAGCCTTACTCTGTGGTAGGGTTGAGTTGATGGTGGGGGAGATGCCGGCACCAAGTTTTCCATAATGGCAGCGGCTGCAAATGAATGTTCTCAGAGACAGTTCCTAGGAGAACATGCATACTTTCCATGCCTTTCTTACTGGTTCCCCAACAGCAAACCTTTAAGGAAATAGAAGATTACTTTCTTTGGGGGTCATGCTGAGGATTGAACTCAGGGACTTACACTTGCCGAGTAAGCACACTACCACTGAGCAATGTCCTCTGTGCAAAAACAAAAGTGGTTAGGTGAATAACCTGTCCCTGATTTTAAGGCTTCCCTGGGAACTGGCTCAGATCTGAATCTGCTCCATTTGATGATGCCACTCCGCCTTCACGTGGAAAGCAGGTGTGAAGAAATTGGGCCCTGCAGGGCAGGAGGGGGCAGGAGGGGGAGGGCGTTAATGGTCCTGCACAGGGATGGGCAGACTGTGGAGCCAGAGTAAGCTATTAACTGCTTCTCAGTTGGAGAATGACATTAGCTGTGAGGGTAAAGTTCCAAATTCGAGGTGTCACCCTTGAGTTTTAACTTCTGGAGGAGCCATCTTCATCTGAATTCACAAGTATTGACTAGTTCTTGGGAGGAAGCCCAGTTTGTGTGGAAATGAGCCCGCTGATGTCTGAGACAGATGGACCTGTGGTAATCAAAAAGTACAAGAGTTAGGAGGACATTTATCAAGGCAATTGCTAGCTCCTTTTCTCATCAGCGATGTGACACCGGGCTGTGGTTTCAGGGCGCTTGCCCATCTTTGGGCCTTACTTGCGTATGTATTGTAATCTCAGGGCTGGAGAGGCGCAGACAGGCTCAGTCTGCTGAGCTGACTCCGTGAGTTCTAGGCCACTGAGAGACTGCCTCTCACAAAACAGCGTGGATAACACCCAAGGAATGCCAAGGCTGACTTTTGGCTTATGCACACATGAGTGTACTCCTGCACACATTTGCACATATCCATATATGCACCACTGGAAAAAGGGAAGAATGGCTTAATTGGGAAGTATTTGCCATGCAAACATGAAGACCTGACTTGGCCCCCAAATCTGATAGTGGATTTATAATCTCAACACTGGGGAGGAGAGACAGGTAGATCCCTGGCACTCACTGACCCACCAGTCTAGCTCCTTCTAGGCCAGTAAGAGATACTGTTCCAGAAAATAAGGTGAATGACTCCTGAGTAGACACTCGAGGTTGGCTTCTGGCCTCCATGTGAATGTGCATACGTGTGCCCCTGCAGACACACACAGAGCAAGGATTTCTGACCTACGCTAAAATACAAACTGTGAAGTGTTGCGTTCTATTGAGTTGATAGGTTAAAGGTTCTGTTTTCTGTATCATCTCAGTTCCGCAGCGAGGTCTACTGTGGATAGAGACGTAATAATCAGAAGTCTGTCTTCTTCTTCAGTTCCTCAGAGAAATCTACCATGGATGGAGACATAATGAAGTCTGTCTTGTTCGGTTGCACTAATTGAACCTATATAACACGTACATTACTGAGTGTCAGGTATGCGACAGGCCAGTGAGGATCCCTTCTAAAAGCTGGATGGATCAAACAAAGGATGCGAAAATCATTGTCTCCCTCTCTTCACTCAGAGGCAGTAACAGCGAGTCTTGTAGAGTGCTTAGACCCTGTAGACACCCTCCTTTCTTCCTTCTCTATCTTCCTTTCTTTTCTCCAAACCATCCAACTAGAAGTTGCAAATGACTGATGGATCCCATAGTTTAACAGTGAGTAGCAGAGGTATGGCCAAATTACCTGGAATGGTGTTTTTAATTTATTATCAAAATTCACTGTCTAGGGTCGATCTAGCTCTGTTCCTGGAGTCCTTACTTGGAGGGAAAGAGAAAGTGAAGGCTTTTTAAACCCATGGCTGAGAGGCAGAAAGCTAATCCTTGTGATCAAGATGGGGTACGAGTGCATAGTGCTGGAGGGAGGGAGCGAGGTCCTCCTGTCTGGCTGGCTTTACCTGTCATTCTGTAAAGAGCATTGGCTTCAAATTAGAGTTGCACACCGTTGAGGCTGCTAGTGTGCAAATGGTTGGCAGGTAATCACTTGGCCTCATTATTTACTTTACCTACTTAGCAACTAGAAAACGTAATTCCTCTAGCGAATTTCATCTCTTTTCATTCTTTAGCTTGGCTAATGGCACTGACATTAATCAGTTTGCTAGCTCTCTCTGCCTATGCCTTTGGGACAGCCCAGGGCCTTGTTCAGAAATCAATTTTCCATCAGTTCACACCTGTACCTAAAACAAATACCAGATATGCTTGCTGGTACACTGCCAATATTTGTAAGAGTCACCGTGGTAATGAGACCCTAACATACATTATCTGCCTCAATGAAACATGCCAACCAGTGCTGATGCTTGGCTCACACAACAACAGGTGAGCATGTGGCAGAGTTGGGACACGCTTCCATTTACTGAATGACACTCTTCCACCTATGTGACAAGAAACCAAGGTAGTGATATTTCATATCTTCTCATATGGTGGCAGTGGGGTTGTTGTTGCATCATGCATGTACGTGGGTGGGTGTTCATGCTTGTACAGGTCTATATGTGGATGTGTGTTCATGCATGGAGAGGCCAGAGGTCTAGCTCAGATGTGTCTCCTTGGAAGTCATCCATATTTGTATTTGTTAGCTAGTTTTTGTGACAGAGTCTCCCACTAACACCTAAGATTCCCTGATTTGGCTAGACTGGCAAGCCAGCAAGCCCCAGGGGTCTTCCTGTCCCTGTTCCCCTGCAGGTACCACCTGCCTGACTTTTTACATGAGTTTTAGGGACCGATCTCAATTCCTCATGCTCGTGTGGCCACACTCTTCCCAGCCCAGGGCTTTGGTGGAGTTGGAACAAGTGAACTTTAATCCTACAAGTTGATGCTGCCCCGCATTCTTTCCCACCACCCCAGGAACCAGAGTAGCTCTTTAATCAGGATGTGCCATGGTCCTCACCTTGGAGGCTCTGCTGCGAATGGGGATGTTTCCCTGGCTCAATCATCAGTATGCAGTTGTGTGGTGCTCGTGCCGGGTCATTGTGGAGGTGTTATGATTCTGTCTGAATTGTCTACAGAGGCACGGAGAACATACCGTTCCTTCATTAAAGGCTTATTAACTGCACTTTGTGAAATGGGGTGAAAGCAAATATGCTCCCGAATGGCGTGTGTGTTTATTACCCTCCTGCCTGATACAGAAACGCGGGGCCTAGGGGAATGTTGCAGACAAGGACTTTAAAAGAAATATGCGGTCATGTAGCCTGTGCCTGAGAGAGGTGAGGGAACCTCAGAAGCTTCTAATTTCCATGGTGCTTCTCCCTCGGTTCTGGGAGCGGGGAGCCGAGGAAAGGGGAAATTGAAATAAGGCGGTGAGAGTGGGTGAATGGTGAGGTTGCAAGTTTGGAATGCCAGATATTGCTCAAACATCTCCAGTCCCCAAATACAAAATTTGAAGCTCAGCCAAAGCAAAACTGTTTCGAGCACTGACATGATATACAGGTGGATATTCTTTCAACAATGGGCTACTGTCAAGACGCAGGTGCACTGAAAATATGTGTGCCATTAACTTCAGGTTGGATGTGTAACTGTGTGGAAATAAGAATGAATGCTATGTCTAAACGGAGCATCTATCCAAGATACATCCTCATATAAAGGTATATATTATAGAACAGGAAATATTATAAAAGGCATATTCTGGATATTACCTAAAGGCAATATTATAAATGCGTATATTCCAAGACTCCAAACATCCCTTGGGATTCTAAGCAATTGGAGTAAAAGAAAGGGAAGCTGGACTAACTATAAGGAACAATATAGGGAAGGAATTTGGAGCTGGAGAGGTGCCTCAAAGATCAAGAGTACTTGCTGCTCTTTCAGAGAACCTGGGTTTGATTCTCAGAACCCATGCCAGGCCCTTTGTAACTACCTGGAACTTCAGATGCAATGGATCTGACTCTCTCCTCTGACCTTCAAAGGCACTGTATGTATACATACATGCGTGCACGCGTGCGTGCGCGCGCACACACACACACACACACACACACACACACACACACCAAATTTATAAAAAGTAAGTCTTAAAACAAATTCCACACCACCCATTATGACCAAACTATTGAACGTGACCTTTGAAAAGAACCCCAGAGAGAAAGCCTCAGATTCTGACTAGGTGTTCAAATGTGCAGGCCCTGTAAGTAAGAGAGAAAGGGCATGAGCCACTTAGCTTGGCCCGGGGAGAAAAGTCTTCATATTGGTAATGCTTAGAAACCAAGCACTTGGAACCACCAGTTTTTTACAGTTAACGTTTTCCAGCCCCACACAGCTCTTAGACGATGCTGTCTGCTAGTTGTACTCATATTGAAAGATCTACTTGGTTCTTTGCCACCTGTCTGTGTTCTAAAATGCAAAATAGCTCCACTTTTTCTTGCTGCTGAGAGGTTTTCCTTTTAGAATGTAAATGGCCATGGTTTTGGATTGAATCTCCATTCTGTTTTCCTAGTCCCCAAGTACTAGCTCATTAATCTTTGTCCATTCTGCAGTCTCCACAGCCAAGAGGAGAAGACAGAGCCTGCAGGCAGCATAGAGAGAGAGGGGGTGATCCAGACAGACTCCATCCTCTTTTCCTGTTCTTCCTTTGCACTCTCCTTGCACTGTAGACATCAGATCCTACCAAGAAGCCTTTTATCCACAAAATGGCCCCCTATCCCAACATGTCATATGGTGATACATCACCAGGTCCATTGTTGAATAAATTGCGGTTTCTTTCGTGGAAGTGTGCTAACACACGGTCAGCACAGCATTGTTTATTTCATGCCAAGCTAATATCTTTAGAGTCAACTCCGAGGCAGGTGAGCATGCTGCATCAAAATATTAATTATACACCATCTTGGACCTAATAACAAATGCTCCTGTGTGGCCTTCCTTTCCAGGGGGAAGGCTGAAATGGGTTGCAAAGCAAAAGTCTAAATAATTCAGAAGAGCTTTAGTCACAGTGGGCAGCCTCTGCCCACATCAAAGTCATGGGCATCCACTTTTAATCCCTGTCTTTGGTTTTGATTTCTCTGCAAACAACTCTGAATGTCAGGGCTCTTTGTGTCTTCAATGTATCATTAAAGACGTGTTCCCAGACAGGGACAAATGCAGTGTCAATAGTTTGGGAAACATTCAGAGATCTTGACTCAGATGTGTAAGAAGTTCTCACTCTGCAGCCTCGGTTTAAAGCCAGTGCTTTACTTGGCTTGCGAGATTGTTGCAAGGGTTGTAAGTAATATAGTTCCTACATGTAACATATGACAACCCTCACTGAGACATTGGAGTTGTCAAGGTGAAGACAGGTTGTTAGTTATACAATACCGAGTGCGTGTGATGGACAGTTTTGTCAACTATGGGCCAGTGAGATAGCACAGCAAACACAGGCACTTGTTAACCCTGAGAACAAACCCCGGGGCCCACATGTTGGAAGAAGAAAACCTATCAATGCAAGTCATCCTCTGACCTCTGTACACACAGCATGTCATACACACATAAATATAAAACATACAGGCACACAGATACACAACCAATGTACAAAGTACAATTAATCGCCAAATTGCCACAAGTTAGAATCTCCTGAGAAGAGAGCCTCAACTGAGAAGTTTGTCTCAATCAGCTTGGCCTGTGGGCATGTCTGGGGGCGACCATCTTAATAATTGATACAAGAGGACTCAACACATTGTGGGTGGCACCACTTCCTCAGCAGGGATTCCTTTACTACATAAGTCTGGAGGAAATCAGATGAGAGCAACCAAGCAGTTCGCATGCACCTCTCTCTGCTCTTAACTATAGTGGTGATGTGACTAGCTGCTTTGAATTCCTACCTTGGTTTCTCCCTCAATGATGGGCTGTAACTTGAAATTATAAGCTGAATAAATGGTTTCTTTCCCAAGTTGCTTGTTGGTGAGAGTACTTTATCATAGCAACAGAAAGAACATAGATACTAAACAAGAATGAAATAGATGCCCTGGTGGTGGCATGCACCACCTGCAGTCCTTGCTCTTGGAAGGCTGAGTTAGAGGCCAGACTGAGCTCAAAAAGCAATATAATAATAATTCTATATATAATAATATAATAATAATTCTATATATAATAATATAATAATACACTAATAATTCGCATAATGTGGACTTAGAATTCTTTCAGTTCTAGGAAATAATCATCATCTACTTACGCAGTGTGATTTTTGAATAACTATTTCAGTCCTGGCTCTTCTGTAGGCCAGTGTGAGTTTGAGCTGGTCGAGATTATTCTGTAGTCTTTTCGGAGTCCTTTCATTTAACCAGTGGGGCTAGAGAAGCAACTGAAGGCCTCTAAAGAAGACTAGTGACTCCTCATGGTGACTTGTATGACAGGAAGTTCTTCTAGGGTCATATGATCTGAGTGACAAGGATCTTCTGATGCCTCCTGGCATTGAGCATGTATGATCAGATTTAGAGGGACTCAATGACACTTACAAATGATGCATACTTACCTGTATCCCACCACAGCAACTCAAGTTCTGTGATAATATATAACTTGTCTTCCTTCTATATGACAGTATATGCCCAGAAACCAAGGAAATGCCTGGGACAGAGTTGAGCTGAAGGATATGGCTGGAGGAATCAATAAATATCAAGCAGATTTCAAGCTGAAGAGAGATGACACATCTGATAAAGTGCTGGCTATGGAAGCAAGAAGACCAGATTTTGTATCTTCAGAACCCATGTGAACAATAACTGGGCTTGATCTCTGGCCTGTAATTCTAAGGGATTCTTGGAGAAAACTGACTAACACAGTTAACCAACCAACAAACTCTGGGCACAGATATTGAATCAATATACGAGGTAGAGAGTGGATGAAGACCACCAATGTCAACTCCAGACCTCCACACATACACACACTTACGTGTTACCCATGCAAACATACATACACAATACACGCATGCACATGGAAAAAAGAACACTAAATAAATTTGGAAAAATAATCCCAGTAGTCTCAAACTTAGTACTGACTGAGATCTTGACATTTTGAGTTGGTTAGGTATTAAATGACATGGAGATGATGCCAAAGCTCATGGAAAAATGAGGAACACACACTTTACCCAGGGCCTTTCCAAGTCCCTTGATGGTCACAACAACCGGCACAAACACATAGTCACTTGAGGATCCAGACTCAGAAACCTAACACCATCAAGTTAAATCTCAAACTAGAGGGTTATAGGCACGAAGTGACTAATCAGCATTTGAAATGGCCAACAGAAGAGTCACCAAAAATAGCTGTGGTGTTGCTTGCTCTGCTCATCCATCTGTTCAGTCTTGGAATTATGCTGGCTGCATTTTCAGTTGAAAACAAACATGCTTACAGACCTATCCTGTAATGGGTTTGTGTTGCTGTGGGATTCATCCAGTTAGCCAGTGGATGTGTTTTAAAGATTCACTGTGTGTCTAATACTGTGACTTGGGGCTACACGAACAAATGCTAGAGAATTCAGAGTTGCCTGGGGTCACTCAGCTTCATTCTCTAAACTTCTGTCATGGTATTCAGCCTGATCTATACTTAGAAACAAACACTGGCTAAATGAGTAATTGGAAAAGGGGACTGAAAATCTTGAAGGTTCCTGGCTCAAAGTCTATGTATGCATACATGAGCATGCACACATGTGCATGCACACACATACACATGTATACACTCTTAACTCTCCACATGTATTACACATAAGATGGCATATTCACACTGCTGTTTCACCTTAATTATCAACATGGCACAACCTATAATCATCTTGAAAGAGAATTGCTACTGTGGAATTCTTAGACATCCCTATCCTCATGTCTGTGGGTAATTATCTTGATTGCCAATTGTAGAAGAACTAGCCCAGTGTAGGCATCACCATTCTCTGGTTTGGAACCCTAGACTGGATACAAGCAGAGAAGACTACTCGAGTCTCAAGACAGCAGATAATATGGGTCCTATCCTGCTTTCCCTGTTTTTGGCTATGGATGTGGTGTGATTAGCTGCTTGAGTTCCTGCCTCCATTTTCCAACGTGATGAACTCTAACCTGGATTTGTAATTGAAATAAATATACTCTCTCCTCTCTCAAGTTGCTAAGGTATTTTATCATAGCAACAGAAATGACACTAGGACATAGAAAATTATCCAACTCTCATCACCTGGTTTAAAATTAAGAATATTTACTTAAATGTAGAGAAACTCTGAAATCACCCAACTCTTACTCCTGAGCTAGAAATATTGGTTTCTGGTTGATTAGAAACCATCAGAAAATCTTTCTAGAATACTCTACACAAGCTTTCCTTTTCAAGAGATTTCCAAACTTTGGTTTCCAGGTGAGGAAAGATTAGAAACTTTGAAGGTTGGTGCATTTTGCATATTCCAAGCTTTTCTCTGCGTGAACAAGCGTGTGGGATATTGTTGACAGTGTTAGACCAGCTCACATATTTCACACTACCCTTTGATGTCCCTCAGCTGTGTGGGAAGATAGATGACATTAGCATACTCTAATTCAGCCCAACTGAATTCCTCAAAACCTTCAAAACTCCCATGCTCTGTAGTCAGAGTCATCTTGCTCATTTCTTGGCCACCCAGACCCGAAATAATTACACAGAAACTATATTAATTGCAATACTGTTTGGCCAATAGCTTAAGCGTATTTCTAGCTAGCTTTTATATCTTAAATTAGCCCATTTCTATTAATCTGTGTGTCACCACGTGGTTGTGGCCTACCAGTAAGTTTCCATCTGGTATTCAACATCTGTATCCTACAGCAGTTATGGCTTCTCTTTGACTCCACCTACTCTCTCCTCCTCTATCTACTTGGAACTCCTACCTTGTCCTACTCTGCGCTGCAGTGGGCCCAAAGCAGCTTCTTTATTAACCAGTGGTATCCACTGCACACATAGGGGAATCCCACATCAATGCACTTTTCTGAACTTTATTCTTTCCTATTTATGTCTCTTTTATATCCTTCTCTTGTCTTGATGCTCTAGCTAAAACTGCAAATACTATATTAAGTTAGAATTGGAAAAGTGGAGACACCTGGCTTGCTCAATTTTAGTGGAATTGCTTTGAGTTTCTGAATTTGTGACTGAGTTGATATATATGGTCATTGGTCTTTAGCCTCTTTAGGACTTTATTGCACAAAAATTCGTTAAAAGCCATTTCTGCATCCACTGAGACTGTCATATGATTTCTTACCTTGATTTCATTTGTGTGGTGGATTACATTATTGACTTGTGTGTGCTAAAACATGCTTGCATCCCTAGAATGAAGCCACCTTGATCATCACAAATGGGTTTTGGGATGTATTATAATTTCTGTTTGCTAGTAATTTTTTGGTAATTTTTGCACCTGCATAAATCAGAGAGTTTGTTCTATAGTTTTTTTTTGTGTGTGTCTGTATCTTTGTTTGATTTTGGTGTCAGAATAATGTGAGCTTTATAAAAAGAATTTGACAACATTCCCTTTATTTCTATTTCACTGAACTGTTTAAGAAGCATTGGTTTTAGTTATTTAAAGATCTGGTAGATGTAGTATGAGTTCTAGTTGATGTTAATAATAAAAGCCCAGAGACAGATATAGAGGTTAGTGCTGAAGATCAGAGAAGGAGAGCGGCCAGCCACTAGCAAGTTCTTTTACCTTTACCAATGCTCAGACCAATAGGGTGATCCTGTCCTCAGACTCTCTCCTCAGATTTCATTCTCTGGCTGCAAGGGCAATCCTCAGACTGTAACAATCTCCACCAAACCTCAACCTGCACTGATCTCCTGTCTCCTTCTGTCTTGTATTCCTCTCTGCCAAGCCATGCCACTCCTGTCTCCTCCTCCCTAGTGCTGGGATTAAATGCATGGGATCCCAAGTGCTGGGATCACCTTTGTGTGAGCTCTGCTTCTCTTTTAGACAGTTTCAATCTTGTGTAGCCCAGGGTAGCCTTGAACTAACAGAGCTCCCTTTGCCTCTGTCTCCCGAGTCCTGGGATTAAAGGTGTGTGCCATCACTCCCTGACCTCTAATGGTTTGGCTCTGCTCTGTGATCTTCAGGCAGGCTTTATTTGTTAAAACATAAACAAAATACCTCTGCAGGTAGAATTCAGCAGCAAGTCCATCTGGGCCTTGACTTTTGGTTGCCACCAGAACTTGATGACAAAATACTGTTGTTGAAGACACAGTACATACTGGTCACAGAACATAGAAAAGTCAAGTCAGTACTGATTTTTATTTATGTGTGGTTCTTAGATTTTATGTGAATCCACAAAGCCATGCAGCTATATATAACATAAAATCAAAAGCAGATTGTCTACAGGAGCAAAGGGTGGTAGTGGTTGTGGGGAATAGAAAGTAGGGGAAATAGAAAGCCGGAAGAATATGATCAAGGTATATTATGTTCTTGTATGAACAAGTCTTTATGCAACCCAGGACTGTGTACAATCAATAAAATAAAAATAGATCAACCATAAAACTCATCTCCACATTGTAGAAATTTATGGTCAAAACGTCTGTGGTCAATGATGCTGATCGGGATCGTGCTGAAAGTTAGAGCCATGTGGCTCAGGCTGACTGTGCCGATGAAATCACCTCAGAGACCTGGCTTAAATCGGGGTTAGAGCAGAGCTTCTGTGTCTCTAATGGACCCTCATAGCTGGGATGTCGCCCAACAATGGAGCACAATTGCACAGTTTGAATAGTTAGAGGCACAAGTGTGTGTGTGTGTGTGTGTGTGTGTGTGTTTGTATGTATGTGTGTGTGTGTATGTATGTGTGTGTGTGTGTGTGTGTGTGTGTGTGCCGATGGACATGTGTCATTTCTTAGGCCTTGTTCATTGTGCTTTTCTTTACAAGTTCTCTCACTAGTCTGGAACCCTCCAGGTAGGATAGGCTGCCTGGGCAGGGTGTCTCAGGACCCCTCTGTCTCTACCCTTCTAATGCCCTAATTGCAAGTGAGCATTAGCACTCTTTAAAAAAAATAAATAAAGCATGGTTTGGGGGAGTTAAGCTCAGGTCTTCCCGAGCATGTGCTTACAAGGCAATCACTTCCTGACTGCACCACAGTTAGGTACCTGAACACATGAGCACCATGTCTCCACCTGACCACGCTGTTTTATTATAGAGACATTTCTTACCTCAATGCTGCTCATACCAACACCCTGTGACAGAATAATTCTGTACACATTTAGGGAGAATCTTCCTACCTCAGTTCCCACCTAAGAAATCCTTCCCAACTTGCCCAGGCTCCTATGTGATTATAGATCCTGCTGATCAGCAGTCAGTACTAACCTTCACACAGGGTCTGCTGCTAAGAGCAGAGGGTAGCCTACTGCTTCTTCCTGCCTCTGGGCGAGGGTCCATGGAGAGTGAGACAGTGAGTTTGAAGCCCCAGAAGACCCAGCACTCCTGGATCCATCAGTGATCCCTAGAAATTACTTTCTACGGTGAAGTTGATTGAGTTCCCCTCATGAGAGGGCAGACTAATTGCTGAACTCTAGTACAGTAAGATGTATAAGCTATGACTGTGTGTGGACAGACTCAGAATAGTGGGTCTTTCATCCCGTGGGCTCTTTCCCCCCAACTTTACACTTGATTTGAGCTTGAGCAGCAGAGTAAGTTTTGGAGTGTCATTTGTTGAATCACAGGATCTGCGAGGGTATATAGTAATGGGAATCATCTTCCCTCCAAATGACACCATTGAACAATCTCTCAACAATGGTGCCTTTCTTTGCGAATGTCATAGAAGCATTGCCCCATTGATTCGTTGGGAAGGCTAGATATAGATTGATAGAATAAGTTGGCCTTCTGTCTGTGATTGGTGCTTCAAAGAATAAAACCCCATGGATACACCTTATATGTAATCAATAGGGAATGAGGAAATCACTCATTGACAAGGATGCTGGCAGGTGCCCTCATAATCAGCCCCCATTTTAATCACAGCAGTCCCAGGAAGAAAGACATTCATATGCTGGCTGATGCTTCAGTTATTAAACTGTAGCTGCTCACTGGAAGAAGCTGGGGTCGGTCTCTTGGGTCCTTTTCATTGAATGCGTTTCTCTCTTTAGTCGCCCAGCCTCTCTGTGTAATCCATAAGCAAGACTCATTTTGACTCACAACATAGCCAGCTCTGCGGTTCAAGATGTATTAAGAATTATAAAATGGAAAGGTAAAGATAGGTGCATCATGGGGGGAGAATGCTTTCCCAGGCAATTTGAAGGAATGAAATAATACGGTGTCTTTTGAAAGCAATGTGGGGTTGCGGCCGTCTGTGAAAGAGAGCAAACCGAATGACTGCTGTGGAAGTCGGCTCACAATCAGAGAATAACAATTTCACAAAGCAGTGTGGGAAGAGAAGGGGGAATTGGGAGAGCTGACGCCTTTGATGGTTGAGGATGGTATGTAGCAGGCAAATGAGGGGAATACAAAGATGGCCAGGACACGAGGTAGAAGAAGCAGAAGTGGGAACCAGAGCTTTTAAAGCAAAGCGGTGGGGAGAGGTCGAGAGCTGCAGAACATTGTGGCTGCAGCATTTCAGACAGATAGCTGCAGACAGGCGGTTTCCGAGCCTTGTATTTCCTCATGTCTACTCCTTTGCCTAAAAGTGATAATTAGGCACCTGGGTAATAAGAGCCACGGAGGGCTGTTCTAAGCAGCAACATGAAGAAGATACGGAAAGAAAAGGAAGGATCCTGCAATAATGCTCTCCCTGCTCGGCTAATAGGATTTCAGCATCCATTAGTATATGTCAGGTGCTTAGTAACTGCTGGCCATGGTGGTGATGACCCTGGTTTGATTGTATACGTGGTGTAACTTAAAAAAGCATAATTATACTTCAGAGTATGTGGGAGCTAAGTTTTCTAGTTGAGGGCCATGCATTCTCTTCTGAGAATTATACTGAAGAAGAAAGCAGACCGCAGAACGACAGGGATCAATTGTTTTTTTCCCCAACCATTTTCCCCTAATTTACTTTCATTCTTTCTTCCTTAAAATGTATCCAAACTTGTGCCCTTCACACTGGAGTGTGTGTGTGTGTGTGTGTGTGTGTGTGTGTGGTGTACTTATACGTGTGTTCAGGAGTGTGTTATGCAGAGTAAAAGTTTTTCACTGTGACCATTATTGGTGAGTCCTGCTTTGTCTTTGCATTTGACTGAAAGATATGTAGTTATAAAGAATCTGGGGGTGGGGAGATGGCTCCATTGGTAAGGTGCATGCTGCGTAAGCTTGAGACCCCAAGTGTGATTCCCATAACTTGCTATTAAGGAGCTGGAGACGGTGGTACATACTTGAAACCTCAACACCAGGGACGTAGAGGAACCCTGGAACTTTCTGGCTAGGCAGCCTAGTAGAATCAGCAAGTTCAGACCAGCGAGATACCTTGTCTAAAAAGCCACAGTGATGGAATGTGGTGAATGAAACCCAAGGTTGACCTCTGACTTCCACATGCATGCCGGAACACTGCACCTACATACACACACATGCACACACATACACACACATGACAAGAAAAGACACAAGAAGGAATAGAGAGACCGACGGAGCAAGAGAGAAGGAAAAAAAAGGAGAAATTGTTTTTTTTTTCTGGTCAAATATGTCAGCAGCCTGGGGAAAATACACCCCTTGGTTTTTTATTGGAAGAAAGAGTTCCACAGAGGTTTCAAAAAGAAATAATTACATGTGAATTTTTCCCTGGTGCGATGTATCCCTGAGAGCTTACCCAGAAATTAAACTTCCTCAATAATCCACTGTCAATGATGCATTCCGCTAGTGCAGCCAGCTTATTAATACCCGTGTTTGTCTTGGCCCCAGTTCTATGCTGTCGTCCCCAGCTTTACTTGATGTCTAGAGGAAAATAAGTAGGGATTTGTTTTCCAGCCCCGAAACTTCCTATACTGACTCCCACGGATTCTTGTCCCTGCAGACATGCCATTTTGTTTGTCCTTTCTGCACACTGTTGAAAAGTAAACTCTGTGTTTCTGGGAATTCTATGTGTCCCTGATACTCCCATTGTAGGTTTGGATATAAAAAGAGTTTCCTGAAATAAATAGTTCAATGAGACCAGACCTGGGACTGATTCCCTGAATACCTCTGTCCTCTGCTTCTTAGAAAATGCACTTCAAAACTCCTACACTTGCATCTGCGGTGCAGATCTGACACGTTTTGATCTGATTCTAGCCTGTTTCAACACGAACTTCCACTGTATGGTGACATACCATAGGTCTGGGTGTTCTTGCCTCTGGGCACCTTCAATCTCTTTGCTCTGCTTATGCTACCCACCATTTGGGGACATATATACCCTATTTTATCTCCAAATCCTGCTTTCCATTCATGATCAAGTTCAAATAATTATTGCTGATATTTAAACGCATCTACTCTATAATTTGTGTAGGCAGAAAACCTTAATTTCACTATACCCCCAATTACTAGACGCATGAATAGTATCATCTTGTAGATGGCGAAAGTGACACCCAGAAAGGGTGAGTAGCTTGTACGTAATCACAGAGCTGGGGCACACAAGATCTGAGATCTGAAGCCATGCGCTCTGCCACGCGTTCCATGTGTGCAGCTGCCCCTCTAACACACACCGCCCTTGCAGTTGTCCCTTCTCTTCTTTGTCACACTTGCTATTTTAGTTTATTATCTGGTGCTAAGAAGGCCATTTTCTGGCCTGCATGTAATGTGTTTTAAGAATTCCCTATACCTGGGAACTCTCCCCTTTCTTTGTTTCTACCCCTTCCTCTAGTTCCCTTGTTTCTCTTGTTTCATGTCATTTATACATTCAAAATTTTAGTTTGGGAGAAATGCAACTGTTGTCTTTCTGAGACTCAGGTAATGCCTGCAATATAATTATTTCCACTTACATTCATTTTCCTACCGAAAATTCACCGTATACAGAAACTGTATTTTCTTTGTCCATTCCCCTGCTGTGGGACACGGAGGTTGGTTCCATATCTTAGCTATTGCGAACAGAACTTCGTTAAACACGGCTGTGCCACTAACTCTGTGATTTGCTAACTTGGCTTCTTTTCGCATGAAAACAAGCTCCAACATGCAGGACAGGCAGCAGCTATGGATCCTGCTCAGTAAGATTGTAACTGCTCTTCCCACCGTCGCGGTCGGTCACTCTGCTTCTCTGCTTATCATTTTCTGCTCTGCGTCATTGTTGTAAATGTACTCATTAAATACACATTGTCTGGCTGCATTGCTCCTAAGCCAAAGTGGAAAATATCCTCCCTTCAGGAAGGTCATCCGGGTTTTCATAGAGGCAAGCGATCCGTATCTGTGGATGACTCGCTACCAGGTGGGTGGCCATGATTTACCTTCAGTACACCATGTCCCATGTATTAGAGAGGTAGGTGAATGAACGGCCGCGGAAACCCAGGGGAATACTCTAGGTGAGGGCTGGGATCAGCGGGTAAGGCAAGAGCAGCTGCTATGCAAGTACAAGGACGTGAATTCAGATCTCCAGTTCCCAAGTAAAAACCAAAGCTGGGTGTGGGTGTATGATGGGTGAAAACAGGAGGATCGCGGGACTGGCTGTCTGCCAGTAGAGCTCTCTCATTGAGAGACTCTGTCTCAAAGGAGCACAGTGGAGACGCACAGGCAGGACACTTGAAGTTCTCCTTTAGGCTCTGAGAGTGTATGCATAAACATGTGCACCTGCACATACAGATCTTGTCTGGTATACACACCACACACACACTCATGTCATACATACACACATACAAATAGAGACAACTTTTAAAAAAATTCCAATCCAATCCATACGGGTTTGGAGCACCTCCTAGGGAAAGACATTCAGGTAAAGCCTTGGAGCATGCATATGGTTTTACCGAGTGAACACCAGGAATGCACACCATCGAAAGGAAATAGGAAGAATAAAGCCTCCCAAGCCACAGAGAGGTACACCAGTAAACACTTAGGTGAGACTTCATCTGGATGGCACTGGGCACGATGTCCCCATCAGAGGTTGGTGGGAGTCACTTTGTTAGCTTTAAGATGCAACAGCACAGAGGTGTTTACTGATGTATTCTAAGCAACAGGGAGTCGCTGAAGGTTCTATGTCCAGCCATGATCATCCAAGCTGTGATTTTCAAAGCCTGTATTGTACGATGAGATTCATTACCTTATTGGGAATATTTCTACATGTACCATCAAAAATGAATGCATTCCTTTGCCAACATAGACTTCTCCCAGAGCTTAAATGTCATTGTCTGTCTGAGGTCCATGTTCTTGCAAGGGCTTCTACAAATCAAAATTCCAAAAGGCCGAAGGCAAGGGTTACATGGATATTTACTCTAAGAATAAAGGAAAATTGCTTTAGTGAATACAGTTGAGCAGTCTTTGTGTCACCCTTTATTTGCTTACTTGTTTATTTATGCTCATGCAGTGATGAGGATCAAAGGTAAGCCCACGCACCTGCTAGCCAAGCATGCCATCACTGAGATGTAACACAGCCCCTGCATCTTTTGAGACAATATCTGGTATGTGGCACTTTCTGGGAAGATGTGAACATATATGCATTGAACCAAATAGGGAGCCACTGAGAGACTAATATGAGGACACTACCGAAGCCCAGTTTGGTGGACCAAGATGTTTATTAGGATTTCTTAAAAGAGTACGGGGTGAGGAAGTTACTTACAGGAGGCTTTATCAGAAAGCCCACTCTAGCATTGTTGATTACTCTTTAAAGCTAGTCCTGAAACTGTCTGCAGGATGCACTTGCTACTCAGCAGATAGAAGAGTTCCCTGTCCGCAGCAGCCCTGACTGATTATATAACCTTGGTGAGGGAATACCCTTTGAATCTGCTATGTTTCAGGGACTTCCTGAATCTTCTGAGTTACTTACTTCTGAGTCTAAAGAAACCTCCCTCCAGGGTGGGATGTTTCAACACTGAGGATAGGAAACAGCACCCTGCTATGTAGTGCCCTGGAGGTCATCCTCCTGTTTACAGCCCGAGTGCTGGGATGGCAGATATGCAATGCTGTGCATGGCTAAGTATTTGAACCTGGCATAAAGCAGTGTGAATATAATGGCTAAGGCAATAGGGACAGTTGGGACCAGGGAGCCTCCAGCTTCCATAATCATCCATTGGACTGTGCAGAGCCACAGTCCAACTGTGGCCAAAGACTGTATCTTGTCAAGAATATCCAGAACAGCAGATGTTTGAGGTTGAGTTTTACATGACTTCTTTATAGGTTCTGTAAATCTTAGCGTTCCACATATTTTAAGTGTGTGGATCATTCGAATGCCCATCCCCCCCATGGTTGTTCAGTTTATACCAAGCAGGCTTAGCTACAAGTTTCTAAAAGGCAAAAGCAAGTGTTGCTGGGCAGACCAACTGCTTACTCATCAGCATATACTGAGCACC
The DNA here is from genome assembly GCF_903992535.2 of Arvicola amphibius. Taxonomy (NCBI): domain Eukaryota; kingdom Metazoa; phylum Chordata; class Mammalia; order Rodentia; family Cricetidae; genus Arvicola; species Arvicola amphibius. The sequence continues at coordinate 94,456,956 of NC_052050.1, forward strand.
TACTCTGTGCTGAGTTCTGAAGGAGATTCTAAAGCTACACTGTAGAAATCAGGAGGGACGGTCCCTGGCCCTGGGGTGAATGCATGCTTGGGAAACTGTACTTCTATGGCTGACCAGAGTGACGGAGAGCATCTCACCCTGTTGTATGTGCTTCCAGGAATACAACTCTCATTTTGAGCAGCAAATGCAAACAGAAGGAATGTGCCTGTGTGCTATGCTTCATGCAGTCACCTCTGGGTGATGGAGGCAAGATCAAGATGTGCCTTTGGTGCGTTTCTGTTCCAACTCCCACGGCATTCTTGCCACCAAATTACTGGATTATGCTTGGGGACTTTCCTGGTGGAGTCTGCATGTGACCATTGCAGTTGCTTACACAGGGACTCTTTTCCCTGCCTCCTGCTACTCGCCTCTGTCCCTCTGGCTCTATCTCTCCTTTCTTACTTTTATGGTGCTCTCCTCTTCTATTCTCTCCTCTCCTGTTCTTGGAGTCTTTCTCCACGTGCGTGTTCATCTCTATGTCCAGGTCCGTGCCTGTCTCCCCTGCTGTATTTCTCTTCTGGTTCATGTCTCTCTTGCTTCTCCTCGTTCTCCCCCTCCCTTCTCACCCTCTTTCTTCTTTCTTGTCTCTCTAACTCTTTGTGTCTCCCTCCGTTCTTTTCTGTCTCTAGCCATCTCCCTTTTCCCCCCTTCTCTCTGCCTATACCCTTCCCTCCCCCTCTCTTCACTCTCTTGCTCCCTCTTTCCTCTCTCTCCCCCTTTTCTTCCCTTCTCCTCCCTTGTCCATCTTCCCTAAAATTCTTTTCCCTCTCCAAATTCTTCCCATCCCTCCCCTCCTCTTCCTTCTTCTCCCTCTCCCCACCCACTCACCTCTCCTTGTGGCTGAAGCTCTTAAGTGAGTCTTTTCACCTGGGGTTTGTGTGCTTAGCCTGTCAGTACACAGCTCTGTGTGCTCTTACTGAGTTCTGTCCTCTGTGGATCAAGGTTGCCACTGGGCTTGAATATTAAGTTTCAGACTCGAATACACTAGTGGGAGATTTGCAGCAGCAAACAGAGCCCCTCTGCATCCCTAAAAGCTTCCAGCACAGTATTTATTGATAAGGAGCCTTGCTTCATTCTGTGAAGCTGCTGATGTGCAGGTGATGTGTGCGGTGACATTACCTACAGCTGGGCTCCTTTTCACAGGGAGAGATGGGCAGGGCTAGCTGTCCACACAGGTGAAGGTTACTTCAGAGAGCTTGGGGACCATTTTGTCAGCTTTGTTTGCAAAGATCTAGAGAGAAGGATTACGGTCCTCAGTGCTGATAAGTTCCCCTGGGGCAAATGCTAATCCAGCAGGATGAGGATGTAACACAGCCATTTCCTGTAACATGCATGGAGAGAAGAAGGGAAGCCATAAAAAGGCAGAGGTGATAAAAATCAAGACATCCCTCTCCTGTGGAGGAGTCAGGGTCTTTGCCCATTCAGTAGTGGATGCATTGGGCTTGTCATGAAGCTACATTTAGCAACTTGAATTAGTGCTTATGGTCTTGATGTCACAGAATCCCATCTGTGGGGCTGGGTAGGTACCTCACTTGGAATAGTGCTTTTCTAGCCTGATGGAATGATGGGTTTGCTTAATAGCATTGCCTAAGCCAGGGTTGGTGCCGGCCTGTGATCCCAGCACTGGCGAGGCAGAGGCAGGAGTATCAGAAGTTCAAGGTCGTCTGTAGCTGCTAGATAGTTTTGAGGCCACCCTAGTATATGATGAGACTCTATGTCAAAAAACAAAACAAAAAAGAAACCGTATCTTTGGGTCTAGTCATGCTGCTGTCCTTGGTTATGATGTCCATGCTAGGTGTCTGCAGAGGGATGGAGATGAACATTTTGTCTGGAAGATAATACCCTGGCTATATCCCCAGAAACATAGAGGACTTCTTTTCCTGGTATCTGAATTTGCATTTCTGGAAATAGGTATAAGAGTAGTTCAGTGACTCAGGGTCAATTTCAACAACGTATTGCATACTGTTCAGCACTTCATGTTGGTGACTGGAGTTACATAAGGTGATGTCCAAAGAGAGTGATCAGGCATGTGTGTGTATGTGTGTGTGTGTGTGTGTGTGTGTGTATGTGTGTGTGTGTGTGAAAGAGAGGGGGGAGAGAGGAAGAGGGAGGGAAAGAGAGAGAGAGAGAGCACGTGATCAAAGCACAACGTAGAATCCTGTATATCTGCTGCCGTGTTGTGACTTGAATCCTCAGCTTTAAACTTAGAGAGTCTGTGCGCTCTGGTGTTGTACCAACACACTGAACCTCAGCTTCATCTGTGGAATGAAGTATGTGAGAATCATAGTAGCGTTTATTAGCCGGTTTTTTCCATTGTAAAGCTTTCACTGATGTATATTTTGAGTGCGTAGGGACATCCTGACATTTTCATTCAAGTATATTGTGTTCTCTGACCCCATTCTCCTCCTCCATTGTTCTTTCCAGCCGCCATCACTCCTGCTTCTATTTCTTCTCCTCTAATAGTCTCTCCTTTAGCTTCAGGCCAGGCATGAGTGTGCGAGTGTCTAAAATATAAGTTCCCTGACAGAAAACATAAAATATTTGTCTTTCTTAGTGAGGCATATTTTTAATATGTTATCACCATGTATATCACTTTTTTTGCAAATGGTATGCCTTCTTTTTCTTTTTATGGCTGTATAGTACTCCATTCTGTAGACCGAGTTCATTTTCTTTATCCATTCATCTGCTGATAAATGCCAAGGCTTATTAAATATTGTAGTTATTTGTTAATAGAAAAGCGATCAGAATAATCTATGGGTATCTTTATTTTATGCTGACTTTGATTCTTTGATTATTTTCTGAGGAGTGGTATGACTGGACCACATAGTAATTCTATTTTTAGTTTCCTAGGGAAGCTGCACATTGGTTCCCATAGTGCTCACACAGGTTACTGCCACATCAGCAACCTGTGAGGGTTCCGGTCCCCACACTCTCTCCAGCATTTCTTGTTATTTGTTTTCTTGTTGATAACTCTTCTGGCTCAGGTGAGGTAGGGCTCAAGGCAGTTTTGCTTATCGTTCAGTCTGAACCACACCTGGGACCTTTCCCAGCTTCTCATCACTCCTCTTGGCTTTAGGAATCTCATGGATCTTCAGCGCACATTCTGATAACTTGTACGTCAGGTACCCAGCAGTTTCCTCAGGTCTGTCCATTTGCTTGACAGATGGTCGTTCTGCTATGTTTTCAGAAAAATCAGAGTGTAAGAGCTGGGGGGGGGGGGGCTTGCTTATCACAAGAGATGCAGCTACAAAGCTCCCCAGCTTTGCCGTTAGCTGATGATTACGCGTCAGTTAGCACTGGACACAAGCGGTCCCCCAAGACCCGTTCTCTACATTGGCAGCAGTACATACTGCAAAGCATTAAGAACCTTAGCATTATTTTAGCATACAATGCTCAGGAATGACCAGCTGTAGAGGAGGCATCCTACGGCTACTTTTTGAAAAGAAACAATTGCTCGAGAATCTGTACATTCACTGGGTGTGGATGCCATTATAATTCAGCATTTGTGCATGCCATTTCCCTGAAGGGTGTGGCCGGGAAAGACACTGCAGTCTGATTTGGGCTCACGAATGCCCCGGCATTCTCCCTGTAGGGATACAGAGATTTAAAAACCGGGGAGAGACCTGTCCAAGAACAATGAGGTGTAGACCAGGGAGGGGACATATGTGAATGGGGTCTCTCCCAGACCCCATGCTGTGTCTGTCCTTAATGGTCCTCTGTGTGCCCTGGTGCAGCATCTTCACCCCAAGTATGAGGTAAGTCACCTGAGGTATAATGCAGGCAGCACGCTGTGAAGACAAGAAAAGCATACATTCCTGGAGCCTGACTGTGGGCCCCGGGACTCCTCTGAATGGCTAGCTTGGCCTTCTGTTTGCCTCTTAGTGTCTTTACCTTAGGATACGATAAAGCAGCCAACAGAATCACGAAGTACCTATAATGCAGTGGTATGTTCTAATTTCTCTGTATATAATTCTTGGCGGAACTTTGAGTCAGTGTTGCCATCCAGATTCCCCTATTACAACTATCATAATAGGGACTCAGAGAGGTCAAGAAACTTGTCCAAAGCCCCTAAGCCTGGAGAGGAAGGAAGACAAATACGCAGGCAGAGAGGCTGACTGCATTTGATAGTGCCTTTCCTGGCCTCTGCTTCCACTGCTGGCCTCGAGCCACTCTCTGCTCCCCAGTCAGATCCCCCCTAAGATTCAGGTCAGAACAGGTTGCTCCTCCACTCAGACCTCCTTAATGCACCCTTAATGGCTGCCTGACCAAGCTGAAACTCACTTACTGGAGAGGCTGAAAGCGTGATTTGGGAGTGTGGGTAATGATGTCAGTTAAGGTCACCGCTCACATGTCTTCAGGGAACCAGTCTCTCGGAGCTCAGTTTTCTCCATAGGAAAATGGAATCAAGAGATGGGGGATGGAGCTGAGTTGGTAGATTGCGTGGACTACACAAAGGCCTGGGTTTCAGCCCTAGCTTGAAGAAGCCAAGCATGGTATAACCCCAGCACTTGGGGAGGCAGAGGCAGGAAGATCAGGAGTTCAAGGTCATTCTCAGCTACATGAAGGATTCAAGGTCAGCTCAGGATGCATAAGTTTCATCTCAGAATAAACCAAATGGCTTCAAATCAAGCACATTAGAGACTCAGAATCCCAACACTCGGCACAGCTGAGGCAGGAGGACTTTGAGCTCAAGTCTGGGCTACATGCTGAGATTCTCCAGCTGACGCCCAAGCGGTTTTACCAAGGGCGGGCTCCCACACCCCTTGCACACACTACAATGCACTACTATTCAGCTTGAAACAGAAGGAGATCCTGCCATTTCAGGCAACATGAATGAAGGCAGAGGGATTTGATGAGTGACGTCATTTCACAAGTGGAAAATCTGTAAAGTTGTCCTCACAGAGGCTGAGTCATGTGACTGGGGTGAGATGGGAATTTGGAGACATATTGATCAACAGACACAAAATTTCTGGCAGAAAGAATGGATCCATAACCATCTACTGTAGCTTTTGGTGGCCATAACTGATAATGTCTCCTGTACTTGAAAAACCCCAGGAATAGCGAGAAAGAATTGTAAGTGTCTGCAACTCAGACTGGTATGTGAGGCTAGGCATGTCAGCCTGACTTAGCATCCCACAGTGCATTGTGAAAGTACATGTGGCATGCCACTATAGACACTGCTACCCGCCTCCCCGTGTGTGTGTGTGTGTGTGTGTGTGTGTGTGTGTGTGTGTGTGGTTAGTAAGTGTGCATAGATGCTCAAGTAGGACATTGGGTGTCTTCTATTGCTGTCAGTCTTATTTGTTTGGGACAGTCAACATGAAGCTCCTGCCCTTGTGCTCCCATGCCATGCCGGTGTCACAGGTGCTGAGGTCTGTGCTCCTGCCCAATGTTGGTGTCACAGGTGCCGAGGTCCGTGTTCCCACCCCATGCTGGGGGTCTGTGCTTCTGTTCCATGCTGGTCTGTGCTCCAGCCCCATGCTGGTGTCACAGGTGCTGGGGTCTGTGCTCCAGCCCCATGCTGGTGTCAAAGGTGCTAGGGATTCAGATATAATTCCCCTGGCTTTGCCCAGCAATGTTGTGACCCACTCAGCCATCTCCCCAGTCCCCAAACTTAACTTCTACTGGTTTCCTGAAGCAACTCAGATCATATACTGAACTCCTCATGACTTAGTTCTGAGTTGACGCTTTTCCTTTCCCTGGATCCCAGAGGATGTGAGCCACGCTGATGCAGAGTCTGCTGTTCTCCCTTCATGTCATTGCCTGCTTTTCTGGACCATTGTCCCAAATGGTTTCATTCTTCTTTGCTGAACATGAAGGATTGTTTATCAGCATTTTTATTTTATCCTCCAAAATTCGTTTTAGTTTTCATACTCTCATTATAAAGTATTCTCTCCTGATCAAATGAGATTTTTGTACTTTTGATTAGTTGTTTTTCTTTCGGGAGGTGGCAGGGCAGCAGAATTCATTCTGAGAGCACATGTTTCTTTGCTTTCTGGATATTGACTTTGGCTAAAATGGACACTTGTGGGGTCTCTTTGCTCTTATTCTGAGTGTCCCTCTTAGAAACCAAGATACTTGCCAGATAATCTGTAAAGTTCAAAGGAAAAGGATCTTCCTTCCTTCCTTCCTTCCTTCCTTCCTTCCTTCCTTCCTTCCTTCCTTTCTTCCTTCCTTCCTTCTTTCCTTCCTTCCTTCCTTCCTTCCTTTTTTGAGACAGAATCTTACACTGCTGCTCAGGGAGGCAGGAATTCATTGTGTATGACAGCTGGCCTAGAACTCGTGGTAATGCTTATGTTTCAGCTTTGCAAGTGTTAGGAGTCACAGGTGTGACCCATAACTCCCACCCAGGAAAGACATTTTTCAGATTCTTTCTTTTTTTCTATTTGTTTTTGTTTGTTTGTTTGTTTGTTTGTTTTTTGCTTTTCAAGGCAGGGTTTCTCTGTGTAAGGGTCCTAGCTGTTTTGGAACTAGCTCTGTAGACCAGGCTGGCCTTGAACTCACAGAGATCTGCCAGCCTCTGCTTTCTGGGTGCTGGGATTAAAGGTGTGCTCCACTGTCACCCGGCTTTTCTTTTCTTTTTAATTATGTGTGTTTGTGTCTGTCAATCTTTGTATGTGTATGTGTGTGCAATTGCCCACACAGGCCCAAAGAGGGCATCAGATTTACTGGAACAGACTTGGGTATAAAGTAAGAACTCCAGTTCTCTGTGAGAGCAATGTGCATTCTTAACTGCTGGACCTTCTCAGTCTCCCTATGACTTCTTTCTTATGTAAAAAAAAAGGGGGGGGGATGGAGGCTCATAGAGATTTAAATCAAGCAAAGAAGACAAGATGAAGCAAGTAGGTTACATCAGCAAATGAATAAAAGCTCACATCTCTTTGAGTGATTAACTTGGAAAAAAATTGAAGCTTGCTAGTTTCCGGAGCAACAGAGTAAAGAAAAATGTTTCAGATGTAAAAAGGAAAAAAAAAAAAAACTGCAATAATGTGTCTTTGAAAAAGCTGACTATCAGGGGCAGCATACAGAAGTATATATGAAGAGGCAGGGTGTCTCCCATGAAAGGGAGCACACCCAGCCGTACTGATGCCACCAGGACTCGATGCGTCTCGCTGTGCCCATAACAATAACTACACCGAGCCTGCTTGATAGTGACAATTTCCTTGAGATTACATTCTTGGGATGATGAGACCTGCTGGAATTTTCAAGCATAGTTAGGTGACCCTTTCCTAAGTCAGAATGAATTCTGATAAACTGATTCTCTCTCTGGAGGGAAAAAAAATGATGTCCACATAATGTAGCTCAGAACCCATCATTTTAGGGACATTTTTATTCTGAGCCGTCTTTGCAGGTGTGAATTTAATGAGGTAATAAGGTACTCCCGAGCATAACACATATTAAATAGATTTTTTTCTACAAAAATATTGAGACCAAAAGGTGGAGGATAGGTTTTTCTTCATGCACATCTTCTCTCTTCCTGTCAGTGCAGACGCTGCTAGTTTCTTTTCCTTCCTGGAGCAATGAGTTATGAAGCTCAAAAATAAAGTGTTCTCAGCGGTGTAAATAAAGCTGTAATCTGAGCAAATACATCACACTGTGTACCCAGGCTTTTCTTTTTGACTTAAAAAAACCCTCTTGTCTCTTTCTTTCTCTCCTCCCAATAGTCTGGTTTATGCAACTGTGTATTGTTGACACATTCATCTTGATAATAGAAAAAGAAAGCCACTTTTCATTGAGAAATAGACTCGAAGTAAAGGATGATTAATGAACCAAGGTGCCTTGCACTCCCTTGATGTGTTCTCTACCCCAGCTCTGTAAATCTCTTTGCGACTTGCCCTCTTGTGAGATTTCTGATTACTCTATCAATTCTCCATTTCACCTTGTGGGGTGTATGGTAGCTCAGCCCCCACCCTACTCAAAGCTGGGAATGGAAGAAGGTGATGGTGAAGGTTTCAGGAGACTGCTTCCTGCGGAGCCTCGGGTCTGAACAGGGTGTCACAGGCCATGGGTGCTGGCTATGTACGGTGGGGTCTTTGTACCATCATCACCATACCTAAAGAATCAACTTGACTGTGGGTGGGTGAGAGATTTATTTTGACTCAGTTACAGGGGCTTTCAGACAATCATGGTATGGACCATACAGCAGGCAGCTCATTCATGATGACCAGAGCATTTTGCAAAAGCGCTTTACAAGTTGTTGGGCCAAGAAGCAAAGAAGGGGACCCAAAGTCAAGCAGTCTAACCTTCAAAAGCCCACTTCCTACTTCTCCCGCCACCATCTACCTCCTGGAGTTTTAAAGGCCGTTTCAAAGACCACCACTTTCGGGAGAGCAGACATTGGAAACAGGACCTAGAGGCAGGCATGTCAAGCCATAATAAGATCAACTCATAACTAGTTTCTTTTTGACATGCTAAATGCATGCTTACAGTGTCTTTCTCTAATCATAGGTCCAGAAAATGCATGGGATGTTGGGGAATCATAAATGTCTGGCTAAATATAAATGACTCACCGTGTGGCAACTTCCCTTGTGGAAAGAGCTCAGAGTGTCCCAGTACATCTTAACTCCTCCCACATGCAGACATGCTCAAGTCTTTCTTAGGTTGCCCCAGATTCTTCCTGGGGTAGCCTAGGGATAGCTATTATAATGAAAATTATCTGTCCTTAAACTTGCCTGCCCAGCCTGGGGAGAGTTCTAGCTAAAGTAGGCTCTTCCCTGATCCTTAGTATTCCGAGAGTACCACACTTTGTTAGAAACTCTGAGGTGACACCCACAGCACAGTGCAGAGTGAGAATATAACAGATGAACCACGGGTGCCCTTGTCGCTTGTTGCTCCCTTTTAACCTCTCACTTCTGTTACTGCTTCATATAAACTCATGTGTGCATGTTCATGTGCCCCTGATATTTACAGAACTCCTTTAGGTCACAGGATTTTCTATCATTTGCTTTTAAAAAATGCGTGTGTGTGTGTGTGTGTGTGAGAGAGAGAGAGAGAGACAGAGAGAGAGAGAGAGAGAGAGAGACAGAGACAGAGAGAGAGAGAGACAGAGAGAGAGAGAGACAGAGAGAGAGAGAGGTTCATGCAATGGTGCATCTGTAGAAGTCAGACAAAAACTTCTAAGATTTGGTTCCCTGATCTACCATATGGGCCCGGCGTACTGAACTCAGGTCTTCTCACATTTTGCTGCTGGCACCTTTATCTGCTGAGCCATCCAGCTGGCGCTTTATTGTCTATTAAGACCAGTTTCAGGTTGGGATGAGGACTCAGATACAGCTTGATTAGATAGTTTTAGCAATTCTGCAGCCATATTCAATAACCATATGTATTACACCCTCTAAGTGTTGCTGGAATGCACAAGAGTCTTCATTCCTTGTGTATGAGAGTACTGGGCACAGAGACCAATGTCCCCTGAAGCCACACAGCTAGCAAGGGTTTGAAGGAGAATTTTCACTCAGTGGTATGACTTCCAAGGCCAGACTCTGCCTCTTGGCATCTGTCCACATCCTTAAAGTCATGGTTTGTATTCTCACTGACCTCTGAGAGCAGAAGGTCAGCTTCAATGAAGAATTTAGAAAAGGACAGACAGTAGGGAGCTGTTGTGGGCTGCAGGGGAGCGTGGGTTAGTCCTGGAGTTGTTCATTCATTCGTTGTTCATGGGGCTGGTGCGTGGTGAACACTGAGCATATTTCAAGAGTTGGGCTTGGTGCAGTGCATTTTGTAGGGAAAGGGACCTTCTGAGTTCACGTCTGTGTGGAGCAGTTTGTCAGGACAGAGAATGGCAAGATGCCTCTCTCTTGCTGTGCCATATCCATGTGTGTGGGCACGACAAGGGAGTTTGTCCTTAGGCTTACCTTAGGGATGGTGAGGGCAAACTGTGATAGTGAGTGAGTGTGAGAGTGGAGAGGTGAGGTGTGGGTGGGAGCCACCGCACACTCCTTTGCCTTCCTCTCCAGGCTCTTCTCTGGGAAATCTCCAAGTTGCCAGGGCCTTAACATCTATTCATTATCACGCATGCGTTTGAAGGAGGGTAACTCCTTGTATCACATGTTTGTAGACGTTTGCATTTCTCTTTGAGGTAAATTTGTTTTATTATTTCTTTACAAACAAGGTGCGTTGACTGTCTTGAGTACAAGTGTTACCAGAGACACATTGCTGGAGTCTATCAGTTCATGCAACATCATCTCACGAACATTTCCTTAGAAATCTCAAGTCTTTCCCTGGAGATATGTCACCCGTTCTGGTGGTCCAGGGCAGGCGTGTTTTCATCTCCTAATGATCATGTGTAAGGCTCATAGCCAGCCCAGAGTCATCTAATCTTATTCAACCTAAGACGCTACTTGAAGGAAGGCACAAACCCGTTTCTCTTATGTGCCTTACTCTGGTTCTTCTCTCTAAGGAATCAAAGGCCTTCCTAAGACTTCCTTTAGAGGCAGGAATTGTGAAATTCTATTCCCAATGAGACTAGGGTAGGACATTGCAAGGACACTGCTTTGTGAACTCAGGGATGTGAGAAATAGGCCCTGGGGCCACACCTCAGAGCCACTCCTGACAGCCGACAGCGGAGCTGGTTTTGGAAAGAGAGGCAGACTGAGTTGAGTTTAAAGACATGAACTTTACAGCTACTTGAAGCTGTGTTTTGATCACTGCTGTGTTACTTCCAAGCTGAAAGACCCGGGGCAGGTTCTTTCAGATCCTGAAAGGCCAAGTTCAACATCCTTGTTATGTTTTGAAGATGAAATGTCTCCCACAGGCAATATTTTGGAAGCTTGTGGCCCCTTTTGGGTCTGAGTCTCGCTTTTAGTCAAAGGGCCTTCAAGGTGGGGCTAGATACACTCTAGCCATCTGTTCTGGCCATGGACCTCTCCTTTCTTAGCCATTCTGAAGTAACAGGGCTTGCTCCTGGGTGCTCAAACTATAGACAGAGCTCCAGGGGCCATGCCTCCTTTATCATGACACTGGACATCCAAAGGAACCCTTCATCCCTCAGGTTACTTCCTGCCAAATAAAAGTCACCAATGTGGCCTTTAAAGGGGACTGACCAAGCGTGGTTATGCTTGGGTACACTTCTGTTTGTAAACTGCCAAGTGACTGGCTGCTACTGATTTATTATTGCCCAGTGTTTACTGGGTAATGAGTAATTTATAACACTTATATCTTAATAATAGAGCTATGATAACCCAGTACTAATTAGATTATAATTTACAAATCTTTAAAGATATGAATAGTAATGATTATTAAATAATATGTTATTGAACAATGATGAGTTTACTATGTATTAGCTTTATTTCATAATATAAATAAATTAGTAATAACCTGAATAAGCATATTCAAGTGAAATAACTTTGCATGCATTTTGGCTCTTAAAATTATTATTTTTTATTTTTTAAAACAATCTTTTTTGTTTTGCATATTAATCCCAGTTCCCTCTCCCATTGCTCCTCCTGCTCCTCCATCCACTCCTCAAAAGGGTGAGGCTTCCCACGGGGATTCAACAAAGTCTGTCACGACATTGAGGCACGACCAAGGCCTCCCCCCTGTATCTAGGCTGAGCAAGGTATCCCTCCATAGGGAATGGGCTCCAAAAAGCCAGTTCATGCACTAGGGATAAGTACTGGTTCTACTGCCAGTGGCCCCACAAACTGCCCAAGCCACTCACTGACACTGAATTTCACATGTGTATACAACACATTTTGATCATATCCCACCACCTCTCCCAGCTCCTGTGAGGTCTCCTCTGACCCTCCTGTTAACTTTATAGTCTAGTTGTCCTGAAACCCAATCTGTAGTCTAGATTGGCCTGCCTCAGTCTCTGAGTGCTAAGATTACGTATGGAAGCTACTAAGACCAATTTAGACTATTAGCGTAGTAACTATTCTAGGCATGTCCAACCCATGGAAGATGGGTCTCATGTGCCTGAGATTAGCCATGAATGGGACCTAACACAAAACTGTATATGCACATAAGGTGTTATGAGAGATTTTTGATTTTCCTTTTTAAAAAACATTATTATTAATTATTATTATTATTATTATTATTATTATTATTATTATTATTATTTTTACATCCCAACTACAGTTTGTCCTCCGTCCTCTTCTCCCCTCCCCACTGTTCTTCCCCTTGTTTCTATTCAGAAAAGGGCAGACCTCCAAACAAAAATGGCCTATCAAGCTGCAGTTAAGACTAGGCATCTCATCTCATATTAAGGCTGGACAAAGAGACCCAGTATGAGAAATAGGGTCCCCAAAACTGGCAAAAGAGTCAGAGACAGCCCCTGCTCCCACTGTTGGGAGTCACACAAGAAGTCCAAGCTATACAACTGCAACAAACATGCAAAGGACCTAGGTCAGTCTCATGCAAGCTCCCCGGTTTTTGGCTCAGTCTCTTTGAGCCACAGTTCAGTTGTTTCTGTGGGTTTTCTTGTGGTGTCCTTGACCCCACTCCCCAGCTCTACAATCCTTCTTCCTCTTCCTTACCCGAGCTCTGTTTAATGTTTGGCTACGGATTTCTGCATCTGTTTCCATCAGTTGCTGGTTGAGTCCTATATGGGAATCACTGGTCTGAGCACCAATGTGTGAGTATAACAGAATGTCGTTAGTCATCATTACACTGGCATTTTCTTTGCCAGTCCCATTTGGTTCTATCCTAGATCTCTGGACACTCCATCCTCTGGGTCCTAGTGCTTCAGCAGTAACAGGGGTGGACTCCCTCTCATGGCTAGAGAAGTCATTGGTTGTCCATTCCCACAATTTCTGTACCACCCAGCATATCTTGTAGACAAGACAAATTGTAGGTCAAAGGTTATGTGTCTGGGTTGGTTTCCCAATTCTTCCACTGGAAGTTTTGCTTGGTCACAAGAGATGGTCAGTTGAGGTTACACATCCCCCATTGCTAGGAGCTCTGGTGAGGGTCATTATTGTTGATTTCTGGGTGTTTACATTGCACTAGGTTTCTACCTCACCCCAAAATGCTTCCCCCTTTCCAGTCATCTCTTCCAAACTTCCCCCTCCCACTTTCCCCCACTTAATCTCTCCTGTTTCCATCCCTACCTGCCCCCCCCCCCGTGCACCCATCCTCAGTCCACCTATAAAATCTATCATGTTTCCCCTTCCCAGGAAGATCCAAGTGTTTCCCCATGATACCTCTTTGTTACTTAGCTTTGCTGGCTCTGTGGATTGCAGCATGGTTATCTCTTACTTAAGAGATAACATTCATTCACCATGTTTGTCTTTCTGGGTCTAGGTTACCTCACTCAGGACAATTTCTTCTAATTCCATCCATTTGCCTGCAAATTTCATGATGCCATTGTTTTTAACATCTGAGTAATATTCCATTGTGGGAATGTATCACATTTTCTTTATCTATTGTTCGGTCGAGGTGCAGGGGTTTTCTTTTTAAAAGCGTGATTGTATGCTTCCTGAACATGACTTTGTAAATGACAGTCTTGTGTAGAAGAGTCAAAAATTTGAGCCACCTAATAGGTTCTTTGAAACTTGTGTGTGAATCTATCTAAACCTCTATACATGAGATTGGCAGACACTATTTATAAAGAGCTATGTGGAAGGTATTGTTGAACATGTGGGTTACTGAGTACATGATGTTGTAGCAGGGAAACTGCCATAATGAATGCCCATGTCCCAATAAAACTTTATTGACAAACCAATGTGTTGGGTGGAGGCAATCCACAATCCCTAGTCTTCATCCATGATGTAAACACACACTCAGTGAGCATAATTTTGTGGACCAAAACAGCCTTTCTGCCTAGCTCTGGTTTCTTCGTACCTAGATGACTTATTCTATAGATGTCATTAGTCACAGAAGTCCCCAGAGCCTGGCTCAGCTAGAGTAGCAGTTGTTTTGGTTGATGCTGTAGAGTTTCTCTTGAGCCTTAAAGCAGAACTTTTAGCCAGGCACCCTGGAGTGGTGGAATGACAAGCATCACTCTTAGACAGACAGGTATGTGGGGAACTGGAGAGAGAGCTCAGCCAGTGAAGTGTTCACTGCAGAGGCACTAGGACCCGAGTTCAAGCCCCAGTACCAGATACAAGTCAGGAAGGTGGTGTGTTTCTGCAATTCCAGTACTGAAGATCAGAGACAGGGGGATTCCTGGGGCTCACTGGCCAACTAGTCTAGCCCAAACGGCAAGCTTGAGATTCAGCGAGGGTCCCTGTACAAAAAGAAAAAAAAAAACAAAGAAAAGGAAAGGTGGAAAGCAACTGAAGAAGTCTGCTGCGAATCTCTAGTCCCCCGCATGCTCACACGTGTCTGCAAAGGCACTCGCTCACACATATGCAAGCATACAATGAAAATATTTGTGCATGCACAAAATAAGCAAGTGAGAAACAGACACGAGGCACGAGGCACACCAGGGATTTTGTCACCGCTGCTTCTGACTCATGTCTGCTCAGCCCTCTCCCAGTGACACTTTTTAACTCCGCTAGCAATTCCGTGCATTGCCGGAGCTGAGCCACCACACCTCTCTGATTAAAGGAAACACCCTAAACTTCACTTCTTTACTTCCTAGTCTAAACCACACACCTCATCCTTGTCCCCCATTCCCAGAAAGTTTTAATTTTACAGAGACTGAAATAATCAGAGCTTGTGTGTATAATTCTTTGCGAGGTGTTTTGGTGGCTTCCTTTGAATCAGGGTTCTGTCTTATGTACATGATAGAAAAATAATATCAAGATGCCTTGAAATTTCCCTGGAGTTCAGCTCCCTTTTCATAGTGGGACTCACTCAAGTTTGGAGCTGACTAAAAAGGGCCGTTGCCTTCTGCAAACCCTGTCATCTCTGGTGGGTTCAAATGTGGTTTCTCAGAGATTGGCTTTCATACCTTAGTTCTTTCTGGCCTTGGATCCAGTCTGAGGAATTCTTTGGAGTATGCACGCAGCCACATCCTTTTGACAGACAGTGCAAATTAAAAGATCTGGCGTGGCCTAGGAGCTGGGGACCCAAACTCAACCCTTGGGTTTTCATTTGCAGTTAGGCACTGCAAATGCTTGTTGCTGACAGGGAAGATGAGTCTGGTGGCAGGGAGTGTGTGACAGGAGTTTCGTGCCAAACTGTAATTGGGAGGATTCTTTTTAATCAGGACATACCCTACAGCCCAAACAGTGTCAATCTCCTGTAAGGCCAAGACAGGGAATTAAACACACCAACATGCGGCTCAGAGTGGGGTGCATATGGGGTGTCATATTGCCAGACTCCGGGGATCCCTGGAGCTTTGGGTGGAAGTTTGCTTCCTTAGAAAGTAAAGAGGGGGCAGCCTTTATACTGAACCTCTGGAGACAGTTCTACACCCCTGTTCAGCGAGTAAGCACCACTGTATTAAATGCAGCAGACAGACTAATTGACATTTAGTGTATTGAAAGAGTGAGGAGACAAATTCACCTTGAGCTGGCAGCTACCACTGTATTACACCAGTAAGAAAGGTTTCCCAAGGACTCCCATAGTTTCAGAAATCTTCCATGAGCATCTAGTATCCACCAGGTGTCTTGTTGACCCCTAACACAGTCTTGTCACATTAAAACTTTATTTACTGATTTGGGAATGGTTACGCTTGTAATGTTCTTGCCATGGAGACCTGAGCTGGATCCTCAAAACCCCCACACTAAAAACCCAGGTGTGGCTGTGCACATTTGTAATTGCAGTAGGAGCAGAGACAGGAGGATCCCCAGGATTCACTGGCTAGTCAACTTAGCTGAATTTGTGAGCCTCGCGTCAGTGTGAGAGACTTTATCTCAATAAGCAAGATAGATAACACTAGAGAACAAGTTCCATAGTTCACTTCTGGCCTTCACATGCACACACACACACACACACACACTTGCTCATATATGAATGAACACACACACACACTTGCTCATATATGAATGAACATACACACACACACTGTTTACTGGAAGGACATGAAGAAGATGACACAACTCTTGACGGTATCAGATACATGCTTGATGACCACGTAATCACCAGGTAATCATGCTGCGGAATATTTGCGTTGAGGAAACTAAGGCCCAGAGATGCTACGCAGCTTACTGCACGGGGGAATTTTGAAACCAAGTCTGTCCAATACCTTGCAATGATGTAACTCAATGTGTGATAAAACAACCTGAGGTGTGTGTGCATACATGTGTGTGCATGTGTATGTAATCACATGTGTGTTTGTTTATGTGAAAGTGTGCCTGCACAACTGTGTGCATGTGTGTAGAGACCAGAGGCCAACTTTGGATTGTGTGCTCAAGTGTCCCCTCTATTTTGCCTTTTGAGGCAGGGTCTCTCACTTTTCATGTGTGTAGAGTGCACATATGAACATGTGTGTGTGTGCTTGACAGAGGTCAATATTGGATATTGTTCCTCTGTAGTCATACAGCTTCTGGGGTTATTTTTGAGATGGTTTCTCGCTGTCCTGCAGCTCATCCAGTGGGCAAGGCTGACTGGCTAGTGAGAACTAGAGATCTCTGTGTCTCTCTCTTCTCAGCACTGAGGTTACAGGTGAGCACCATTGTATCCAGCTTTACGTGAGTTCCATCTTCACTCAAACTCAGGGCTTACAAGCACATTGCTGTCTGAGTCAGCTCCCCAGCCACTTCCTGAGCCTTTGAGGTGCTTCTGATTCATGTGGAGAAAGACACAGAGATGAACATCTGTGATGGACATAACCTTAAGATGCCTGTTGGTTTCCGTGAGTGAGGAAGATGGAGCTCTCGTGTGCTTGGGGCCATCAAGAGTTCCATGAAGATGCCAGATTCAACTGCATGTCCACCAGACAGAGGGATGCAGGGCAGGAGCAGTGATAGGAGGTTTTGTGGTCAAGGTGACATGAGGCAGGGTAGGCATTCTGATTTTCTTTAGAACAACTGGCTCTTGAGTTTTGTTCTTAGCTTCAGCAAATAAATATCCGAGGAGGACAACTCCTTGGACCACTCTCAGTCAAGAGCCCGAGCATCTGTGTGGGGCTATGGGAAAGCTGTGAGAGCTGAAAGAAGTCAGCTCCTGAAGGCCAAGGCTATCCGAATGCTGTACTGGCTGTGTGTGATGCTTGGCTGTAGCAGTGGGAGAGGCTTTTTGTTTGTTTGTTTGTTTGTTTGTTTTTTATAATTCACAGGAAAATGATACTTTGGTTCTGAGCTAAAGTTCAAGGTGCTCTGACCCTGCAGAGAACCCAGGTCACACTAGATCTTGTGCACAGCTGGCTTGAGCAAGTCAGACCGTCACAGTCCGGGAGTCATCAGCTTTCCTTGCCCCAGCTCCATTCTGAGCATGCTCGGCATCAATCTAAGAATGCCTTGTTACCATTCTAAGGATGCTGAGGTACCCTTCTTCCTTCTGAGATCTTATCAGTGCTGATCTCGTCAGAATTCATGCTCTGCCATCACCAGATGCCTATCATAAACTGCTAGGTGGGAATACTTCGTGACCTGTGAACCTGTTGTTGCAGCTTCTGGTGCATTCCAAATAGTTCACTTGTACACACCAGAGTGTAAACAGGATTTGCTGTGAAGCATGGAGAGTGAGCACCTAGAATATCATTGCTGTGCTCGAGATCCTGTTAGTTCACCTGAATGCTGAGCAAATAGAGCATTTTGTGCAGTTTCTGGTTGCCCTCAAACATTTGGTCCTGTGTGTAACGCCTTTGTATTTCTATAGCACACAGGAAGTGTTAGCACCGAAGGTGGTGGCTCTAATCCCAGAGAATGGGAATACTGCAGGACAATAAGGCAGTCCTGCCCCCACGCTCCTTACTCTCCTCTTTTTGCTTCTGTTCATGGCTCTGGGTGCATTAGATTCTTCTGTTCCTTTTTGCACAAATGACAGAGAACAGTGACCCCATGATTTTTAAGTTATTTTGTAGAAGTTGAATAAAATTAAAATACTGTACAAATTCCCTGGAGAAAAGTTCCTGCTTTGGCCATATTCTAGCTCTGCTTAGCTCATTCCTGAGTAACAAGAGTCAAGATGTTAGCATCAGTTATAATCTTGAGACTAAACGAGACAGCCTGACACTTCCTCACCATGGACTGAGCTTCTCTGCCATGCCTTCTCCACCAAGCAAGAATGAGATACTTGGAAACCTTGAGCCAAAATAAATTCTTTCTTCTCTGAGCTGTTTTTTAAGTGTTTTGGTTATGGTGACACAAGATGAATTGAGTCATTGTGACCAAAGCCTGAGCAAAACAACAGAATAGAAGGATTACTTGAATATGCGCTGAGCCCACCATGAGGTGATAGTGTGGTAGTATGATGGTGGTAGTGTGTGGTAGCTCTGCGCCCACCGTGAGATGCAGTATGGTGGTGGTGATAGTGTGTGGTAGCTCTGGGCTCACTGTGAGGTGTGGTATAGTAGAGTATAGTGGTGATAGCACATGGTAACAAAACTTTGCTCTTAAATATTGGAAATATGCTGGGCGGTGGTGGCACATGCCTTTAATCCCAGCAATCAGAAGGCAGAGACAGGCTGATCTTTGTGAGTTTAAGGCTATTCTGGTCTACAAGAGCTAGTTCCAGGACAGTCAGGGTTGTTATACAGAGAAATCCAGTCAAAAAAATCAGAAGGTGGACAGTGTTCTGAGGAGCAGCACTGGAGAGTGACCTCAGCTCTGCACATGTCCCTTCACATATACTGTGTACCCACACACATGCACCTGTATGCATGACACTTCACACGTACTGTGTACCTACACACATATGCACGTGTACACATGACACACTCACACATACTGTGTACACCCCAGTCCTGTATACATGGCACTTCACACATTCTGTGTACCTACACACACACACACACACACACACACACACCTGTATACATGTCCTTCACAATGTTGTGTACCTACACACACATGTACCTGTATACATGACACACATACTGTGTACCTACACACACGTGCACCTGTACACATGACACACACACACAAAGAGATTGGCTGTCTCGGGGGACTAAGTTCATCTTTCTCTCTCCCTTTCCTTGATTTCTTTGTATTCCTGACTTTCCTTCCTCGGATGAATGCTGGCAAACGCCCCTCCTATGTTTGACATTCTCATCAGAGCAAGAACTGAGACTGTGTATAGAAACCATGCTGCCAGTGCCATCATTCAACTTGTGGCGGACAGGCATGCTTTTAAAGTTAAATGTAAAATGAAAACTTGCAATGTTCTATGAAGGAAGGATAATGGGCTCTTGAGGCCACTGTGCAGGGTGTTTCCATAAGGAGGTAGTGACACGTGAAAGCTGACTAGGTGGGACCAGCACTCCAGGTCAAAGTTGAGGCATGTGTGACCTCCCTGTGGTAGGCAAGTCACTTTTTAGAATTAATGGATGCACAAAAATGGGAACAAGTTTTCTCAGATAAATAAACAGTAAGGCTGGAGGTCCAGGGGTATACTATGCAAGGTGTAAAATAAAATGAAATAAATAAAATGTCATAAAATAATGTGGAATAAATAAAGAAGTGATGATTAAAGATCCAAATGATGTAGTAATATCTGTTTTGTGAGGGTTGCCAGGCTGCATTGTACAGACTATGAGTGCAAGCCTGGAGAGAGACAGAAGGAAATACCTTTGCAGCACCTCTGCATCCAAGAAACAGTGGATAGCAGAGTCTATAAAAGCAGAAAACACTACAGGAACCAAAACTTTAGACATTAAAGTACCTACTGGCAGCCTGGGTCACCAGCAGCAGTGTCTTGGAAGCAATCACGCCTCTGCTCTGTCCTCACATTTGGATGGAGTGCAGAGGGCTATGGCTAATGCATGAATGTGCATTTACCTCCAACATGCCTGGTAAGGGTTCCAAGGTTTCCCCCACATTAGCTCTTCTTTTCTTCTGTGGTCTCTGTAGGATAGAAATCCAGCCAGTTCCTCTGAGGCTTAAGGTTCTTCCTGGATGCCCATTGCTTTTTAGGGAGTGTACCAAAATCATTAGTTAAAAAAGTAGACCTATGAAACTAGCTGAATGGGGAAGTTATTGTGTTGTGCAAGCATGAGGACCTGAGGCTTGTCACTGGAACCCACATAAAAAGCTGGGCATGGTGGCACGTGTTTGCAATCTCCACAGAGGTAAGGTGGAGATGGGTGAATCCCCAGGGCTCCCTGGACAGTTGACCTAACTAAATTGGTGAGCTCCAGGCCAATGAAGAGAAACTGTCTCAAAAAATCAGTGGAGGGCATGTGAAGTAGGACACTTGAGGTTGACCTCTGGCCTCCACATGAATGAACAAATAGCTGCTTCTGCACACACACACACACACACACACACACACACACGAACTTGCACACACATGCATGAACACGTACATGCATGCATACACACATGCACACACACAGTCTATATTTTTCCACTGGATCTGTAGAGAACATCTTGTTTCTTTGTGCTGTCTGTGTCTTTGAAAATGACTATTTCTAGTTTCACCTTGTAACAATAATCCCTGCCTTTGCTTTTCTGGAGTAGCCTACCTAGAAGATTTGACACATTCTTATTAGCGAAAAGAGGGGATGTAAGATTAATTTCAACTTCAGGGTATGTTTGAAAACCAACGGTGAGATGTGGGCAGCAGACATATATAGACATAAAATTAATTGCTATTATCTGGGTACCACACACCAGAACACAATAGGAGGCCATGATGCTCAGAGAAAACCTTTTCCAGGATGGAGGTCACTTTGCTTCCTCGGTACTGTAATGCTTTGGGTCAGTGAAGAATTGCTTCTGTGACTATAAAAGACGGTGAACAGCTGCTAAGTGCCTGGGCAGTGGGCCAGATGACAAAACTATGGTGTGCAATTAAACCTGCCTCAGTTCTCTAGCTGTAAGTAGTTCAAGTCCACAAAGGGTTAGAAGGATTATGCAATCATGCTCTGATAAAGGAACATGTTAACAGCCACAGTGACCTCTGAAATATTTGATAGAGTATAAAGGGCCCATGATATCTCCAGAGAGCACTCTTGGGTAGCCAGTGAAGAATGAGTTCACATTGGACCAGATGGAGGCAGCTCAGAAAGAGAGAAGGATGTGATCAAAGGGCCAGAAGAGGAACGACATGGCTGGATCTTAGCGTAAATAAGTAGACTACAGGAAGGAGGGAACATATGGGAAACTTGAGGCTGAGTATAGGAGATAATTGCTTTTAATAACTAGGAGGATGCATACAAATTTTCATATGAAGATGAGGAATACAAAGGGTTCAAAGTGGTTCTACTCGTCCTAGAAATCAGACTGTCTTTCTATGTAGTTCAAAAAATGCTTGGAGTTGGCTGTTCACTCCTGAACTATCTCAAGTGTTCTTCGAGGATCATGGTCCCCTAGTCACTTTTTATTTTCCAGATCTCAGCTTCCTGCCAAGTTACTTTCCTTTAATTTTCCTTTTTAGATTTAGTTATTTTATTTCATGAGTATGAATGTTTTACCTACTTGTATATATGTAGGTTGTGTGCTTGCCTGGTGCTCTCAGAGGTCAGAAGAGGGCACAAAGGCCAGGAGAGGGCATTGCATACTATTGAACTCAAGTTAGAAATGACATAAGTCACATGTGTTCTAGGAGCTGAACCAGGGTCCTCTGCAAGATCAATATGTATTCTTAACTGCTGATTGGCAGTGTGTGTGGGGTCAACAGTAGGATCTTTGTGAATTATTGGATGTGAATGTGAGGGAGAATGGGTGGGTGCACAGAGGGATACAGGAGTAAATGCATGGATGCACAGGTGGTGAGTGTTTAAGCAGAAAATATGTACATATGTGGATTGATGCACATGGTGGATGGACAGATGAGTGGGAGATGGGTAGGTGACATGCACCCCTACACAACCCCCCTACACACACACACAGGAGGATGGGCTGATGCGTGAGCAAACAGATGGATAAATGCATCAGTGTGGGTGGTCAGATGGTATGAATAGATGGAATAGATGTGTGGTGGGTGGATGAGTGAATGAAAGGATTGGAGAGTGGGCATGTGATTGGGGGAGTGAATATGTACATAAGGATAAATGCATGGGTGAATGGGTCAGTGAGCAGTTATGTATATGCAAACCTAGTAAGTGGATGGGCGAGTGAATGAGTGGATAGTTGGATAGATGAATAGGTATAAAGAAATGGAAGTGAGAGTAGATATGAGTGAGTAGGTGGACAGATCGATGCATGCATGGATGGAAGCTTGGATGGATTCATGTTTGTTGAGGTGAATAGGCAGATGGATAGATGGATGGAAGAAAGACAGAGGAAGGAACAGTCCATGGACTGATGATGGAGGAATAGTCTATGGATTCATGGATAAGCAGTTAGACGGATGGATGGTAGATAAACATGTGGAGATAAACAGGTGCATGCATGATGGAATCTTGGATGGATTCATGTTTGTTGAGGTGGATAGGTATATGGATAGATAGCAGAAGACAGACAGATGAAGAAATAGTCTATGGATTCATGGATAAGCGGATAGGCAGGTGGGTGGTAGATAAATGTATGGAGCAATAGTACATGGATGGATAGATAAATGAGTAAATGAGTGGGTAGATATGCGTATGTGTAGGTAAGTGGGTGACTGGACATGGATGGATGGGTAAATGGACATTTGTTCATTGGTTTATGTGATTTCACATTGGCTAAAAGATGTTACCTAAATAAAAATATGGAAGAAAAGGATGCTACCCACCCTTTATCACAGCAAAGCTCTGTATATTCTCAGTTATTTCTGTTTTTTTTCCTTTCTTCCCAACAGGGTTGGGGTTAAAAGGAAATTTGGAACTTCTTTGAATTTAGCTCATGAAATCCATAATATTATCCCTGAATATCAACTACTCTACTTCCCTGTGACTGTGTCTCCAGATTTGGTGATCAAGTTCCAGTCTTTATGCAGTATATTCACTCACAATCTGAGCCCAGTGGTGTAGTAGGAAGCTGCTTGTTTCTTTTCCCAGCCACCCAGACTCCCAAAATAATCACACAGAAACTATGTTATTTAAATTACTGCTTTGCCAATCACTTAAGTGTATTGCTAGCTAGCTCTTACATCTAATATTAACACATTTCCATTATTTTATATTTATTTTACCACAAGGCTCATGGCCTACTGGCAAGGTTCCAGCATGTCTGTCTCTGACAGCTCCATGGCTTCTCTTCTGACTCTACCTTCCCAGCATTCAGTTTAGTTTTCCCTACATACTACATTCAGCCACTGGCTGAAACAGATTCTTCATTAACCAATGGTATTTGCAGCATACAGAGGGGAATCCCACACCACAGTGACCTCTCCTGAAATGGACAAAACAGTCACACTTTGCATGCTGGAGGATGAAAGATTTAATACACACATTAAGGAACCTAGTCTTTATTTTCCTATTGGCTTCACCATAGTAAACCTACAATGCCGTCAGGGACTGTTTTAGAAGCAACTAGTGCTAGGATAGCTGAAGCGGCATGGATAGCAGAAATGGCGTTCAAACCCAGCTCGAGCATATGGATCCTCTTTCTCATGTTTCCTCCTCTTTTCTTCTCTAGGAAACTGCTCAAAGACCTCATGAAAGTGGGACTCACAACTTCCTTGATCAGGCTCAGCATTCAGTAAGTGCAACCCATTTGCAGTGTTCCTTGTGTAAATGCACCTGTATCTTTGGTCTCGTTTCTAGCAGGCTGCCATCTGCATGCCACACAGTTCCCACAGAAACCTTGCTGCGTGCCTTCTCTCTCCGTTTGACATTGCTGTGTTGGATTCAGAGGGAAGAATGGAGTGTAGAGCATCCTCCCAGCTCTGCCTCCCAGCCCTCCAGTGAATGTGGGGCAGGATGTGCATGTCAGCGGGTTAGCCTCCACTGGCAGAAATGGAAAGTTCATATAATATACACTTTGCCTTCTTCTGTTTCCTGTGGTCTGCTCAGAAGGAGAGAATGTGTCACTTTCCCTGGTCAAATGACCCTGCAGTACTGCAGAAAGAAAACCCAGCACACAGATCTGCTGGTGACCGTATAGCTCCAGAGACGTTTAAAGACAACTTGTTTTGTACTTTTAGATCCAGAACCTGAGGGCACAATATACAAAACTACCATAGGAGAAAAATCTGTGCTTTAAGATGCAGAGGAATGTTTTAGAAAATTCAATTGTTTTTACCCAGTGATTATTTTCCCACTGTCTTCTTCCTTTGCCATTGCACATAAGAACTTCATTTTGGTGAGGCTAGTAGTATTTTTTTCAATTTCCCCATGTCTTTTTTTTTCCCCTTAATATCCACTAATATCAGAGGCTAGGACCTCAAGAAATCTGCCTTGGGTTTTCCTCTGCAGTAATTCTGCTGGAGAATAACATGTTTTTGGAATAAAATTGTTATCATTTAAGGAAGATGTGAAACTTTCAAAGTTTTAGAGGGGTGATTAAGGAATTATTTATTTTCCTAGCTGTGGCTCTTCCTCACATTACTTGGCATATCCTGCTTCCAAGGACGCTAGAGTATAACATGGTTGGTTCATGAAATGTCAGCCCATGTCAGAGTGAGCAGGTGGAACTGGAGACCAGGAAACTCTGGACCAGTGAGGAGCTAGCTGATTACAAGGACACTTATTTTTTTCCCTCATTTTTTTTTTTATTAAAGATTTCCATCTCCTTCCTTCCTCCTCCCCCTTCCCTCCCCTCCCTTCCACCCATACCCCCACTCCTCCCCTCTCCAAGACAAAGAGCCATCAGGGTTCCCTTCACTATGTTAAGTCCTAGGTCCTCCCAGCTCCCCCTAAGTCCAGGAAGGTGAGCAACCAAACTGACAAGGCTCACAGTGAGCCCGTCCATGCTGTAGAGTTCATGTTCATTGCTGTTGTCCTTGGTTTCTCAGTCCTCCTCCACCGTCAGCCACATTCAGAGAGTCCGGTTTGGTCCCCTGTTCCATCAGTCCCATTCCAACTGGACTTGGTGGTCATCCGTTAGATCTGTCCCACCGTCTCAATGGGTAAACGCACTCCTCACGGTCCTGACTTCCTTGCTCATGATCTCCCTCCTTTTGCTCCTCATCGGGACCTTGGGAGCTCAGTCCGGTGCTCCTCTGTGGGACAAGGACACTTTTGCCCTGGGTAGAATTGCCTGGCTGCGTTTCTTGCTGTGGAATTTACATATGCAAATGCAGAGGAGGAGGAGACACGGAGAAGCAAGCTGCTGACAGTGTTAGCTCTTTACTCCACCAGAATGTCTCAGTGTCGCCCTGATCAGCTAAACCTTGTATCACACAGGGGATTAGAGCCAGGCTTTTGTTTCTAATCGTAAAGGAGCTTCCGTCTCTATTCCCTAGCTGCCACATCTATCTTGCCAAGCATTTGAAGTCCTCTTCCCGTATTTCCTAAAAACTGTGAGCGGCTTCTTAAGTAAAAAGGAGCCAGAGCTATTTGGTATTTAGTCTGTTCAGAGCTATAGAGCCTCAAGTTAAACCTACCTATTTCTTTATCTTCTTCCAAGTAGTGTCCTTCTCCTGTTCCCTTTGCTGTGCTGGGACAGCAAGCAAGAGATAAGAATATGAAGTGTTCAGGGATGGAGTTTTAGAAGAAACATGACCCTCTCTGCCTTCGCCTTCAGAATACGATACAAATTGTAGCCTCTCAGAAATGAACTCATGTTCAGGTCGTGTGCTGGGGCTGGAAGCTGCTGACCTAGGGGAGGCTGTGGTCCCTGAGAGAATCAGTACAGTGGTGTATGGCACTCACATTATCTCTTTATGGAGATGATGTATCCTACCTACAGCCACAGTTTAATGAGGAAAAGAAAGTATTAGTTTACTGTTTCTTACTATGTACCAACAAGCAGATATAATTTTTAAAAAAAACTTGAAAGAACAAGAGACGAGGGAAATGTCTCATTGGGCACAGACGCTGAGGACTGGTGTCTAACCACTGCTCATCTGAGTTGCTTTCCCTGAGACTAGAGTGCCTGTGGTATGAGAAACTTCAGACCATTTCCAACCATTCGATTAAGAGGAGTTGAGTTCTGGGAGGCCCTTTGGTTCCTAGGTGGACTGGTTACGTTTCTGGTTGCTCTGATCAGCACCCCAGAACAGCTTTGGGAGAGGAGGGCTTGGTTCAAGCGGGAAGTTACAGTGCATCTTGGCAAGGAGGATGTGGCAGCCAGAGGGTAAGGTAGCTCTTGTGCTGAATCAACGGCTAGGCAGTGGAGGGCAGTAATGAACACCAGTGTCCCGCTAGCTTCCTCCTTTCCTTCAGTCTGGCACCCTGGCCCATGGAATGGGGTCACCCACATTTAGAGTGACTTTTCATACCTCAATTAACCTAATCTAGAAACTCCCCCCAAGCACATGACCAGAGAGATTTATCCCCGTGGTGATTCCAGATCCCATTGACTTAGAATTTGGTATCACACCTGGGGAGCAGGCACCCTGGCTGCAAGAGTAGCCCATGTTCTTGCACCCTTGGGTGCTCTTCTCTGCTAACATGGGATTCATGGCTGGCTAGGAAACTGCCCCAGCAACTTCAGGAATCTAACCAGGGATAGCCTTATTGTGGCTTGGATCTGTATGACTGACTTACCTACTGACCTTGATACAAATCTCAGATTTGATGTTGCCATTGGCTTCAGAAATCACTTGTATTTCCTTCGTCCAACACTGGTTATCCTTTGGCATTTAACATTTCTAAGGACATTCCTTTGGCATTTGTGTCCTTTGAATACAATTGGCCAATGCGCACGGTGTACAAAGCTAGTTCCTATGAGCCAATGTCTATTTTTCTGTCTTTTTACATCCCTGGGTGATGTGTTTGCTAAACACAATGTCACGGGAAACACATGCTAACAGGCTCATTGGTTGAACTTAGGCCTCAAAGCAATTTCCTACAACTTGTAAATTTAATGTCTAACAGAAGGTTTCCTTGACCTCTCCCACCTGTCAGATAATGCTTTCACGTGTGCTGTGTCACAGTTATTAATCCATGAATTAATTAACGGGGAAAAGTTATTTCAATGTTTCCTTCTCTTGATTATCAACTTGATTGAATGTAGACGTATACAGGAGATTTGGAAAGCAAGTCTCTGGCAACTGTGTCCTTGAGGGTGTTTCTGGATTAACTAAGGGAGAAGACCCACCTGAAGTAGGTGGCACCTTCTTCAGGCTGGGGATCCAGACAGAATAAAACAGAAAAGTGAATCTCTTTGTGTTTCTCCCCACCCCATCCCCTTCCACCATGAAGTAGCTGTTCCTCTCCACTCTGCCCTCTCTCCATAATGGACTGAGCGTCTGAAATAGTGAGCAGAACTATTCTCTCTCTCTCTCTCTCTGAGTTGTTTTCTGGAGTGTTTGTCACAGCAGCAAGACAGTGACTAATTCATTTAGTCTGTCGTTTCTGGCTCCAAGTTGAAGCCAAATCAAATTCTATTCACTCACCCAAGACACTACTTTCTTCTCAGGTACTTGAGTCTCATCCTTCAGTGATGAACACAGTCTTATTCTCCACCCCACATCTAGGAGATGAGAGCACCTTTGCTCAAAGCATCTTAGGAACTTCATTTGCAAGCTTCATGTCACCATATTGCTTAAGCAGTCAAAGCTGCCTGTTGGAGAAGATTTTCTGGGTACTTTCTATGCCTATACCTTTTGCTGGATCCCACCCAACAGACTGAACCTGCGACATTCCCAAAGAATGATCATTACCTACTTAGCTGTTCAGAAAGCTATGTTATGACAGTGAGGTGGAAAGTAGCTTAGGCAGCAGGCTCATAGCAGAGTAGATTTCAAGACCAATGTTAGGGAGGAGCAAAGCCTGAACTGGCACCTCATGGTCTGTCTTATTAACTTTCCATCATTTTATCTCTTATAACTTTGCCTTGATACTCATGGTTCATCTTAGATATACATGTTTACCATGTGTGTATGTGTGCATGTCTGTGTGTGTGTGGTTGTAGGGCATGGCTGTGTGTATAGAAGAGAGAGGACAATACCAGGTGTCTTTCTCTCTTTCTTTCAACCTTACTGTTTGATACAGAATCTCTCATTGAAACTGGAGCTAGTCAATGTGACCACATGATTGACCATCAAGTTGCAGGGATCTGCATGATTCTGATCATGCCCACCAGAGTACTGGTGTTTGTCATCATTCCTGGCTTCTTATGCAGGCACCATGGATTTCCAATCCAGGTCTTGTGCTTGTATGACATGAACTTTACCAACAGAATCATCCCCCCAGTGCTGCTTACTATCTTAATTGCTACTCACACTTCCAATGCCACAGTCCACTTCCCTAATCTATGCTACCTGACCCTTAACATCACATCAGACTAACAGGTCTTCAGCTTAATAATAGAAAAAAGGAATTAGGGTTCAGTGATCTTTAACTAAGACCCTTTTCACGTGGACTTCAGAAAATAGACAAGAAACAGAAAGTATGCCACCACAGAGGTTGAAGGGGAACGTCATTAATGAGTGACCACCAGCTGCCCCTCCTGGTCCTTTGTGGTTACTGAAATGAGCCCCTTTTCTCCTGGACATGAAGAGGGGCTGGATAGTGTATAACCCGTCCAACACAGGCACTCTGCCTACTCTCTAGTGTTTTAATAAACTACCATTTCTGTGTTCTGTCCCTACTTGCTGCATTAGAGAGGTACCACAAGACCGGAAGCCAGACCTGTATCCTCAACTACTGAGAATAAGTCCAATCTTTCTGTTTATCTTTGCTATTTATCACGTCCCAATCAGGGGACCCAGGGAAAATGTCAGCTCAATATTTTTGCTAAATCCCTTCACTTAATCTAAAGATAAGGTCACTTGCTGCTTTCACTCAACTTGGTACTCTTGGTTGTTTATTTAAAACACCAGTAAAACTGTAGGCATCTGTGGAAATTGCAAAGGACCAAACCAGGACTGAGTCTTAGTCCCGTTAATAAGTCATGACAACAAGGACCATTTTTTTAATGGTAAAAGTTTACAGATCTCTTGAAAATTTGAGAATCTCCAAAGCAAACAGAGAAGAGGCCTCTAGAGTTTTGATGACTTGTTTTGATTTAAAGCATGGCACTGGTTTCTCTTGGGTAGACAATGACTTCCGTGTCTTTACCTCTGAAAGTGTTAGTACCTCAACTGCAGGGAGCAAGCACAGACTTTGACACAATGATACTGAGAATCAAGTATTTGTTTCCATTTACTATGACTAAGAGAATCCTATTTTTTTGTATTTGGAAGGGGAAGCTGAGGTGGGGTATCATTGGCCTAGGCTGAGCTTGCTCTTTAGCAACAACAAAAGTTGTTGTTACTCCTGTTTAGAACCTATGGATCACTGAGAAATGATCCCACCCTGCCAAGTGGCATATGTACACATGTGTTTATATGTGTGCATACATGGTTGTGCATAAATTTATCATGTTGGTTGCCTATTTGTAAATGTATGGCATGCATGTGTACATGTCCATTTGTGTGCATGTGTGCACACGTTTGTATAGAAGCTAGATGCGTCTTCCTCTTTCATTTTTCCACTCATTTTCTTGAAATAGGGTCTCTCACTGGACCTGAATCTTTCTGATTTGACTAACCCCACCTCTGCCTCCACGAGCACTGAGATTTTAGATATCACTGCCACACTTGACAGTCACACAGATTCTGAGGAGTTAAACTCAGATCCTCACACTTGCACAAAAACTTCTTTACCATTGAGCTGTCTTCCCATCTAGGATGGCTAATGCTCACTGGATCTCAGTGTTTCCATGTTAAGGAAAACAAAAGTTACTGAACTCTATTATGACGCAGGCCAGCTAGCTAAACCACTGAGATGTGTATTGACAGTTATGTTCTGGTAATGCCTTCTTTCTTCTGTCCTTCCATCCTTCCTTTCTTCCTTCCTTAATTCCTTCAATCCTTCCTTTCTTCCTTCTAAAATAGCTAAGGGAATTTTAGTGTTTGATTCTTGCTGAATTTTGAGGATTTCACAAGGAAAAGGCATGAAGGAGAAGGGTTTTCAACCATGATAGAATTGTAAGGTAAAATTTTTAAGCAAATCAAACAATCCAGGCTCTCCTTAAGTATGATGGGCTGCCCGGTCACATGCATTGACAGCCCATGAGTTTTGCAGTGTTGATTTGAAATGTCAGTCTCCTGTTGAAGACCAGGTCAGTGGAGCAATGTTCACAGGTGAAGCTTTTGGTAAGCCTTTGGATCATGAAGACTTTGACCTCTCTCGTGGATTGAGCTACTGATAGGCTCATATGGGATGGTCTTCTAGGAGATCATGGAAGCTCAGGACATGGAAGCAATGGAAGAGATTGCTGCCTTGAGGGACTGTTGCTTCTTCCCACCCTTTCCTCTCTTCCCTTTTTGATTTTTATAAAGTGAGAAGTTTTTCTTTCTTATGGCATTCTGACTTGATACAGGCTTATCACAATGGGCTCAAGTGAGCATGAACCAAGATCTCAGGGACTGTGGAATTCAATGAACTTTTCTTTCTTTAAGTTATTCTATAGTTATTACAGTGATGCAAAGCCAATGAACTTGAGGTTGTGTGCAGCTTGATCTCAGCTGGGGGAGAAGGCCAAGGTGGTTCCCTAACACATGCATATCCTTTTCTCTCCTTATTAGGTCCTGGCTTTCTTCTTCCAGAACTAGCTGACATTCCCCCTGGGCCTCCCTCATACTTTCTGAAGGACATGGCCCTCTCAGGGTTGCCTCCTCCCACAGCAATGACCATTTGTGCTTCACAGGGGCAGACTCTCCCCACCACTACATAAACCTGCAGGCCCTGCAGAATCAATGCCCACTTACAGCTGCTAATGCATTAATAACAGAAACGTCCCTGGCCATGACCTACCTGAGTCATTACCCACCGATCATAGGAGGCAATTTCAAGCAGATTGACTTGCGATCAGTGTCCTCCCCGGTGTCCATGCAGGAGGACACATGGCTGCCTTCACAACCCCTGAGCAGATGGCCGGAGCACATAATTGCTCGCCTCAGCCAGTGTGGGTCTGACTCCAGGCTGGGGAACCTCCATGTCTTGCATGCAAAGCTGAGCTCTCTTACGCTGGGGCTCTGCTCCAAGTCCTTCAGCCTTACATTTTAGAACTTTTCAGAACTGAAGCTCTCACTGACCTTCCTCGTGCTGGTTTTGAACTTAATGCACAAGCAATTCTCTGGAGATGTTGAGGAAATGAGGCTTCAGTGTGTCTGAATAACTGGACATATATGGCTGTTTTGCAGCCACTTGTAAATACTATCCAAATCCACAGTCCAAAGCTGAGGCTACTACAGGCATCTACCATTAAGATTTTGTATCATCTATAATCATAATTGTGGGCCTAAGAAACTGGCTTTGTGGGTAAAGTGCTTGCCACACAAGCCTGCAGACCTGAATTCAGATTCCCAGCGCCCACATAAAATCCCAATAATCAGCATGAACCTGTAACCCCAATACTGGATATTAGAGACAGGCAGATGTCAGTGGCTGGCTGACCAGCTAGTGTAGCTAAAACATCAGCCTTCAGGGGCAGTGATAGACCCTGCTTCAAAACAAAAACATTGGGCTGGTGAGATGGCTCAGTGGGTAAGAAAGGCAATTGCTGCCAAGCTTGAGGACCTGAGTTGGATTCCCATGGCCTACATAGTAGAAAAGAAAGTTGGCTGTCCTCTGACCTTTGCGAGCACACAATGGCACACACACACACACACACACACACACACACACACACACGGGAGGGGACAGACAGACAGAGAATATGAGATGTACAGCAGCCACAGAATGAATGGATTTATACCTCTATGCCTGTTCCAGCTACCTTTCTCTTCTCCATCCTCCCATGGCATCCTTTAGTCTATGGGATGCTGCCTCTCACATTGACAGCACACCTCCCCAGCACACTTCCTTATTCACATAGAAGTAACCCCACAGCCCCACCCGGGCTGCGCTTTATTCATCTCAGCATTCGTCTGCCCATCAAGTTGATAATCAAGATTGACTATAGTAGTGAAAGAATACCAATCTTTGTGAACTTGGCCATGTTTTTAAATGGATGATTCCAGTACATAGTCAGCTCACTGTGATCTGGGCTTCTGACATTTTTGACTCTTACCCATCTTTTAAGAAAATGGATGCAAGCTCTTTGTCAGAAATTTATCTTCAAGGTACAATAAACAAGAGAGAAATCACATCAAAAGATCACCCAATAGTCTACCTTGAATTAATGTCCTAATATTGATGGTGCTTCAAAAAGATCCTCCTGTCTCTACCTCCTCAGTGCTGGGATTCAAGCACTTGCACCATGCCTGGCCTTTTCCATAAGTGCTGGCAACTGAGCCCATGCATTCATAGCTGTCAGAGCTACCTCTCTAGCCCCCTTCCAACATTGCTTCCAAGATAGGTGCCTTCTTCCATTGTGAATCTGTGGTTGATGCCCTGTTATCCCTTGGCAATAGTAAGAAGCCTCTGGTACTCCGGGACCTGCTGGTGTCCTGTGAAGTCCAGGTCAATGCTATAGCCATGGACTCACATATGAGAAGGCTGTTATATGCTCTGTGTTCTCAGAACAGCTTCACAGAGCATGCCCTATTCAGGAAATTCTACCAGGGGGATTTTCAGAGCTGGGCAGTGCAAGGTCAAATAAGCTGTGAGCTGTGATTATTTTGGCTGCATAGACCAAGAGGCCTATCTATGAGTTCATTTGGATTCTGAAAATGGAGGCAGCAATCCTCAAGGGTCAAGTGCTGACTTTGAGACAAACACGTGGAAACTCAAGTATTGGCTTTATGCATACTATGTCTGTTGCATGGACAGGGGCCGCTTGTTCATCCCTGCCACCCAGCTAGCTTAGCCCCGAAATAACCACACAGAAACCATGTTCATTAAATCACTGCTTGGCCTATTAGCTCTAACATCTCATTGGCTAACTTTTACACCTTAGTTTAGCCCATTTCTATTAATCTATGTGTCACCATGTGGTAGTGGCTTACCAGGAAAGATTCAGCATGTCTGATTCTGGCGGCTCCATGGTGTCTCTCACTCTGCTTTTTTCCTCTCAGTATTCAGTTCTGATTTCCCCTTCTTCCTAAGTTCTGCCCTATCAAAAGGCCAAGGCAGTTTCTTTATTCACTAACCAATGAAAGCAACACATAAACAGAAGGACCTTCTACACCACATGTCTGAGATTTTTTGTTTGTTTTTTTGTTTGTGAAAGGATGGGGAGTTGAGACACAGTGTCATTGGCCAAAGCTGACTTTAAACTTGTTAAATAGCCAAAGACAGCCTTCATTTTCCAGTTCTGCTGCCTCTATCTCCCAAGGATAGGGGTTACAGGTGTGCCCCAGAACACCTAATTTATGTACCACTGGGAATTGAACCCAGAACTTTATCCATGGTAAAAAAAAAAAAATACTCTATTAACCGAACTATTCCTCAAGATTCCTCAAGCCTGTTTCTCAACCTTTCTTAGTCCCAGTTTCTTTTATTACCTCAATGCCAACACGTGTGAGTGTGTGTGTGAGTGTGTGTGTTTATTAGATATAAAGTATTTTGGTACATAAGAAGGATATCTTAACAAAAGCTTTAGGGAAGAGTTTTACTCCAAGAATAGAGCTTTGACAGTGGCCAGGCCAACACAAGAGAATGGTACCAACCCTTTTGTTTTAGTTAGCAAAGGCCTTATCACTTCCTGTGAGGCAAGAAGACGACCCAATCAGCAAGCAGGAAGGAAGACGATGGCCCAAAGAAACCACTGGGGGTTACCCACATTCACTTAGTAGTTTTGTAGCTTTTGTCTCTGCCTTCTCAATGCCAACTGACACCCCCAACCAAGTTAACACATCCCTTCAAAAACTCTCATGATTAAAAATCTCCAGAAGTGAATATTTTATGGAAGTTTTGTTGAGTGCTAAATTGCTGTCTAGGTCCATACAACTTCTAGTTTCTTCTTCATTATCACTGAACAGGGTGTGTTCTGCTCATAATTGCTGTTGTGTGGAGAAGAAAATAGAAAACTAGAGAGGCTGGATGGAATCCCCAAATACTTGGGATTCATATGATGATGGGGATGGTGGTGGGTATGAAGGTAATGGTGATGATGGAGATAGTCACAGAGATTAGGACAATGAGGGTGGAGATAATGACAGAGATGATGGAGGACATGAATTTGAACTCCAGCTTTTTCTTTTCTAGAGTCCACACTCTGTAAATTCTTTTCAAAACACTTTTCCTGCACTGAGACCAAGTACTGATTATTGTGAGTCTTGTGACATCCCCATTGATGACGGATATGGGCTTCAGTGGATTGTGGAGTTGAGGATTTTGTTGTCTAAGCCCTTGACTTGTTGTGGGTCATATTTATAACTCCATTATTCAGAGATGGAAATAAAGTGGGTGATTAGTATAATATCTTAAAAATTGACTTCTACTGTGTATTTTTTCTGTCCTCTATCTCTTTTCTATGGAAAAAAAGAAAAAAAGTTTGAAGTACACTGAATTATAATATAGTTGCCTCTTTGTACATTATGTACATGTAAATATATACACATACATACATGTAAATTAATATTATTAATATCTAAATCATTTGGTGCAAAATTGTGAAGGTAGGGGAAAGAAAGGTTTATAACATTTCATTTCAAAATAAAAAATGTTTTTATTAAAACCACAGGCCCTGTCACTGTATGGTAGGAGCCACTGTTGGTTTTCAACTCCTGTCTTGAGGTTCAGTCCTCACACAAAGCACCGTGCTTTGAAGAGCCTGTGAAGACCCTTAAGACAATGTATGCATCTGTGGTGCAGTCTTAACAGCTGTCTTCAGAGTCCTGAGTTCAAAGGCACTGGCCAGACTTTTCAAACCCTCTAGCCTTCTCTAAGAACTTTGATGAGGAATGGTCAAAGGCAATAAACCAAAACTGGCTCTCCCCTGTGGCCTGTGCTATGCCCCTTCAGCTTTTCCTCATAGGAGCTGATGTCTGGCTATTTCGAGCAGGTAACCCAAACACCCCACTAATTCAAAACACGTGTAGAATGTTCTCCTACACCTGGCATAATGCACTCCATAGAAACACAGTAAGAAGCATGCTTCTTGGACTCATGGAGCACATGGCATCCAGAGTAAACAGATATTAGACAAATAATCATATATAGACATATGATTATAAATTTAATGAACTCCCACAAAGTCTGTTGGAAGTATGGTCATTTAATATGGGCATTAAAGTAGTAGTACTTGAGTGTAGGCATTCTTGGAAATATAAAGGTAAGGTGTTTGATGGTTTTAAGAAAACCAGAGAAGGTATGCTTGAAACAGACGTCTGCAGGGGAGTCGTGGGTGGAACTGAGGAGTAGTCACATGGAAGGACCCTTCAGGATGGAGAGTTCACACTGGACCCTGTTACAGGTAATCAACAAGGAGTATGAAAAAGCAAAACCGTGTTCATGCTTACATTTCAGCAATATTACTCTAACTAAAGCTGAGAAGGGGCTTGGAAAGAGGGAACAGCCTAAGCATGGGGAAGAGTTGAGACATAACTGAGCCAGCCTTGGAGGGAAGGATGTCAGTGGTTGGGGATAGAGTTGTACCTATGGAGTGAAATGATGGACTATATCTGTATATTCATCTTACTATCTACTTATTTATATGTATTTATCATCAATATACTCACATATATTTACCCATTTCCTATTTATTTGTCATATATTTATCTATGTTTACATCCCCCATCTATAATCTCTCCATCATCTGTATTATCTATTATCTCTCAACTTTCGATTGTTTTTCATCTGCCTGCCATTTATAACCAATCATGTGGCTCCCTCTATGTATTTACTATGTATTAGTATTTACTATAAATATGTCATTTTCTATCAGTCACTTAATGTGCACAAAATCCAAATGTTGAATCAATTCACTGTAAAACAGTGAGTGTTACTAGAATATTCATAGCCTTAACAATATTATAGCATTTTGTTTCTTTTGTTGACTTTTTATTCCTTGTGTGTATCCTGGGGTAGGACAGAGGTTTCCTCTATCCCCCCTTCCCCATGGTTTGAAGGCAGCCCACTTGGTTTCTGCTGTCCTCGTAGTCTTCCATGTTACCTTGAATGACACCATTTGTTTTACCCAAGCTTCTCACACATTGAGGGCTGACATTCTTAATAGTTCTGTCACTGTGTCAAACAGGCTGCTGAAAAAGATACAAGTGATGTCTGCAGGAGATGGGGCCATCTCAGCAGTTTGTGTAACACCAACAGGGTGTGAGGGAATGGGAAAATAATTAGTTTCGCTGGATGTAAATGGAAGACGGAGGGAGAACTTGTGAACGTGTGGCTGCCTGGGAGGAAAGGCGGCCTGCCTGCTTGGAGCTTTGCAGATGAAAAGTTGACTCAGCAGCTATGCCGATGAAAGCACCATGAAGAAGCCCGTGTGACAGGACAAATAGTGTGACCTGAATCCAACCCACTCACATGCGAGAAGGGTTTTACATACCTGTCACCATGAGAGGCTTCAGAGAGCAACTGAGGGGAAAATAACAGCAAGACAGCAAGACGGCCACAGACTAAAGGCTCAGAGCAATGGCTCAGAGCATGTGACTTCTTCAGGCTGGTATTACAATGGCTGAACAGCAGTTGTGAGCCGCCTTAGCAGGCAAAAGTGCTAGACAGATCAGGAATAAATGTGAATCTGGGGATTTAGCAAGCTTTGTAATGGCAATTAATTTACTTCCCCTCTGTAGTTCCAGTTCTTTATAAAACATTTCTTTCTCAGCAGGTGTTGTCATTGCTTCTCCATATACACATGTGCACTGCACACATGCATATTTCCACATGCACATACATGGCCACCTCAAGGCCATCTTAGTAGTGCTGGCAGCAGGAGGTGGGTAAGAAAATGCCCTCTATGAAGTACTTATGTGATTTCTGGGACATAGTCATTTAATGAATGTTTATTAAAGGCCAAGTAAGCATATACCATGACCTGGCTTACAAAAGTTAATAGTGTTGAAATAACATGTAAAGATAAGTCCTTTGTTGAGCTCGGGAGGCAGTTCAGTTGGAAAAGTACTTGCTGCACAAACATGAGGAGTTGTGTAATCCCCAGAGCCTGTATTTAAAACAAACCAGGTATGGTGACACACATGCAAACCCATTTCTGGCTTGGTGGATAGGTAAATCCCTGGGATTTGCTGATCAGCTGGCCTAGCAAAATGGGTGAGTTCCAGGTACAAGTGAGAGACCCTGTCTCAAGAATCAAAAAAGAACTTATCCTGAGGAGCACTTGAAGCTCTTTCTGGCTTCCACAGGTGCATGAATATACCCAAATGTATACACACGTACCAATGCATCCACTATAGGGCATACATGGATTCACACACACACACACACACACAAACACACACACACACACACACAGAGAGAGAGAGAGAGAGAGAGAGAGAGAGAGAGAGAGAGAGAGAGCCTTTTCTGAACATGACTAGGGTGCAGCCAGCACATGATGAGCGCTTTGGTCTGCTTCACCAAGGATACACCACCTACCTTCACAGCTCATAAGAGTCATTTAACATCTTACTGAGGGCTTGGGCGATACCTTGGTGGACAAGAGTACTTGCTGCGTAAGCATGACAATCTCAGTTGAGATTCCAGAACCCATGTAAAAGCCAGGCATGTCAGCATACACCTGTAAGTCCAGCATTGTGGAGGAACAGAGACCAAGCTCCCTGAAGCTGCAGCTTCAAAGGTAGACTCTCCCTCAAGGAAGTGTAGTGAATGACAGAGCAGGACACACAGCATCCTTCTCTAACCGACTTGCTCATACTTGTGGTCATGGATACCCCACTCCATCAAATAAGCTCTTACTGAAAATATCCCTGAGTGATCCTGTTTTTAGTGCTCCTACTGTCACCTTTGCTGGCACTCTTGTCTGGTTTAAAGCTACTTTCTTTTTTGCATATGATACTTTCATTGTTTTATTCCTAACATTTGACGTTTATTTTTGATTTGCTTCTTTTTAAGTATCTTTTGATCATTTTCCATCCAATTTTGCATATCTGAACACTCTTTTAACATTTTAAACTAAGAAGGCAAACATCAGAGATGAGAACCTATCTGGTTTTCTGTGTCGCACCTAGTTGAAAACCCAGTGATGTAAGAGTCGGGCACTGTGGCGAGAACATCTCTAGTCTCAGCACGCGTGAGGCACTTCACGTTCAAACTAACCTAGTATCAACAGTAAGATCTTGCCTTTAAAACAAAGGAAGACAATTCAGCCATAACAGTATACTCAAACTCATAACAGTACTCAAAGTCAGTAGCAGGAGGATCAGGAACTCAAGGTCATCCTTGTCTACATAGGGATTTGAGGACAACCTGAACTACTCGAGACCCCATCTCAACAAAACAACTAAATAAGGTTATGTGTATTTAAGTTCATGTATTGTGGGTGTTATAACTTAAGCCTATGGAGGTTTTCCTGAAAGCTGCTACGGGCCACTGATTATGTTTGCTGATCATTTAGTAGAACAGTGATAGTTGTCGTGGCTCTAGCTTACCTTCTAGCTACTCAAGATGAAAACAAGCGAAGGACCCCCCACTCATGCTGACCCTGCGAAAGCAGTTGCTCCCTTGGACTCTGAAGGCTAAGGGGCAAAGCAAAGTAAGGTTAAGTTTTAAGGACTGGGGTAGGAAACAAAGAGGTTGCCAAGAGAGATCTTATCAGTTTGACCAATTTGCTTTGATTAAAGAAAGACATAGGACCTCAGAGATGAAGTAAGTATTACTTCAGGATCATTGAAAAAACAGTGGTGAGCTGCATCAACGAAGATAAGGACAACTTACCAGCTTCTCCAGACAAGTATTTTTATTAAAAGTTAACTGAATATTCCAGAATGGTCCTCATGTATTGAAAACTCAGAGCGTACCTCCCCGGTGCTCAGGCACACTCCAATCTGGGTATCCAACTTGGGTGTGAGGGAGTTCTCTGCCTGGATTTGGTAAAATCAGGCTTTAGGCAGAAGGCAAGCAAGTGGCTTTTCCTGGTTTGCCAAGGCTGGTTAGTAAAGTCTCCCTCCCTGTGGTTCTATTGTAGAGGGATTCAGCTGTGCTCAGTAGGCAAGTGCTGTGATCGGTTGTGAATGTCTCCTAGGAACACAGAGAGGAGTGGAGTCTCCCATTCCACTCTAGACTGGAAGATATTTTCTCTTGTGATCATTGAGGGGGAGCCGTTTTCTTCTGGAGACTCTGTGCACTTCTCTTGGTGAACAAACATCTCCGTGAATTAGTTTCATTTTATTGTCAAACAAGAGAGAAAAATGTCATCTCAGACTCTCGGGAGAAATGTTAACATTCAGATGACGTCATTCACCAGACTTCTAACAACCTCTTCTTTCAACATGATGGTTTAATTGCAGGAAAACTTTCTTAGGAATTCATTTAGGGAATTCTGTTTGTATGAGGTTCAGTCCATTTATTCTATTCTATTAAATTCTGTAGCAGATTTCACTTTTAAACATGAGACAAACGCAGAAAAAGTGAGTTAAGATGGAATCTGATAGCTGAACTCAGCTTTGAGTCTTGAGGACACAGGTGGGAGATCTTTGTGTTTTGTGTCTCTCTATAATTCTTGACTCCTAATTAGATGTTACATCAGAGAAGAGAGGCGAGGCAGGTGCAGAAATACGCTCTAGGGAAATCCACCTAGGGAAAATGACATTCCCTTAACTGACCTATTATTAGTCATACGAAGAGATGCAGCA
This sequence comes from Arvicola amphibius, assembly GCF_903992535.2. Classification (NCBI taxonomy): domain Eukaryota; kingdom Metazoa; phylum Chordata; class Mammalia; order Rodentia; family Cricetidae; genus Arvicola; species Arvicola amphibius. Next base: position 94,496,655 of record NC_052050.1, read on the forward strand.
AAATATAAAAAGACAGATTAAATTTAAAAATGTAAGCTATCTAAGAATAGCTTACATGCCTGGTGATACTTTATGGAGAATTTACTGTTTTTTTGGTTTGCTTTGTTTTGTTTTGGGTATTGCATGTTTTCATGGACTTGCCCTGAACACTGAGTGGTGAACCGAAGATGGTCTGTGCAGGAGGAACAGACACAGGGACATCAAAGTCAAGCCACCATCTTTGAAACAAGTCTCTGGCTGTTGGCGATTTCTTGACCACTCTGAGTCTGTGTCTTCCCCAGACAGTGGATGAGCAAGTGAGCCTCAGCTCTGTTAGAAGATATAATGCAAGTGGCTCTGAGAATCAAAACCCATGTGCAGTGTGAAATGTGGGGTGAGCTGGGACTTCACCTCCTTCCCAAAGAGCCAGTGGATTATGTACTCTGAGGGGAACTGGGCTTGTGATCACCAGGTGACTGGATTTAGTGTCTCAAACTGGTCCTCATTTCCAGCTTCCTCTCCCAAAACTCCCAAACTCCCTTCTATGTCAGGCTCCTCATGCTAAGATTTTTCTAAAGAACTTACTGCTGACCTGGCAGATGTGGAAATGCTATCTGCAGGAGAGCAAGGTCCTCTCTGTAAAATACCGCCTTGTGCCAGCCCTAGTGCAGAGCTTTAGAAGGTCAAAGAAGACATGGGAAGTCCATGTACGATGACAGTTGACAGTCTCCTGTGAATGGTGCAAAGCTCCTGTGAGCCTGGTCAAAGCTGCCTCACATTCAGTTTTACCCACCAAGCTTCTGCTGTGGGAGCTGAGGATGGAGCTCAGTGATGGTGTTCTTACCTAGCATGCATGAGGACCCAAGTTCAATCCTAAGTACCTGCCCTAGCTGTGACTTCATGCTAATCACAGTTCCTCCTTTTCCATTATGACTGGGGGTAATTTAGAACAAGTTCTCTTAAAAATCCACTGAGAACAGAATTTTTTAATATGACCCGTTTGTTTTAACCTGCTGGGTGAGATTATCCCCAGTACTCATCACTTCCTATCCATGGGGATTTCTGTAAATGCGCTTTGCTTGTTCATATTTTGAACTTGTTTGTTTCTCAAGAATTGTACACAGTGTAGATTATATCTGACCCCCAGAGTTCCAAAGAAGAACTTAGTGAAAATAAACAAACAATAGAAAATACTATATACCCATTTGCAAAGTGGTAGGTTTCATAATATGTTTGGCCACAGCCACTCGCCCCTCTTAGCCTATACATTCCTCCTTTTCCTGCCACTCACTGCCGTTTCTTGTCTGAAAATAATCCTCTTCTTTTTCCTGTTGTGATATGTGTATGACTTGTGTGTATTCATGATGCATACTTTACATGTTATCTAGGCTCCACATATGAGAGGAAATGTGACATGTGTCTTTCTGGCTGTGACTTACTTAGCTTGCTGTGATGGTCTCCAATGCCACTCTGCCCTTTGCTGCCTCTCTGTGTTTGCCTTGTTTAATTGCCCTTCCTTCTGCCATGTTGTGATGCAGCACCACGTCCTCACAAACTGAGCAGGTGCCGGCATGATGCTCTTGCACTTCCCAGGCCCCAGACTGTAAGCTAAAATAAACTTCTTTATGAATTACTCAGTGGCAGGAAGCACTCTCAGACAGGACAGAACAAAGCTATGAATAGATGGTAGAGACTGAGGTGGGCAGAATGGCAGAAGTGCTGACCTGTCAATGTGGGTGATACGTCATTCATAAGTTTGAGCAGAGAGACTTCTACAGAGGTGCAGTTTTCTTACATGCAACCCCTAATGGGTGGCACCTATGCTCAAGGACACCTGTTATAGAAAGGCATGTGCCTCTTATCTCCTTTCTTTCTAGTGAATGCCTTAGTAATGACTAAATAATACTTTTATACCATGCATCAGTATAAGACCACATTTGGAAAAACTAAACAACAAGAAAATCATGTTACCATTATGATAACAGCAGCACTAAATATCACAGAAAAGTGGTCTCACATTGAGAAGAATCCTCTACATTTTTCAAGCATTCTTCTAAGAAACTGTTTTTCACCCTATGGGATAGTACCCCTGGGGTACCAAATGGTCAAATCAGGAAGGAAGCATGCCTGCTTTTCCTCCAGTCCAAATTCATGCCAACTTGTTAAGTGGACAGCAGATTTATAAAGCCACAAAGCAAGAAATTGGTGCTCTAGGCACTGATTTTATGTCACCTGACACACGGACGATAATTTAAGCAATTTTACCCAAGTAATTTAGATAATATTGGTCTGCGGAAGGCAATATTCCACTATCAAACTTCTTTGATTAACACTATCTGGTGGTGACAAGGGGGTCACTTCTTGCTATAGCTTAGATAATTTTTGATGCACATATTGATTCTTCTACACCTCTCTTGAATGTCTTCCCATTCCAACACACAAATATACACATGCTCTCTTCGATCTACTATTACGAGCTTTAGAAGAGCTTGTATAACATTTTCTGTATTTGGCATGATGTTACTCTTTTGACAACTCATATTTTAAAGTTTATCAACATCCTCTTCATGGAAAAACCTGAAATTACTATTGGGTGTTCACCTAGGAACTGAAGTATGTGCAGAGGTGTTTGGAGAGACATTCGGTGTGTGTGTGTGTGTGTGTGTGTGTATCTTGGGACTTCTCGTTCACATAAGCTTTAGGAAAACCAAGGCAAGGATGGTAGAAGGCCCAGGGGTGTGCCTGAACGGGAATCTGAACTTCTTATAGGCATATTACTTGACTTGTATTAATATTTATGTTTTAAAGCTGAAGCTTAATACAGTTAAAGCAAAGAATAATCCTTACACCCATGAAACACTTGAACTGAACACAGCCTTGTTTTCTTTTAAAGAGTGCTTTAAAGGCTGCAAATCCCCCTGTGTGGTTACTGTGCAATTCCATATTCATTGCTTCTCTAAGTCTCACAATTGTACCCGAGACCCCAGAAAGTCTGTTCTTCTCCAAGGAGTGTGTGTCTGTCCAACATCTCAGAACTGTGGTCATTAATACTGTTTGTGCTTGCTTTGGAGAACAGAGGACAATTTGAATCCTGTATGCCTTTATCAAAACCCAGGTCTGATTTCCTGCCAAGGAAACATATGTGAGTAAGGATTTTTTTCACTGAATGCCTGAACAAGGATCACATATCCCTCATACTTCAGGAAAAAGGAAAGAAGGTTCAATGAAGGGATGAGTAAAACCAATATAGTCATATAACTGGTTCACTTGCAGAGAGCAGTAGCCAGGAGTAGGCCTAGATAATTAAATGGAAAGATCAGAAATGGAAGGGATTTGACTAGAATTGTGACCTAATTGGAAAGATGGAGCCTTACCTCTGGTAGTTTGTTATCTTATTGAAGCTCCGTGCTTCTGCTGAAGGTGGGATTGGTAGGATAACCAGCCATTCCAAAGTTCCTGGAACTGGGGATCTTCATACAAAAGTAGGTAGTTCTAGCCAGCATAAGCCATTTATTCCAAATTGAAAGAACTGCACGTAGAGTGTAGAATATGCTGTGTGTGTAATGGCCCATCCCTCTTGACTGTTGAATTGATCAGATTGAGAGCCGCTTACAAGGTCGGTAAAGCCTGTGTTTGTGTTTGTGAGGATTTCTCCAGAAGCAGTGAGATCCTGGGTGTTCTGACCTAAGAAATGGTTTAATCTGTTGTTGAACTCCAAATGTGAATAAGCGATTGGCCAGAATAGAACTGTGGAGGATGCGAGCTGGTTAGAGGAAGCAGGTCATTGGGATGTGCCTTTGAAGGCACATGAAGTGAGCAGGTTCAATCCCCCGGCATTGCCTGCTGACTTGCTGCCTTTCCACAGCTCAGAAACTCTAGTCTAGTGACCATGAACCCAAACTTTGGAAACTGAGAGCATTTCCTTTTTTCTTTTTCACAGCAGCATAAACCTGCCCAATCCAGCGGGTGCTGAGAAGAACCTAACTCTCCTCCATGTGAGGAAGGAAGATAGGTGTGACGGCGCAGCTAGGCACAGTTCACTCAGACCTGAAGTTATTGTAGAGACCTTCTTAGGGCGGGGTGTGACTGCATGTCTGGGGACTCTTTGGAAGCATTGCCATCAGTGAACCAGAACCAACATGGCAGTCAGTGAACAAGACACAGCAAAGCTTCAGCGACTGAGCTGAAGCGCGTTCCTTCTTTCTCAGGTTTCTAAGATGTGATTTAGCTTCATATTGCTGTTGTAACTCTTATCAACAGATGGCTTTTAAAATCCAGTTATTACCTCATAGTTTTAGAAGTAAGAAGTCTAAAGTCTCTCTCAGAAACGCAAAACTTAACATGTTCCTCCTGAAGCTTTTGTGAAGCTTCCTTGATTCTGAAAGCTATCTTGCTGTATTTCCTAGGAGTCAATTTTTGTCTTCAAAATTCGTTGAGTTCTTTGCAAATCAAATAACAAACACTAGCTATTTTTCATTACCCTCCGCCACTTTTAGGGACCTATGTTAGGAGTCTCCTTCTTGTGGGATGAGCCAATCATCACCTTTCATGGCCCATTTGCACCGCTACATAAAATATTCACAGATTCTTGGATTAGAACATGTATACCTCGAGGGGCATTTTTCTGTCTACTACGAACACAGTAAAAATGCTGGGCTAAACTCAAAGAATAACTGAAAACTCTCCAATTTCCTTTCAGTGAAACCATTATGGTCCTGCTTGTGGTTTAGGAAGCTCTCTGGTATTGTGTGGGGTTGAGTGGTTGTCTTAGTTGCTTACTGCTGTAGCAGAATGACTAAAAATAAATAAATTGGTTCTGGAGTCTGAGAAGACCGAGGGCATCATTCCACTGTCTGTTAGTAAGGGAGCTCTGTCTGTGTCATGAAAAGGCAAAGTGCACCACACAGTGAGATGCCAAGACAATGCGAAGCTCTTCCTTTCACACTCTGTTAATTCATGAAAGAGTGGATGGTTTGATCTTTTCCTGTAGACACAACCTTTATGATTCAGTCACTTCCCCAATGTCTCACTCCAAAATGCCATTCATAGTTGACTTTGGGAATTGCAGTTCCAACACTTGAGGTATATGGGGCACACATTTATCCCGCGATTACCTGTAAGGTTGGTACAATGAAGATGGATATATGTGAATGAATTCTGGCCCCATCTCCACCCCAAATGCTAGCCGTGGTAGTCGTCTCATGCTCCTAGCATCTCCAGTATGCTGGGATCTATGCTGAAGCCTCACCACAGCCTCCCTCTGGGCTTTTCCAGTGATTCCAACCCTTTTACACCATGACACCACTTAACTTTCTTTCTGTGGCCCCTTCAGACCTGGGGTTTCTACTGCAACTGAGGTCTCACCTTCAATGGCCTCTCCTGACCTCTCATAGTATCAAGCTTTAGCTGCTTACACGACCCCTTGAAAGCCTCCTGTTCTCATGCCATCAAAACCAGTTACACGTAGGAGACTCTTATACATCACAAGTTAGGCTGTCAGTGTGAGATGCAGTATTGGTCCTCCCTGGATCACAGCTCTGTGTACTGACCCTGAGAAAATACTCCCAGAAGATTTCATCTCAATGGTGCTGGTCTCTTCTTAATCATAGCTGATTGATGAGCCTCAGCTGACCAGCATTGATTGCCCCATAAAGCCAAGTTTCACCTCAGTGGTCCTGGGCTCTTGTTAATCACAATCAATTCTTCAGCTCCAGTGAACCAAAATCCACACATTTCTGGTTAAAATACCACCCCAATGGCCCTGATAGAGTCTTTGGGGAACTCTCCAGCTTCCCTTTGAGACTTCAGATAAGCCACGCCTCCGTAACCCATGTTGCTCCCACCGTTGTCGTCCATGCTCCCATACAAGAGTCCACTAGGATCTAATCATGTAATGACTTTTCCCTGCTCAAAGTTCCAAATTCCCTTCACAGTCCTCGCAAGAGTAACATGCTCAGCTTTGTCACAAGCAATGCTTTCGGTACCAATTTCGGTTCCAGTTTGCTTTTTATTACTGTGATAAACATCATGACCAAAAGCAACTTAAGAAGGAAGGGATTTATTTGACGCCACAGATTACAGTCTATCATTTAGAAAAGTCAGGGCAGTAACTAAGACAGAAACCCGGAGGCAGGAGCTGACGCAGAAGCCATGCAGAGATGCCTCCTATTGGCTTGCTCCTCCAGACTAGCTCAGCCTGCTTCCTTATACAGCTCAGGACTACCTGCTGAGGGGCAGCACCACACACAATAGGCTGGACTTCTCACAGCAGTCATCACCGAAGAAAATGTTCCCATAGACTAATCTGATGGGACATTTTCTCAGTTGTGTTTCCCTCTTCCAAAATGACCCTGCTTGTGTCAAGTTGATAAAAAAATCTTACCAGCACAGTGGCCCTAGAAGATCTGACAGATTAGTTTTGCTTTTGAAAGGTGGTCTGAAAAGTCCCCATTACCTTAGGGGATTGAGTGGTCTTAGGAGGGATTTCTCCTACTCCAGAGAGCAGCATTGCCAGCATAGATAATTCCTCTCATCTTGGAGCTGGCTCTGCCCTTTCTAGTATATAAAATGATGGCTGTTATAGAACATCAACTTATCTCTGTGCTTACATCCTGGAAAGAAGATGAGATGGTTTCAGCAGATGCTCTTTATTGTTTAACGTGCCTATGTAAAGAGTCTAACCCAAAGTTCAAGAGACAGGCCTAAAATGAAGACAAAACACAAATGTGTTTCATTATGGTTTTAGTTTCCTTGCGAGCAGTCACTGCTTTGAGCAGAAGCACTCACTAAATGCCTCAGAATTCTATGAAGGGCAGGCTTGAGATATGGAGGAAAGAGTAGGTAGAATTCGCCTTCCTCAAGTGGCCTCCAGCAGATACCCAGTAGGGGCACAGGAACATGTGGTAAGAGGTCGGAACGCACACCCCATTCGTTTCCTCCAGGGACAACACTCAGTCCTCCCAGTGCATCCAGGAGACATCTGGTGCTTGATAAATCTCCCCTGTGCCTATCTTCCAGTCCAGAGATAGGAACCTTATCAAGGTTGCTTCTGTTATGTGCCACTCGTGGGCCAGTCTATGCTAATCACTTTGACATTTCCTATTCATTCCACGTGAGCGGAATGCTGTAGCCTGCACTGATGGGGGCATGTGTTTCTAATGAGAAATCTGATGAAGCCAGGTGTCTTGAATACAGAGTGCCTGAGAACTGCTGGAGCCTTAGCATTCCTCGAAGCTCTTCTCTTCCCTTTGGGTACCATGGTTTAGATGTGGAATGGCTTCTCATAGTGATTTGTAGCTGATAAAAGATTTTACTTTTAAATCCATCAAAAGGGAAGCGAAGTGACATTTTGAAGTGGGCAGGTGAGGGAGAAGGGAGGTGAGTCCCTTGGTCTGCCTCCGGGTCTTACTCCTCTCTTCCACTCCGCTTTTCACAAAAGATCATCTCATAAGAAATTCAGGAAAAAATGTCTTTTCATTCTTATTCCCATTTTCTGACATTCTTACTCTCAAAGTTATTATTAGTGGTGCAAACTCTAGCTATTAGGGAATGGAGTCTTGCCCTGTTCTGGTGTATTCCATTATCATTTAAATGCACCACTCACTGCTCCGTCTAAGACCTTCTCAATAGAGGCTCCATAGTAGACATTTCCCCCTAAATTAAGTTCAGTAGGTATCGACGCAGGGTGGCCTGGGAGTGGGGGTGGGGGCTCTCCATACTGAAGCAAAGTGGGACTCTCAATAATTATTTGGATATTTTAGCATCCCGTTATCAATCCAAAAACGAAATGTATATCCTGTTCCCCCGTCCTTCTGCCCCCTTGTCATCACTAATGAGCTACATTGCTAGCTTCCTCTTCCTCCAAAAAGATGCTTGCTTTCTGCTGACCATGGAGGGCAGTGAGTTCTGAAAGGACTTTCTTGAAAGGCTGGTTATTTCTAAAATGAACAAGAACGTATGAAAAACTATAGGCTGCCTTTTGTTTGTTAGTTTGTTTTTTGGTTTTTTGAGATTTTTTTTTATAGCTTTGGACCTGTCCTGAAACTCACTCTGTAGACCATGCTGTTCTCTGACTCACAGAGATCCACCTGTCTCTACATCCCAAGTGCTGGGATTAAAGCATGCACCACCACCACCACCCAGCTTTAGGCTGCCTTTTAAAGAAGTATACACAGTATTCTGTAGATGGGATATATTCTTGGGCATTTTAAGGCATTAATTCTGTTTTCCAGGCATCAGATCCCTTTGGTGTGAGGATGCCCCTAGACCTGGGCTTTGTCATTATGAATAAGTATAACAGTCTCTCGGGAGACAAAGTCAGGTTTTCCCATGTGAAGGGCTAGGAGTTATGGCTACATCCTGGTTGTCACAAATGTCAGCCAATCACATTTTCATTTCAGCAGAGGGGCCACTGCTGGACCCTCAGTGATGGCTATAACAAATAATTTGTTGTGTGTGTGTGTTCACATGTGTGTGTTCTTGTAGGAAGAGAAGGCTAACTCTGGGTGCCATTCTGAAGCACCTGTTTCCACTTCTAACCCTTGAATATGTTGGAAACTGTACTGGGGTCATAGACTCAAGAGTTATAGAGATGGCGATGTTCAGAGACAGTTCTAGTTTGTAGATATTGCTATCTACCTCTCCACCTTACCATTGTTATCTAGAATGCTCGCTGAGGGCCTTATGTGTGCTGAAAACTGATTAACTCTGAAGGTACAGTGGTTGGGGAGAACAAGCTTGCTCCTTTCTCCTCATCCAGGTGACAGTGTACCCTGAGAACCTGACTCTAAATGAATGGCCCAGGGATTTAGTCACCAATGGGTTAGACACCGTGAAGAAATCATCCTCCTTGCTGCTACCTTGTGATGTATGTTAGATAAATCTCCAAGGGTCTAGGGGGTTCTAGAAAGAAAATCTTCTTGTAAGACCAAGGGGATATTTCAGCCGGGTAAAGTGCCTGCCACACCAGCCTGATGACTGGGGGTTTGGATCCCCAGAACCTATGCAAAAGCTGAACACAGATCACACATCTGTAATCCAGGGCTTCTGTGATGAGGTGGGAGTTGGACATTGAGGAACCCTGGGAAGTCCTTAAGCCAGCTAGCCTGCAGTATGCAATGGTTAACGATAAAAGACACTGTCTCAAACAAGTTGAAGGCAAAGACTGATACCAGAGACTGTCACCTGACCTCCAGACATGTACCACGGCACAAGCAACCCCCCAAAACACATAAAACAAAAATATTTTCTTTAAAATATGTTTTTAAAAAGCTTCTTGCATATATATATAGTTGCTAGCTGGGTACTGGAGGCCAGGACTAAGCCGAATAAAGTAGACTGTAATAAATCTTAAGAGCAAGGACACACAAAATGTCCCTGTGTATGAATAAACATTAGACCCCTATGTTCACACACAAATTGACACAAGTAATAACCTAAGATATATTCACAGTCCACAGTGTCAGTGTTCAGAACCATCAAAGTTGCCAGAGTCTTCCAGTGATGACTTGGCCATTCCTCTAACTAAACAGCAGTTGTTTATTGAAGGAATGAGTGACTGTGGAAATAATTGGCACAGCTTAGTTCCTCGGTGACCTCCAGTGGCTCATTTGCTTATGCAAAGCATGTAGAAGCTAGCTAGAGGGCAAGATTGCCCTCCAACTTAGCCCACTTTAAGAATGTGAGGAAGCAGGTAAAATGTGCCTTTGGGTAAGACCTGGTCACGCCGGAAGAGCTGGAAGAGATGAGCAAGAGTATTGCTATTGGCAGAACAATTTTAGTGATTCCAATTTGGTAGCAAGGAAAGGGGAAAGAGCTGAAAGTGTTCAGAGAGAGAGAGAGAGAGAGAGAGAGAGAGAGAGAGAGAGAGAGAGGGAGGGAGGGAGGGAAGGAGGGAAGGAGGGAAGGACAGAGGGGGAGAGAGAAAGGGAGGGAGAGAAAGAGAATATTTAAGATCAAGTTCTGTGTAGTTGAAAGCATTTTCTCTTTTCTTGGAGTACTGTCAAAGATAAGGTGGACTTGTACTGAAATATAGGACATGCATAGGATGAGGGAGTGAGGGTCTCATTTTCTGGGTTCAGATTCTCACCTCATCCTTCAAATGCTGTGCAGACTCGATGCAATAGTTAACTCCTTCTTGACTGAATGATATCACCAACAACAGCTATTTCTTGGAACAAGAAATGAGATGATTCAGTGAGGAGCACTTGGTACCGAGTCTATAGTATAGTCAGTGTTCTATATGATAGGCAGAGCTCTTGTGTCAAACAGAGGTCCCTTCCCTGTGGCAATTATCCCTGTCTTGAGTCTATGTGACCACGGATTTCATCCATCACCTACATGAGCTGTTACATGACTTTTTCCTCTGGATTGAAGGCTTTCCTGCTGGCGGGAAAAAGAGAAGGACATACACTTGGGAAGTTCAGAAAGTTAACATATTCACAAAGTCTCTCCCTGAGGTTACACACACTATCAGCCATTGCTGGGGTAGGCAAGGCTACCATGCAGTTGCCTTCAGATTGTACAAGCAGCTGCTGGGATGCAGGTTTCCTGAACTGCGATCTGTGCTATAGAGGGCTTTCTGTGATGCAGATTTCTTTGAAACACCCATGCTTCTATAAGGAGTCTTTCACCTATGGTACAGCAAATAACCCCAATAAACTTATAGAATTGTCTACTTGGTCTGTCAATGGTCTCTGTAAAGCAGAAGTCATCATAAAATGTGAGAAGACATGGATTTTCTTGCAGCTGTAAATAAAACACTTGAAAGGAGCCTCTTGCGTTCAGATTTGATTTCTGATTTGATCAGGATTCTGTAAGAGGTTTCTTCACCAGGGATAGCAACCGTGGTTGGCATGAATAGCTGTGGATTGTTGATATCTCTCTCAAATTTGTATCTGAAGCAATCTCTGTCTTTCTGAGGATGAACCAACCACATCCTTACTTGGATTTGAATTGTAGACAGGGTTACCCCAGCTTGAATAAAGCGAAAAGATATCCTTCAGAAATCAAAAAAGATCAAACTTTTGTTGTCCTTGCTTTGCCAAAGACTTGAATGTAGACTTCCCCTGACTGATGAGAATGCCAATGCAGTGCTTCCTCTTAAAAGTTCTGTCAAATTAGAGTCACAGAAAGCCACGTTTACCGGGCATCTTATGTATGCTGAGTGAGGTAGCAGAGATGCAGAAAGACAGAGGCTGCGAGCTCTCTCTCATATGTGGATGCTTGATTTGGAATGTTGGATGTGTGCTTAAACTTGAAAAAAAACATAAAGCAGAAAAGTAGAAGGGGGTGGTTCAAGGAAAGGAGGGTGGAACACAGGTGATATGAAGATAAAAAGCATAATAATGGCACAGGAGAAACTGAATGGGGTAGAAAATTTAAGGACTGGGTAGAACAGGGAATACAGGGGAGTCAGCTAACAATACAGACTTTGAAAAAGCCATATAGAAACCTACTACTGTAGAAGCAGTCCTAAGATACATACATGCACATAAACATATATAAGAGGAGTTAAAATGGAGTTACATGGAGGGAACACTGCCTTGTCTGGACACCATAAGAATAAAAAGCCAAAAAAACATTTTCAAATAAAAAAATCAAGTGCCAGGCATGGATTACCTGTTTTTGAACTACTCCCTAGTGCAGTCCTCTAAACTCCAGCAAATATCACCTGCTATTCCATTGCTCTTGGAAGCCCTCCAGAATTTGGTGGTAAGACCATGTTGTTGAAGACACCACATACATGAGTCACTGAGCATGGGAAGGAATCTATTCAAGAATTTGACCCAGATGTGAACTCTGAAAACTACAATAAAATGTTGAGTGACAAAATGTGACCTCTGCTGACACAGTGGCGTGAATGCTATGGAGTAAGCAGTCACCTTCTCTTTGGATTTAAAGCCCAGTCTACAAGACAGCAGGAACTCATACCTGATTATGTTAACTACTGAAATCCTGTGATTGGCTAGGTCGTAGCCCCTAGAGTGGATCTTAATATTACTATTCCACTAAAGGGGCACAGATTAAACTGCCCTATACATTCTTACTTTCATACCCAGAGATTAATTTGTCTTCCAACCTTCTTCAGAGAGCTTCCTTTTTCAAAAGATGGTGATGGATTCAGAGACCCACCACAGGTCAATATGTAGAGAATAAGAAATGCTGAGTATGAAATGGGACATCTTTATTACACTCCCTTCGAGGCCCAGGAATCTTTGCAGAAGATGATACAGAAAGACTGCAAGATCCAGAAGTAGTGATGTCTGCAATGAGCTATTAGCTGAGCATGATATCACTTTCACACGTGAACTCACATTGGCTGTGATGACATGTGCAAGATGCACACAAGATCAAGCTAGGTAAATTCCAAGCATGGATTAGGGGACATGAAGATACACTCTTAGTTGAGGAACTATTGGTAATTGACTGTTGCTAGAGGATTGAAGAGCGACTTTTCCACAGGGGTATGGTCCCTGAAAGGTTACCAGTGATCCCAACAGATGCTTTACACTCATAAACACACAAGTAACACTGAGTGGATTCATGCATGTATGTGTGTGTAGAAAGATAGCGATAGATAGATAGATAGATAGATAGATGATAGATAGATAGATAGATAGATAGATAGATAGATAGATAGATAGATAGGCAGGCAGGCAGGCAGACAGGTAGATATAGATAAATGATAGCTAGCTAGTTAGATAGATAGATAGACAGGCAGGCAGGCAGGCAGGCAGGCAGGCAGACAGACAGACCGACAGACAGACAAATAGATGATAGGCAGATAGCACATGTGAAGTTGGAACTGATATAGGAGACTAAGGAAGGAATGGGAAGAGTGAAAATGAGGGATGGATTTGGACAAAACACATCATATGCATGTATAAAACTTTTAACAAAAAGAAAGCAAAAAATTTTCTGATAGTGGATTGAAAAAGTCCTTACAGATATAAAATTTCTGGCGAAATAATGTTCTTTTTGAAAACTTTTAATGAGTGCAAATGATGAAGCTGGTAAAATGACCCTGTAGAATTAAAATAATGAGCATGAATTAAAGGCTTACCCTGCTCAGAATCCTTGAAAAGAAACCCTTAGAGAGAGCCTCTTCTTTGGAATATATTGGTTGCTAGATGCTCAGCATGGCTTGCTCCGATGATGCCATTTCTTTTCTTGCAAGTCCAGGCTGCAGAGGCTGCTACATGGCTGCTGTGGAAAGCGTACCTTCATCTCAAGAAAGGAACTTACCCTAATAAGGAAACTTGAGGAGAAAAGGGGTTCCCATGGAAGAACCCATGCTGTGGGTTGATAATTGAATACGCTCTTGGAAAGTGTTACTGCTTCTGTTCTTTAAGGACTTCTGTTTATATTCATTTGGGAAGGGTGTAGGCACATGAATGCTCAGTTGGCCATACCAAGGCCAGAAGAGAGTGTCAGATCCTCTAGAACTGGAATTACAGGTATTTGTATGTCACTCAACATCGGTTCTGGGAACTGGAACCTTATGCTTCAGCAAGAACATTAAGTGTTCTTAGCCACCGAGCCATCTGAACCACTGAACCACCTTTTCAATCCCACATTCCTGCTCTTTATAGGAGAATGAGGCACAGGATTCCTAAGTCACAGACTTCAAGAGTCCAGGGCTATGCAGAAGAAAGGAAATTGTCTAGCTAGAATTCTTGTCTTCAGTGGAGGAGAGTGTGCCAGGAAGAGTGATCTGGAGTCTTTGAGTACCCAGGCTGAATTTTTAATGTGTCTGCCACACAAATGGAAAAACAAACTCTCACTATTAATTAACTTAGTCTCAAGCATCCTTTCCAAAGTCAAAAATTTAAAAAGTCACACCTTTGTGAAGAGTTATTAAGTTGACATTGGCTATAATTTACTTATGGTATGTAGACAATACTTAAGCATGAAGTTTATACGCAATGCCATATAGTGCAGAATGCAGTCCTCACCTTCTCTGTTAGTACTTGCTTTGATTTAGGTATTTGTAAGAAATGCTTGTTTAATTAAGGTGGTCCTTCTAGCATCTCCAGCTATCTGTATCTCAACTTGAATCTTATTTATCACTTCGTCCTAAATATCCCGTCTCTGCTAATTACTAACCCCCCTCTCTGTGTGTGTGTGTGTGTTTCATATGTAGTATATGCATATGTATATAAAGGTGTGCTGATGCATGTGCAAGTTTGCACATGTGCAGAGGTTAGAGGTCAAAGTACAATGTTTACCTCTCTTCTTTACCTTTTACTCTTTTGAGTCAGGATCTCTCAACATATCTGGAGCTCACCCATTTGGCTATACTGTTTGCCCAGAAAACCCCCATTCTTCTCCTCTCTTACTTCCAGCACTGGAATTACAGGCCCATGCTATGATGATGCCCAACTCATTGTGTAGATGCTGGTGGTCTGACCCTCATGCTTGCGCAGTAAGAGCTTCACCCGGTGAGGCTCCTCCCAAGCTCCCACCCTCTGGACTTAATGGTCACCATGCACTGTTCCAGTATTCCCATGTTTAATTTCCATTAAGAACTCTAAGAGGTGAGTTACATTAATTTATTTTACAAGTGAATTAAGTAAGACTTTGGGAGCTTAAATACAACTTACCAGAAAGGATGGGTGGTTAGCAAGCAGCATCATGGGGTTTGGAACCAAGAGTTGAGAAACTTGGCCACCTGTGTCCTCTGACACTTTTTTGTTCTGCCTCCTTTCCCGTCTGATTGTTGGCACCATTCCTCACGTAACAGGTCCTCAGAGGGAAAGGCATAAAATGAAGACCACACACAGTGTGTTCTTGGCTAACATGCAGCAGCCAATGCAGGGTTCCAGCATATCTATTTACCTGGCATCCCCCCTCCCCCCCGTCTCCTAGCCATAGCATTGGTCACGGACCTGTAAAGCAGGAGCTTCGTGACATGAATGAAAGATGTAGCAGAGTCCCCATCCTCCATGCTGGAGACAGGTAACTGTACATAGAAATAAATTATCTTTACAGGAGAAAGAAGTGTTTGTATGTTCTATTTTATGTATAGCCATGTCATTTGTGGGCATGTTCACATGTATGAATTATATTCTTTTTTGACAATTTCATATGTGTATACAATGTGCTCTGATCACAATCACCCTCCATTACCATCCCTTATCCTCCTCACATTCCTGCTGACTCCTTCTTCCTAACCGGTTTCCTTCATACTTCCATAGTTTCTGTGTATGTATGTGTGTAACTGTGTATGTCTGTAACTAACTCAATTTAAAGAGGGTGGTTTTACAAACATAGATAGGAAATTTTGTACTGGAGGATCAGCAACTTACCAGTGTCTACACCATTCCAGAAATGACTTCCTGCTGCCTTAGCAAATAGTAACTGCCAATAGCTCTTCAGGGACAGATGGGGTCTCATGTTCATTAGCAGTCTGAAGGCCATGCCACACCCCGGATACTATGTTTTCCGGAACTCCTGCTCAACCCCCTGCATTGTTCCATCGGGTTATATAGGCTCTCAATGAGAGGGAAGATAGTATATTAGCTGTTATCAATTGCACAAAATGTTGTGTATTGCAAATCCAACCTTGTCTATTTTACAATACACCTAGAAAGCATTTATGATTGGTAGTATAAGGAAATTCTGCAACTTCTCCAGTTAACAGTGGATCTGAAGTGAGACCAGCCTTTGAATCCATTGCTCTATGGACTCTCAAATCGCTCCTTTTCCCTTTATTTTTCTACCTGTCAGACAAGGAGAGGTGTTAAATGAAGTAGCGGTATTGCAGGCACATGGGGTGGAGTTGGTAGTGTGTGATATTTTCCCCAATCATTGTATGAATGATTGTAGCAATGCTCCTAATAGCTAAGTTATAGAAACAACCTAGGTGCCTGGCAACTAAGAATATATAACAAAATGTGGTGTGTGTGTGTGTGTGTGAAATATTTTTTAGCCATAAAGCAAAATGAAAATGTCATTTGCAGGGGAATGGATGGAGAATATCACTTGGTGAAGTGAAACAAGTTAGTCTCAGAGAGACAAATATTACTCATTTTCTCCAGCTTTTACATCAATTCATACGGTCTTGTGTGTACAGATTGGATGTAGTAAAAGGGTCTAGGACAACAAAGGGGGCTAATGGGAGATGGGACTATGCACGAAGTACATTATATACGTGAAAAAAGTAAGACCCAATATCTCACAGCCAAACTCTTCAGCCCCTCTTTTGTCCAGCTTCTTGATTCCAATTTGTGTCTTCCCATCGGGCTGTGAGATCCATTTGGAAGGCAGCCGAGGTCACCAGTGTGTCACCAATGAATACTGTTTAGATGGAATCTTTTCTCCTTGAGTGCTGGATCCCTGGTGCTGGCAAGAGACTCAGTGTAAACTAGAGGCCATGTAATAGATTCATTGAAACAAGGATCTTGTCAATGATCAAAAGAATTTATGAACAATAATCACCATCCAGACCAAAGCGTATGTCAAATGGCCACGAGCACATGAGCATGAATGCTGATCACGATGAAGATATAATTGGAAAAATCTCCAAAGCCTTTAGTGCCATAGCCAGGGAAGAGTGAAGCCGGCTCTGAGCGGGGGAGGTGCCTGCAAACAAGATACATTATCTCTTTATCTCACCCTTTCTTTGGGTTACTATGCGAAGTCGTTCGTCACTTTTAGGAAATGATTCATGCTTGCTCCAAGGATATTCTGTATGTCTGGAACCCGGGTTGGGGCGGGTGCATTTGTCATCTCTGGAGCAGCAGAAAGTTTCCAGTGCCCTCGGAACGGCTTGCTGCTCGCTGCCTCACCCCGCTGTTTAGTATTGCCAGACAATCCTGGTACAGTACAAAGCAATTTGTTTTCATATCATTTCCTTCATGCTTGCAAACACAACATGCATCACAGAGAAAGCCAATCATGAGCTAAAGAGGTAAGAGGATGATTTAATGCAGGAGACTGGTTCATTTGCTTTGGGGGATGAAAAACAATTATTCCAATAGGCCGGAGATGCGGCAGAAAACTGGGTGAGTGAGAAAGTGTGCGGTGGCCCACTGCTTTGCACAAGTGAGTCGTGAGTGATTCTAAGGCGACGAAGCCTCCATTTTCCTATCCAAGCCTGAGAGCTGGATTTCAATTTCTATCAATTCTTCAAAAGACCCCAGACCCTAGTTTGAAACAATAGGAATGTTAGATCTTTCTCCCTCACAGCTTGTTTTGGGAGAGCAGTTCTTCTGCCTTTATTGATACATGTTTCTACTCTCCCTTTGTGTTTTGATCACAAATATACTCTGGACTTATTTGATCTCTGTAATAAGCTAGGAATGAATAACGAGGATTTTGGAGGATCAGGCATTGGATTGGGGTTTGTATCGGGGGAGAAGCTTAACATATGAGGGTGACCTTAGGACATTTTTCTGTCCCTGAAGGATGAGGGAATGTAGGTCCTTCACTAGTCATGGCAAAGGGTAGGTTCAAAGATGACTCCAGAGTCCTTTAGAGTCGAGAAGGAGGGCATGATATGGTTGCCTGTATCCTATGCTCTTTGCTTTCTATGTTGTCTCTGGGGATGTTAAATCTCAAGTTCATTTATACCAGTTTAAAAAGTTATCCAGTAGCAAACTTACTGGGTACCAGTGAGGACTCTGAGAGCACTGAGAACCGTGTCTCACTAGTGCTCCACCAAGTGCTCTCAGCCTCCTCTTCTCTCTCTTTTGTCCCTGAGGGGCTGTTTGCACAGGTCCCTTCTTGTTACTTTGAGTCTATGGGGAGCCATTTTATGAAGCTCTGACAAAATAGCTGAGGCTCAATAGTTGTAAGGAAAGAAGTTGATTTAACTCAGGGTTCTGGAGAACAGACGTCCAAGTGGTCACAGGTGCTTGGCCTTTAGTGAGGGTTGTTAGCTGCCACCACAGCCTGAGGAAGCAGAAAAGAAAGAGGCTCTATGCAGACGAGGCTAACTATGTCAGTTGGCTTTTATGGTAATAGTGCTATCTTTTTAATTTAAGAATATTCTTTTAAACAATTCATTTATTTAGAGTTTTATATATCCTCCTTTCAACTCTTCCTGCATCACCTAAACATATAGCCCTCCCAATATCCTCTCTCTCTCTCTCCCTCCCTCCCTGTCTGTCTCTGTCTCTCTCTCTGTCTGTCTCTCTCTGTCTCTCTCTCTCTCTCTCTCTCTCTCTCTCTCTCTCTCTCTCTCTCTCTCTCTCTCTCTCTCTCTCTCTCTCTCTCTCTCTCTCTGTCCATTTGGACCATCCACTGTAGTATGGACAGTCTACCAGTGACCACACCCCAAGTAAGAACTATTTTCCCTCCCTAAGCTCCAGTTGGGGTGGGGCCTCCTGAGTTCCTCCTCCAGCCACATCTTAGTAGCATATCTTCGAAGTTAACTAACTCCTGGAGACGAGCATAATGCAACTTCTTGGTCTGATGCTCCTATGAGGATCTCCCTTTGAAGGTTTTATCACTGTTTAATATGCTCACACTGCTGAGCATGCTCCAACCCATGAGCTTTCGGCCACACTTCCAAAGCAGATATTTCTCCCACAACTGGTTCCTCATGAACATTCAAACATCTACCAAAACTCACCTCAAAGAAGTCTAAACTCTGCCAGTTCCCCCCCCCCCATCTTCAGGGGGACCAGCCTTTCCCCTCACCCCTCCTCTCATCCACATTTCTTCTCTAGTGGCACCGCACCCCTAATCTGAGTCTGCTCAGGTCTGCTCCCACAGCATGAAAACAGTTCTCTAAAACGCAGTTGATCAGGTTAGTGTCATGGGTGAACAGCCTGTGGTGTCCAGGGTCATTGCCCTTAAGATCAGGACCAGATTCTCTCTCCATATGATTTCATAGGCCCCTTCTAAGCGCTCACAACTGAGCCTACTCCCTTCTGTTCTTTGTCCTGTATTCCTGATATATACCTCTTCTTTCTGTCCCCTAGAAGCCCTCTGTCTCCTTCCTTCTTTGTCCTTTGCAGAGGCCATTCCTGTGTCCAAAACATCACCCTTCCTCTGCCACGCCTGAAAACTGTGTCTCTGCAACCTGGTAATATATAGTTAGTGTTCAGCAAAGCTCTTGATATGAGGAAAGCATCTACCAACTGTGTGAGTGAGTGAGTGAAGCAAGAACTCTGGGGAACTGTCCTCTTGGCATTGTGCTCCTGGTAGATAGATGTTCGTGTGCTCTGCAGACTGCAGTGGGGAGAGGGGGAAAGAGAGAGCAGTCTCATGGAGGAAGAGCCTGACAATCATATCTTTGGAAAGAAACTGGGCACCACACCGACAGTTATGTGAAAAGCACATATCTTTAATGGGATGGAAAAAATGTCATTTTACCCCTGTGGTCTCCCTCTCATGCCTGTTACCTCCTTAGACTCATGAAAAAAGGATCAAATGATTCTAAATCAAGGGGCATTATGGGAAAGACCTGAGCAGTGTCTTTCAAGTCTCTGAGGTCTTCAGAAGTTGGGGAAATGAAAGAAGTTGTTATATATATCTAATATCAGCTTAAGGAACAGTGGCAACTAAAGATGCTATTACTGTGATACCTCAAATGAAATCCCGTATCAGTCAAGGATGCAAGGTGAGGACCAAGGGCATCATTTTGAGTGCAAACTCAATTAACCACAGTATGACAATATATCTTCATTAAGCTGATGAATGTGTCCTGAAAACACAAGATGTTTGTTAATACTAAGGAAATGAGGAGGCTGAGGAGGCTGCTCCGTGAACATAGTGCTTAACGAGCAAAGCTGAGCACCATGTAGATACCTAGAACACAGGTAAAGCTGGGCACAGCAGCAGGAGTCTAGAATCCTGCTATTCCTACAATTAGAAGGGACAGAAGAATTCCCAGCAGCGTGTGGGTCATTGTGTGCGCAGTGGTTAAAAAAAAATCCAGTCTCAAAAATGTAAAATATAAGGACCAATGCCTGAGGTTGTCTTGTGATTTCCACACATGTGTGCCCTGACTCATCACACCACACACACACACACACGAAAAAAGTATATCGATATGAGTGTGTGTGTGCGTGTGTGTGTGTGTGTGTGGTATCCAGGTATAAAGGGTGTGCAAATCTGTTCTCTGCAGTTTTCTGTTTATATAAAAACGTTCTTAAAAACAACAGCACTGAAGTGTGTAAGGGGAAGCTAAAAGTCATGAGCCATCATTTCTCTCCCAACCCAGTAATGTGTCTTCTTTCCCAGCGCCCGCAGCCAAGACTAAACTGTGATTCTGCCCTTCCACACCAGGGACCTCTCCTAGGAGCCGTATCCTGCAGCGAGTGGCAGCACTACTGAACCCCAGACCGTTCCCTTATGTCTTGCAAGAGGATTTTATTTCCTGTACTTCTAGAGGCGCTCCGCCACCGCCAGGGGCGACTAGCTGCACGCCTCTTGCACTATTGTTTGACACACTGGGAGAAAATGAGCCTTCTTGTCAGAGTCTGGGTCCCTGAGCAAATAAACAGAGATGAAAAATGGTGCACAGCGGTGGCGAGGATCAGGGAAAGGGGCGGCGGGGTGGGGGGAATGAGTGACTGGGAAGCTGTGGTTTTCTCAGCTCAGAGTCTAAGTAGGAATCCTACCTCTCCTGTACCTGCTTGCTGTCTTCTGCCCAGAGCCACCCAGCTCAGGATGAAGGAGCTAGAAGCACCACAGACCTGGATGCTTCTTAAAGGATGCTCCTAAAGGTCAGCTTTCCACCCGGACTTGCGTGGCCTGCAACAGGCTTTCTGTATGAGCTGCTTTTCTGGTTGCTGTGACCTGATAAGGGGGAAAAGGGTTGTTTGGGCTCACGGTTGGAGGGTAAAGGCATTCATTGTCCGGAAGGCAGGCGGAGGGGAGCTTGTGGCAACTGGTCACATTGCCTCCCCAACCCAGGGATAGAGAGCAATATTGCCAGTGTTCGGCTCACCTTCTCCTTTGACAATTTCTTTCATTACAATTTTGTATATGCCGTGTAACTGCATGTGGGAATGCATGCATGATTACAGAGGCCTCGGTCGGGTCTCTTAGAGTTGGCATGAGAAGAGGCTGAAAACTCCCCTGCCAATTGTGAGTTCCAGGAACTCAACTAGGGTCCTCCGCAGCTCCACTTTCTCCTTTTGATTCAGTTCGGGACTCCAGCTAGTGGAATACACTGCAGACATTCAAGGGAGTTCTTCTCATTTCAGTTCATCTGATCTAGGATTTCTCTCCTGGGATGCCCAGAGGCTGGGCTCTTCACTCAGTCTGGATCCTGTCGAGTTGACAATCGCTGTTAACTGCCACTCTCCCTCTGTTGCTGCTTGTCGTCTCTGTCCAGTCTCAATGCTGCACACATTTCTGAGCTCAAAATCAATGAAGCCCAAAGACCTTTTCAGATCACATTAGTGATTTGATATAAATCTGAGGGTTCCTCTTTAGAGATTTCTCAGACCACTGTGGAGTGAAAGGATGAAGTAAAGGCTCTGGGGTGGCCCAGTTTCACCCCCAGCTAGGTAGCCTAGGCAACCCCATTTATCATCTACGAACCCTGGCTTCTTTAGACTCATAATAAAGAAACCTCAAGGCCTGCTTCTTAAGACTGTGAGTATGAGGAGTGCCAGCCTTTTGACAGCGCCAAGCATCTTGTAATTTTCCTATAAATGTGAGCACTTCAAAATCAATTGTGTGTCCTTTAAAATGCTAAGCACTAACATTTCCCATTTTATCTTACTTGGGTGGATGTGAAGAGGTGGAGAGCTGGTGACAGGCCTCGTCTTATCTTATCAAGAAATTAGAAATTGCCTGTCTTGATATGATTTCAGTGGAAGGGACCTAAATTTGTTTGGATTAATAATTCACTAATCAATCTCATAGGTTGAAATCAAGTGAAGAAGTCTCACCCCCCCCACTGTTAATAATTCAAATAGATTGCATTTATTGAGCAATTGCTGTATGCCAGACTCGGGGCCGAGTGTTCTGGCTGGTTCTCGCTAATGTTCCTGACATAGGCGGTCATCCTAGAATTCATGTCACTTAGTGCCCAGGAAGTTAAGGAACTATTCTAGATTCATACTATTACTGTGTTTAAACACCCTGGCCAAAGGCAGCATAGGGAAGAAAGAATGAATGTTAGCTGATAATTGCACATTGTGGCCCATTGCTTCATGGAAATCAAAGCAGAAACTCAAGCATCCGGTTACACAACATCTACAGTCATGAGCAGAGACACAGCACCAATGCTATCTGTCCTTTAATGGGGGGGGGGGCAGCCTAGGGAATGGTGCTTCCTATAGTGGACTGAGTAAATTAATAAACAAGACAGTCTTCCACATATATTTTCACAGGCCAATAGGATCTAGATAGTTCCTAATCTGAGACCCTCTTCCCTGGTGAATCTAGGTTGTGGTAAGTTCACATTTAAAACTTACCAGTACATAAGTATTTTGAAGTTGCAAGGTTGATAATGTGGGTAACAGGGACTCACTAAAGGGTGTGTAGGTTTGAGAAGTATTCTGACGACTCCACAACTACTGATTTTGTTTGATCAATAGCCTTTAGTCAAGTGGTTCAAAATATCTTCCATCTCCCAGCTTTTATGGGCAGAGGGAATCCAGTGCAGACATAGAAGATTCTCCTGGAGTCTGTTTCCTCTCCACTTACCTCAGTTCTCCGCCAGGATTTATAGAGGGCAGTGCTGGCCTCTCAGGGGTTGGTTGTGAAGAGCAAATGTCCAGCATGTCCCCGAGGAAGGTCT